>NC_091376.1:17264479-17454479 GCF_038502225.1 Cherax quadricarinatus
TCTGTCCCCACTATGGAACCATTGATTGTGGAAGACTCAGACATTTACAAAGCAATAATGTCGTTCCCATCTGGCTCTGTTGGGGGTCACACTGGAATAAGGCCACAGCATTTAAAGGAAATGGTTAATCCAGTTATTGGGGAAATTGCAGAGACAATGCTTTCAGAGATCACAAGGTTCGTCAACAATTCCTTGGCTGGTCTGATTCCTGATGAAATTAGACCTTTCTTTTTTGGTGCAACACTTTGTGCACTTAAAAAGAAGGATGGAGGAATTCGGCCAATTGCAGTAGGCAACACGTTACGCCGCCTCGTATCCAAAGCTGCTGTCCGAAGTATTCGTGCACAGGCAGCCATGATGCTTCAACCAAACCAGCTTGGCTTTGGGGTCTCTCAAGGAAGTGAAGCAGCGGTTCATGCAACAAGGGCATATATCAACAACCTGCCTGAGGACAATGCAGTGGTAAAATTAGATTTCAAGAATGCGTTCAATCTCCTGAAAAGAGACGTGGTATTAGCAGCAGTACAAGAACATTTCCCTGGTCTCTTCCCTTTTGTTTCAGTTGGGTATAGCAAGGAATCAATGCTTCTCTTTGGAGAGCATGAAATCACATCATCGGAGGGTGTCCAACAAGGAGATCCTCTTGCACCATTTCTCTTCTGTATTGCAGTTAGCGAAATCACAGTCAGACTGACCAGCGAGCTAAACATCTGGTTCCTAGATGATGGCACACTAGCAGGTACAAAGGAGTCCCTCCTACATGACCTTACACAGGTAATGACACGGGGACAGGAAATGGGTCTCATCCTGAATCCATCCAAATGTGAAATCATCTCAGTCAGTCAACAAGTGATAAATGCAGTGAGATCAAAACTACCAGGAGCAGCAGTCATTGCCCCCACAAATAGTGTCTTGCTAGGAGCACCTCTGGGAAGCAATGCCATTGACACAATTCTCAGGAAGAAATTGGAAGAGTTAAGGAGAATGGAACAACGAATAGGCAATCTGGACACCCACGATGCCTTGTACCTTCTCACAAAGTGCTTGAGTCTGCCCAGGTTGACATATTTCCTAAGATGTGCACCTTCATATGATAACCCTATTCTGCACGAATATGACAGTATTCTGAGGCAGATTTTTACGAAAGTACTTAACCTTACTCTAGAAGACGGGCAGTGGAACCAAGCTACACTTCCAGTCAGACTAGGAGGCATTGGTGTCCGCAAGTCATCACAGATTGCGTTACCTGCTTTTCTGTCCTCGTGTATTGCATCCAGAGAGCTTGTAGCAGCTATTCTCCCTGAACATCTTAGGGACAAGATTGGAGCCCAGGACCAAAAATTCATTGACGGAGCAATGATCTGGGATAATCTAACGGGCTCAGAAACCAGACCTGCTCCCCCCAACAACTACAAACAATCGCACTGGGATGGTCCAATAGTGGAAAATATAGCCTCAACGATGCTTCAGAGTGTGTCAGGGAAGGATAGAGCCCGCCTGCTGGCAGTGAGAGCCCCTCATGCTGGGGACTTTCTGTTGGCTGTTCCCAACTCCAGCCTTGGCACACGCCTCGACCCACAGACCATCCGCATCGGTGTTGCCCTTCGACTTGCCGCCCCTATTCTCGCCGAACACAGGTGTATTTGTGGCAGTGAAGCAGCAGACCGATTCGGGTACCATGGTCTTGTGTGCCGTAAATCCGAGGGAAAGATTGCAAGACATGAGGAGGTTAATAACATTATCAGGAGGAGCCTCACAACAGCTGGATGCCCAGCAGTAAGGGAGCCACCCCAACTATGCAGATCTGATGGCAGCCAGAAGCGTCCAGATGGTATCACCCTTCAAGCCTGGACAGATAGGAAGCAGGTGGTGTGGGACTATACATGTGCATCTACCTTGGCTGATACCTATCTCCAATACACCAGGGAGGAAGGAGGGGCAGCTGCCAGCTTTAGGGAGTCCCAAAAGTCTAGAAAATATGGAGAACTTGCCCATCATTATATGTTTGTTCCCATAGGCTCAGAGACCCTTGGCTCATGGGGAAAGAGTGCATCTAATTTCCTTAAGGAGCTGGGAAAAAGGCTCATCAGGGTAACTAGGGATCCCAGGGCAGCTAGTTTTCTGTTCCAGCGGCTCAGCGCGGCTGTTCAAAGGGGTAATGCATGCTGCATTTTGGGCACACGCCCCAGCTCTGAGGAGCTGGATGAGATTTTCGCCTTATAATCGGTGATACACACGTAACAACATGTACCGTATATGCCACCTTTATATCAACAATGTATCTCTTAGATCTTCTGTGCCATATTATGTGATAAGGTGTTCCTATTGGTATATACATATATATTTATATATACATATATACATATATATTTATATATACATATATATATATACATATATATTTATATATACATATATACATATATATTTATATATACATATATATATATACATATATATTTATATATACATATATATACATATATATTTATATATATATATATATATATATATATATACATATATATTTATATATATATATATAGATATATATTTATATATATATATATAGATATATATTTATATATATATATATAGATATATATTTATATATATATAGATATATATGTATATATATATATAGATATATATGTATATATATATATATATATATATATATATATATATATATATATATATATATATATATATATATATATATAATATAGGGAGGTACCACCTCTAGAACTGTCATGGGGACCCTCATCCTCAGAGAAAAGAATAAACTTGCTTCAGGGAAAACTCAAGGTTTTCCCTGAAGCTGTTTGAGAATTTTCTCCTACCACCCCCTATATTTCAAGTATGTTTTATTTAAAGACAAAAATACATTGGCCAAATATTCACAAAAATACAACAGAAAGCAAAACAACATAAGTAACTCCGAGCTACATCTCGAATACTTCGTCCAGCTCCCCTGTAGTGGGCTGGTTGCCCAGAATGCTGCAGGCATTTCCTCTCTGGATCGCAACACTGAGTCTCTGAAAGAGAAAGCTGGTCGCCCTGTGGTCCTTGGTTTCTATGATGAGCTTTTCACCCAGCTCTTTGAGGAACTTTAGAGCACACTTGCCCAATGCTCCAAAGGTCTCCGACCCTATTGGAATGAAGTTATAGCAAGGGGGAAGGTCTTAATATTTTCGGATCTTCTGGGTCTCCCTGTGGCTGGCAGCTCCACCCCCTTCCACTACGGAGTATGGCAAGTAGGTGTCTGTCAATGTGGCAGCAGAGGTGTAGTCCCAGGCTATCTGCTTTCCATCCTTCCAGGGTAGCATAGTGGCTCCATCAGGACGTTTTTGACTCCATCAGACCTCTGTACTTGGGGTTCCCATTGAGGTGGGCAACGGGCTGTGGCGAGGCTTCTCTTTATGATGTCATTGACCTCCTCATGACTGGCATACTTCCCTTCTGCTGTGTGACACACAAGACCAAGAAGTCCGAATTGATCAGCTGTCGCCTTGCCGCAAATACACCTATGTTCGGTGAGGATGGGGGCGGCTAGGCGAAGAGCAGCACCAATCCGAATGGCCTGTGGGTCGAGACGGGTGCCCAGGGAGAAATTGGGAACAGTTAACAGGAAATCTCCTGAGTGTGGTGCCTTCACTGCCAGGAGACGAGCTTTGTTCTTTCCTGAAGCATTGGAGAGCATTGTGTTGGCGATTTTTTCCATGATCGGTTTGTCCCAGTGGGACTGTTTGTGCTGTTTGGGAGGAGCTGGTCTACTGGAGGAGTCTGTAAGGGTGTCCCACCGAATCACTGCTTCAGTAAATTTGGGGTCTTGAGCTCCTACCACGTCTCTCAAGCGTTCGGGTACTATCTTCTTGACTGATGCACCGGAAACCAAACACGAAGACAGAAAAGCAGGTAAAGCAACATGCGTTGCTTTACGCACCCCTGTACCTTCCAGTCGCACTCGGAGGGTTGCCTGATCCCATTGCTCATCCTCTAGTGACAGGTTCAGTGCCTTCTTAAAAGTTGATCTCAGGTGCGCGTCATATTCGTCGAGTGTTGGGTTGTCAAAAGAGGGTGCACACCTCAAGAAGTAAGTGAGTCTTGGCATAGTAAGACACCTTGTGAGGAGATACAGAGCATCATGTGCATCAAGATTGCTTATTCTCTCCTCCATTCTCATCAGGTCATTCAATTTGTCCCTGAGGACAGTGTCGATATTATATTATATAATATTATATATATATATATATATATATATATATATATATATATATATATATATATATATATATATATATATATATATATATATATATATATATATATATATATATATATATATATATATATATATATATATATATATATATATATATATATATATATATAAGTAGTGTTGAAGGCGGCTAAGTGGTCTCTGAGGCTGAGCGCTGTATTCCTGAGCGGTCTCCTCCCGAAAAGTCTGCGGCTGAGCAGTCTCCTTTTCACACCTTCATGCTAATGACCTCACTCACGACCCCCACCCACGACCCCCACCCACGACTCTCACCCACGACCCCCACCCACGACCCCCACCCATGACCCCACCCACGACCCCCACCCACGACCCCCAACCACGACCCCCCACCCTCGACCACCTCACCCTCGACCACGTCACCCTCGACCACCTCACCCTCGACCACCTCACCCTCGACCACCTCACCCACGCCAACCTCACCCATGCCCCCCACTTGCGCCCCGCGTGCCCGACTGCCGCGCCCTCACGCCCACCCGTCTGCACCCTCGCGCCCGCCCGCGCCTTCTGCAGCGCCTTCTGCAGCGTCGTCCGGATCGCCCCCGCGCCCCGAGTTTTTTCCCGATTTTTTTCGATTTTTTTTTTTTAATTTCATTTTCTTGTGGTCTCCATCTCCTCGGATCAAGTTTTTGAGGTTCCCCCTCCCACTTTCACCCCCATCTGTTGAGAAATGGCATTACCAGCTTAGTTTAAATATAGGGAAACTTAACTTAGAAACACAGCTCATCGCCTGCACAGCCGCCCCTGCAGACGAGGTCTTGAGATGCTGTCGAAGGCACTCCTCAACGGGCTGAAATGAGTTATAATTTGTAAGATTATAAATTACCCCTGGGGGGTGTTATGTCAGCATATTTCATTCACTGATGACTGACAAACTTACTTGTGTATACTCAATGGTCCGCATATCACCGGGGTTTATGATAAGTGCCTAACTCACGACTTTATACTCAACTGCGCAGTCAATAGTAGTACATCACGAGTTAGAACACTTACCTGGGTATATGTATCAGACCCATAATTATGCCCAGATATCCGTTGAGTTGACTGAAGAATAGTGTTCTTTGAAGAATGTCGCACTACACTCTGTTGGATCGCAACACTTGTTGTTACACTATTCATCAATAATTGTTCACACAATATCACTAAGAAGTTGATCACACTTCTCTGAAAGTGTTTATTGTGTTTTGTGAGACACTTTGTTCACACTAATGCACAGATCGTTCTTTGTTGGTTATCCTGGCGTCAGTGTCACTCTCAGTAGTCAAAAGTAATCTGAAGACGCCACAACACCCCACGCCGTCACTGCCCCCAGCACAAAGGAAAAGCTGACCTACTACTTTTGCTTCCTTGCCACTTCCTCCATGAGGCAAAACAGAATGTTTGATTCTTGCTGTCTTAAGCATAGACAACAATATACACTATCTTCACCATGATAATAAAGTGGGAGCAGGATTTTCCTTAATTGTCCTGCTAAGGTAAGAGATGTACTGTCTCTTATTAAAATACACTCTGCAATACTGGACTGCAAGGAGCGGTGGTCGCTTGACCACAGGTCGTATACTGGTACTGCATCTGGGATCAATTACTCGCTGTAGCAGTAAACAAGATATTTGCCACTTCTGAGAGGGCTGGGCCCCTCAGGGCTGAAAGGGGAAGAAGGGGGCTGAAGGGGGCTGAAGGGGGCTGAAGGGGGCTGATACCCCCCTCCTGGAGAAAATTTCTCCACACTGGGGGCCGGCGGAGGTTCGCTGCAGGTGATCTATTCATTACTTAACATTAATTTGATTTTCTGATTCGCCACCACTGCTGCTTGTATTTTCTGAACAGCTTTAGTCTGTGTGGTTTCTGGAGAATCACTAATTTTGTTTTCAACACTGTGTAATTCTAACGGCACCAGTTTATTTATTGTCCGCTTATTCACTACACCTTTGCTCAAAACATCAACTGTCCTGATGATTCCATTTGCATCAGGATATATGGTCACAATTTTTCCAAGTGGCCATTGGGACCTCGGAAAATCATTGTCAACAATCACTATGTCACCAGGTCTTAAGGACTTACGATTTTCAGGAACACCAGCTCCATAGAAGTGTTCTCTCAATGAGGTGAGATAGTCTTCTCGCCAACGTTCAATCACTTTATTAAGGTGTTTGAATTTACGTCTGAGTTGCTCAGATTCGAAATAAGTAGGATCCTCTATGATTTCTTTATCATTCATGGGAGGAACAGGTTCGAGCCTTCTGCCATGGAGTAAATGAGATGGACTTAACACTTCTAAATTGTCCAGATCATCGGTAACATAAGTTAGAGGTCTGTTGTTGACTCTATTTTCTATTTCAGTCACAACTGTACGGAATTCTTCTAAGTCGATTCTCTGACAATGAAGAGTCTTCCTTAAACAGCGTTTTACAATGCCTATCATTCTTTCATAAAATCCGCCGTGCCATGGAGATTTAGGAGGAATGTATCTCCAACGACAACAGCGTTGATTCAGCATCTGTTGTACTTCTAGTTGATCAAAGATCTTGCTTATATAAGCAGCACCAGCAACAAGTTCGTTGCATTATCTGAATCATCAGTCTGGGACATGCCCTTCTGGCTGCAAACCTTCTGAATAATTTGGTAAATATTTCAGCAGACATGTCAGTGGCTACTTCTAGATGTACTGCTCTAGTTGTAGCACAAGTGAGCAAACAGATGTACACCTTGATGGGAACTTTGTCAACTGTTTTGGTTAAAATTATTGGTCCAGTGTAATCTACACCTGTCACCTCAAATGGAGTGATGTGACAAACTCTTTCAGAGGGATATGGAGGTGGACCTGGATACTGACATACTCGCATATCGTAGTGACGACAAGTAATACAGTCCTTTATTTGTTTTTTCACACATTGTCGACCTTGAGGTATCCAGTAGGATTGTCGTATATGACAAAGTGTGTCAGCTACCCCACCATGTAACACGTTACTGTAGGCGTTTTGCACAATCAGTTTTGTTAGCCAATGATTCTTGGGGATTAATATTGGATATATGGCTTCTTTAGGTAGTGAAGAATTATGAATTCTCCTCGACATCTTATAATCTTTTCTGAGTCGAGATAAAGTCCTAAAGAATTAATCATGACAGGTTTCTTTGGGGATTTATCTTGAGTTTCTAGAAATTTATATTCTGTAGAGAAAACATCTTTCTGTATTAGTTTCACCCAGTATTTAATGGGTTCAAATTTAAAGACAAGAGCTGTAACTCTTAAGAGTTTACCCAAAGATGAGTATTTAGATCCATCAATGACTATTTCTGTCGTGTCTGCAGTATTTACACAACTTATTTCTGCTGTGTTCAAGCAGACTGTTTCTTCTGGCATAATGTGAGCTTTTTGCTGAGGCCAGTTATTTTCATTAGAGAGCCAGTTCGGTCCGTGGAGCCATAATTTATTATCCACAAATTTCTTGAGTGGGACACCACTTGACAACATGTCAGCTGGATTCTCTTGGGTAGAGACGTGGAGAAAGAGATAATCTCTCCGCATCTCTTTTATTTCTGCTACTCTGTTCTGTACACAGACCAACTTACTCTTACTATTTCTTAACCACTGGAGAACTGCTTCATTATCACTCCAGGTCACGGTTTTCTCAATAGTGAGATGATCAAGTACTTTGTTGAGATAGACAGCTAATTTTGTACCTACATAGAGTGCTGTCAGTTCCAATTGTGGTACTGTTCTGACCTTCAAGGGTGTTACCCTGGCCTTTGAAGTAATTAGGGTACTTCCTTCAGCATTACTCATGTAAGCTACAGCGCCATAACCTCTGGTTGACGCATCACAGAACACATGTACTGTGTACTTGTTTCCCTCTTGACCTATTTGTCTGGGAAATTTAATTTGATGAAGTTGCTTAAACTCCTTGGATATTTCATCCCATGCTTGACTCATTTCTAGAGGCAAGTTCTCATCCCATCCAATTTTGAGCTTCCATGCATCTTGCATAAGCATTTTACCCTTTATGGTAATTGGTGAGACGAGTCCTAGAGGATCAAAACATTGTGATACCTCTGACAGTAAACTACGTTTAGTGAGTGTACTGCATGATTTATTGTTTATCTTTTTGAGACTCAAAGTATCTTCCTGTGTGTTCCAATTAAGTCCCAGCATATTGTTGCAATCGGGAATTTCAGCTTCAGAGAAATCTTCTTTGATAAGTTCCCTCAATTGCTTTGAATTTGTATTCCACATCCTTAGAAGCATATTTGCTTCTTTCATCTCCTTGTTAGCTTCTCTGTATAAGGATTTCAAATCCTCCTCTTTATTCACAGTACCTTGAAGATTGTCCACATAGAAATTTTCTTTAAGATTTCTTTGAAGGGACTTTCAGATTTCTTCAAATGTGTATTTAGAGTAGCTTCTAGTAAGAATGGAGAGGATGTTGCACCAAATAATACTGATTTGAAACGATAAGTTTTCACAGGACTTTGAGGATCATGTGGATGTTCAGGCCACAAGAATCGAGTATAATCTCTATCTATTTCTTGTAGTCCTACTCTTAAGAAAGCCTTGGAAACATCAGCCGTGTAGGCATATGGGTTTGTGCGAAATTTCATAAGCACGTCTCCAAGCTTCTCAGTTAGTGAGGGTCCGGTCATCAGAGAGTCAGTCATTAAGACTTCCTACATCTTTATTTGCACGTGCGCTGCAATTGTATACAACACGTAGTGGAGTGGTTTCAGAATCTTTTCTGACTCCATGGTGCAGAAGATAATGAGCTTCTATCTTCAACTAATCTTCGACTATTTCCTCAATGAATTTATTGTCATATACAGTCAGTAGCTCTGGATTCTTCCTGAGCTCATGTATTTATGCTTTTGTAGATGAATGGTTCAGAGAACCGACATGTTGATAAATTAGACACATGTGCAACTCTTGGGTATCTTTATTGAGGAAACGTTTCGCCACACAGTGGCTTCATCAGTCCATACGTAGGAGAAACTTGAAGAACAGGAGGAGAATGAGGTAATCAGTCCCTCAACCTTGAGTCGATGTGTTCAGTCCATCAATCTTGAATAGAATACGGCATATCAGCGGAGAAGCAGCTTATAAACCGTATGGCAGGAGAGGTGCAGCAGTCATAGGTCGTGTCACATTTGTTCAATGTGGAAGTAGGTCGTGCCCAAGAATTAGGCAAGCGAATAATTCCTAAGTATTAAGATCCCAAGAAGTTGCAGTGTCTGACAGTGCTTTTATCTGTCCGAAAGCCATGCGATAATTGCTAGGCAGATGTGGTGGATTTAATTTCCATGGTAACCTAACCCAATACTGTCCGTCTTTATATATGACAGTGTCCAAATATTGGCTATAAGTCTGAGACTCTTGTGGGCTTGGTTTATTTACATCAATGCCTATCGCGTCTAAATCCCACAACTTATCAACTGGTTCATTCATTTCTTCCAGCAATGATAATTTTTGCTGTGGTACATGATCAGCGGTTATTCTTGTAACTAGTACATTTTCCACTGAATCAATATCAGCTTCTTTCCCACTTTGAGAGGGAATGGGACCACATATCATGTGGCCTCCTGCTGTTTTCAGCAAGTAAACATCATGTTTACTTACTATATTTTGCACAAAACAGTGATAATAATCACTTCCAATGATTAAATCATAGTGTCCGTCTGTATGTCAGGACAGGCTAACTTGACCTTAGCTGCTTTCAGTGCTGCAACTGTTTCTTTTAATTCCTGGATCTGCACAGACTTAGGCAAGTCATCTACTACCAGAGTTTCTACTGTCTTTTTCCTGTTTCCTAGACTAACAGTGATTCTGGCTAGGTCATATGTCTGTTTACCAGAATTGTGGAAAAAACCAGCTATATCTAACTGTATTTTGGCATAGGGTTGTTTATTCAGTTTCTGCAACACTGTTCTTCTTATGAAGGACCTTTGTGAGCCTTGATCAAATAGTGTTAGCACATTGGTTTTGTGTAATTTATTAGATAACTCAACTCGAGCTATCGGGAGAGCAGTTGCTTTAACCTTATCTCTCACATTTAATGCTGTTGCTTGTTGACTTGCTGATTCTATGGAAGTCTTCTGCTGTTCAGCAAAAGTATTTGGGCATAATGCTGCATGATGCATACCCTTGCATTTAAAACACTTCTTCAGTGAGCATTTTCCTCCCTTGTGTTCACCTAAACACTTGATGCACCTTTTCAGCTGATTAACACGTTGTTTACGTGCCTTCATTGATGTGTATTGAATACAATACTGTGCCCAATGTGTTCCATCACAAAGTACACATTTTGGAGTACGTTTATGTGTGACAGTCTGTTTACTCTCTATTGTATTCACAGCTTGATAAATGCCTGTAGGGGATTTCCCATTCTGTGGTTTAGTGGGAGTAGGTATACTCTTTTTATACTGAGTTGAAGGTTTGTTATCCACCGGATTTGTGGATTCTTCATCTTGTCTCGTTGCTTGCATGCATGAAACTATTGTTAGTAAACTATTGCTAATTTCTTCACAAGTGAAATAGCGTTTATTGAACATAATATTTAATCGTTCAATAGTTTGTGGTGACAACTTATCTTGTACAATACCACTGATAAACCAATCACATTGCCTTAGGTCATATTTAACACCTAGAGATCTGAGACTATTGTCTAATGTGATTCTAAATGCCTGTAAGTCTGAAAAACAATGTTTGGGTGGCTTCAAGCTTGATATTAAGACTGCATGTCTAACTCTGGCCTTGTCAGCATCAAAGTAATTGTCTGCTAAGAGACGTAAGGCTATTTGATAATTGCCTTTAACCACCGGAAATGACTTAATCAGTTCTTAGGATTCTCCCTTCACAAGACATTTAAGATAATTGAACTTAGCAATCTCATCTATGTCAGTTTGTGAATTTACTATGGATTGAAAACAACTAATGTATTCTTCATAATTACGACCTTGGAAAATAGGTAATGACAATGTAGGTAAGCTTGGTAATGGGACACTTGTTGTTGTTACAGGTGTAACAGGTGTTTGACCACTAGTTACAGTAGGTCTCTGTGACAGAGTTTTGCGGCAGATAGCCTGTACTCCTGTCCACCTTAATTGTTGATTACTAAAAGTATCCAAAACATTTTTAATTTCATCCTCAGATGGGTCTGATTCAAGAAAATTCTTTTCATAATGTGTATAGTCTGAATTAATTATTTCCAGACGTTGTGAAAGTAATTGAAACTTGACCTCAAGATCATCAAAATCTATGTTTGTATCTTGAGTTAATCCTATACAGACTGAAATTAGATTTTCTAATTGTGTAATCTTAGTCTGTAAAGACTGAAACTGAGTTTTCAAACAAGCCATTTTAATGGTATACTGAAAATTCTAGCACCACTTAGTGTTTAAAAAATACTGTACTGCTATAAACAGCTGAGTTTTTGTTATGCTTAAGTCAACATATATATAATCGAGTCAGACACTACTGACCCACTAAGCTTAACCTCAGGGTGAATGACCATGAAGGGTACAGAGTACATATGGCTGGTGTTTATGGATTGAGTTTGCTGTGTCAGCCTGACCACGATGATTAATCGTAAATAGCGATGTTATACACTTCATTCACTATACACTATAAATGTCACTGTATAACTGTAAATCACACATGAATATTACTTACACATATATAAATGTCACTGTTAATATATATATATATGAAAGCTTAAATTTATGTATATAGTTCCTTTAATGTAACAGTTAGATCTATAAGAAACAAACTTTAACACAATCTTGTCTCTTAATTTCTGTCAATGAACATTATAAACACTATGTGTATATACACTCAGACAAACTGAACATCATTTGGGTTGTTGTTGTCTTAGTCAGCGATTTTCGAGCTTGGAGCAGTGGATGCCGGGTGCCATCCCCCATTTTCTTGTTGGGTGAGTCACCCAGCTCCCGTTTTCTTTGGTTGAACGCTGGGTGAGTAACCGTTTTCTTTTAGCTGCCCATTCTCTGTGATTGAGTCTGGAGGGACTCATATATACTGATTTATATTGTAAAACAATAGTTTTACAGCTTTTTTCGAAGGACCTTGGCTCGTAGGTTATTTGTACACTGTAGTACAACGTATTTGGACCACAGTGTGGCCTTTATCCGGTTCGAGCACGACCAAAATGTTGAAAAATGGCATTACCAGCTAAGTTTAAATATAGGGAAACTTAACTTAGAAAGACAGCTCATCGCCTGCACAGCCGCCCCTGCAGACGAGGTCTTGAGATGCTGTCAAAGGCACTCCTCAACGGGCTGAAATGAGTTATAATTTGTAAGATTATAAATTACCCCTAGGGGGTGTTATGTCAGCATATTTCATTCACTGATGGCTGACAAACTTACTTGTGTGGACTCAATGGTCCTCATATCACCGGGGTTTATGATAAGTGACTAACTCACGACTTTATACTCAACTGCGCAGTCAATAGTAGTACATCACGAGTTAGAACACTTACCAGGGTATATGTATCTGACCCGTAATTATGCCCGGATATCCGCTGAGTTGATTGAAGAATAGTGTTCTTTGAAGAATGTCGCACTACACTCTGTTGGATTGCAACACTCGTTGTTACACTGTTCATCAATAATTGTTCACACACTATCACTAAGAAGTTGATCACACTTCTCTGTAAGTGTTTATCATGTTTTCTGAGACACTTTGTTCACACTAACGCACAGATCGTTCTTTGTTGGTTATCCTGGCGTCAGTGTCACTCTCAGTAGAGTCAAAGGTAATCTGAAGACGCCACAATGCCCCACGCTGTCACTGCCCCCAGCACAAAGGAAAAGCTGACCTAGTACTTGTGCTTCCTTGCCACTTCCTCAATGAAGCAAAGCAGAATGTTTAAATCTTGCTGTCTTAAGCATTGACAACAATGTCCACTATCTTTACTATGGTAATAAAGTGGGAGCAGGATTTTCCTTAATTGTTCTGCTAAGGTAAGAGATGTACTGTCTCTTATTAAAATACACTCTGCAACAATGGACTGCAAGGAGCAGCGGTCGCTAGACCACGTCGCATACTCGTACTGCATCTGCGATCAATTACTCACTGTAGCAGTAAACAAGATGCTTGCCCCTTCTGAGAGAGCTGGGCCCCTCAGGGCTGAAAAGGCTGAAAGGGGCTGAAGGGGGCTGATACCCCCCTCCTGGAGAAAATTTCTCCACAAAACGTACAATTCATTGACTAAAATCAACATATTTTTCTGTGCATTTTGTTCTGGATCATCTTCGTCGTCACCATCTCAGTATTACACATTTCATATACAATATAGGGAAAACATTTTCACTCTTAACCCAGGATAACCCAAATAATTCCACGTTTTCTCGTTAATACCCACAAAAATCGACAATTTCTTTACAAAAGATTCACTCTCCTCAAGTCTAGACATTTTTCTCGTTTTAACTATTTCATCAGAAAAAGTCACCACAATACTTACAACTTAAAACCACTTTTCGATAAATTCACTAGTCACAATTTTACATATTACGAAGTTAATACGACCACACACACACACACACACACACATACACACACACTCACACACACACACACACACACACCGGTGAAGAGGCGGGGCCAGGAGCTAGGACTCGACCCCTGCAACCACAAATAGGTGAGTACAAATAGGTGAGTACACACACACACACACACACACACACACACACACACACCTCACTTTACTTTGAACACCTTCAAAACACTCTCATAAATCATTTGAATACTCACCAAAGCACCTTTGATCATTTCCAAACAACACTAAAACATTTCCAAGACAACATTTTGAATACCCGCAAATAAGATTTGACATCTCTAATTTATCTACACTTACATATTTCATTAAATTACAACTCATCCCCCAAACTCCTCCTTCATTCTCCAGATTTTTACAACAGTATCACAAAAACTATCTCAGACACTTTACATAAGAACATAAGAACATAAGAAAGGAGGAACACTGCAGGAGGCCTGTTGGCCCATACTAGGCAAGTCCTTTACAATTCATCCCACTAACAAAACATTTGCCCAACCCAATTTTCAATGCCACCCAAGAAATAAGCTCTGATGTGAAAGTCCCACTCAAATCCAACCCCTCCCACTCATGTACTTATCCAACCTAAATCTGAAACTACCCAAAGTCCCAGCCTCAATAACCCAACTAGGTAGACTGTTCCACTCATCAACTACCCTATTTCCAAACCAATACTTTCCTATGTCCTTTCTAAATCTAAACTTATCTAATTTAAATCCATTACTGCGGGTTCTCTCTTGGAGAGACATCCTCAAGACCTTATTAATATCCCCTTTATTAATACCTATCTTCCACTTATACACTTCGATCAGGTCTCCCCTCATTCTTCGTCTAACAAGTGAATGTAAGGAAGATTTCTAATGCTATGTATTAATTTAGTCATCCTACGCTGAATCTTTTCTAACGAATTTATGTCCATTCTGTAATATGGAGACCAGAACTGAGCTGCATAATCTAGATGAGGCCTTACTAATGATGTATAAAGCTGCAGTATGACCTCTGAACTTCTGTTGCTTACACTTCTTGATATAAATCCCAGTAATCTATTTGCCTTATTACGTACGCTTAGACATTGCTGTCTTGGTTTAAGGTTGCTGCTCACCATAACCCCCAAGTCCTTTTCGCAATCTGTATGGCAAAGTTCTACATCATTTAACTTATAAGTACTAGGGTTATGGGCACTCCCAAGCTTCAGAACCTTGCATTTATCTACATTGAACTGCATCTGCCACTTTTCTGACCAAGAATAGAGTTTGTTTAAATCCTCCTGAAGTTTCATAACATCTACGTTTGAATCAATTATCCTACCTATCTTTGTGTCATCGGCGAATTTGCTCATATCACTAGTAATTCCCTCATCAAGATCATTGATATATATTATAAAGAACAACGGGCCCAAGACTGATCCCTGTGGAACACCACTTGTTACAGATCCCCACTCGGATTTAACCCCATTTATGGACACTCTCTGCTTCCTGTCAGTGAGCCATGACTCGATCCACGAGAGCACTTTTCCCCCAATGCCATGAGCTGCCACTTTCTTTAACAGTCTATGTTGCGGAACTGTATCAAAAGCCTTACTAAAATCTAAGTAAATAATATCAAATTCTTTATCGTGGTCAACAGCCTCAAAAGCTTTACTGAAGAAAGTTAATAAATTAGTTAGACAAGACCGGCCTTTTGTGAATCCATGCTGAGTGTCATTAATCAAGCTATGCTTATCGAGATGGCTTCTTATAATCTCAGCTATAATTGACTCTAGTAATTTGCCTACAATTGAGGTCAGGCTTATTGGGCGGTAATTTGACGGTAACGACTTTTCCCCTGTTTTAAAAATAGGAATTACGTTAGCCATCTTCCGCATATCAGACACTACACCTGTTTGAAGAGATAAATTAAAAATATTAGTTAATGGTTCACAGAGTTCCATTTTGCATTCCTTAAGAACCCTTGAAAAAACCTCATCAGGACCTTGCGACTTATTTGGCTTCAGTCTGTCTATCTGCTTCACAACCATTTCACTAGTGACTGTGATGTTACATAATTTATCTTCTTCTAGCCCACTATTATAATTAATTACTGGAATATTGTTAGTGTCTTCCTGTGTAAAAACTGAGAGAAAATAATTATTTAAAATCGAGCACATTTCATTCTCTTTGTCAGTAAGGTGCCCATAGTTATTTTTAAGGGGACCTATCTTATCTCTAACTTTCGTTCTATAGACCTGGAAAAAACTTTTTGGGTTAGTTTTAGAATCCCTAGCAACTTTAATTTCATAGTCCCTTTTAGCTTTTCTTATTCCCTTTTTAATGTCCCTCTTAATGTCAATATACTGATTCATAAGATGACCCTCACCTCTTTTGATACGCCTATAAATTCCTTTCTTTTGCCCTAGTAGATATTTGAGCCTATTATTCATCCATTTTGGGTCATTTCTATTTGATCTAATTTCTTTATATGGGATAAACGTTCTTTGAGCAGCACGTATAGTGTTCAGAAAACAATCCTGAACTACTTCTAAGAAGCCGTATGATTCTAAATTCCCAGTCAAGAAATTCCAATCAATATGACTAAAGTTAAAGTCTCCTAGAATTACTACATTATCGTGCCTTGTGGCCTT
Source organism: Cherax quadricarinatus (assembly GCF_038502225.1). Classification (NCBI taxonomy): domain Eukaryota; kingdom Metazoa; phylum Arthropoda; class Malacostraca; order Decapoda; family Parastacidae; genus Cherax; species Cherax quadricarinatus. The sequence goes on from NC_091376.1 coordinate 17,280,963, forward strand.
AACAATTTCCTTCCATAGTAGTCTCCCTTGGTCCCTATCTAAGTTTGGGGGACGACATATCACTCCTAAAATCAGTTTTTCATGCCCCTCTGAAAATTCTATCCAAACAGACTCTGTATGTGTTACTTCAGACTTAATACCCGTTTTTATGCAACAGTTCAAGCGATCTCGGACATACAATGCCACCCCACCCCCTTTCCCGATACTTTTATCTACTTGGAACAATTTAAAACCCTGAATATGACATTCCGCAGGCATGTCCCGACTTTTTGAATTAAACCACGTCTCAGGTAAGGCAAATACATCAATGTTACCTGCACTAGCAACTAATCTCAACTCGTCCATCTTATCCCTAGCACTACGGCAATTAGCATAATAAACATTAAAAGACTCTCCTTTCTCTTTACCCTTCCTGCTCATTTCTGTTTTTCTACTAAACCTATTATTGTCCTTATCACCCAAAATCCCTGGCTTTTCAATATCTACCTCGTTCTGCTTATTACTAGTTTCCCTAGAACTCGTAATATTACTACACTGGGACTTCACTGTTTTCCTGCCAAAACCCATACCACTAACTATTCCTAGATTAAAGTCATAACTGCTCCCTCCACTGCAGTTGCCAGTGCTACCACCCCAGACCTAGATAAGTGAACCCCATCCCTGGCATACATGTCATTTCTGCCATAGAAGAAGTCCCAGTTGTCAATGAATGTTACCGCATTTTCCTTACAGTATTTGTCCAGCCAGCAATTGACACCAATTGCCCTGGACAACCATTCATTTCCAACTCCTCTCCTTGGCAAAATACCACATATGACAGGGTTCCCACCCTTACTCCTAATTATTTCTATTGCTGACCTATACCTGCTAATCAGGTATTCACTCCTACGTCTGCAATCATCGTTGCCTCCAGCACTGAGACAGATAATAGGATTGCTCCCATTACCTCTCATGATGTCATCCAGACGGCTAACAATATCCTCCATCCCAGCCCCAGGAAAGAAAACTCTCTGTCTCCTACTCCTGTCCTTCAAGCAGAACGCCCTATCCATATACCTAACTTGGCAATCCCCAACAATAACAATATTCTTACCTTCCTTAATGTCTTTCGTCGTGACGTTCCCAGTAGTCGACTCACATTCTTCGGGTAGCACTGAGAATGTATTAGATGTTTCCACAACAGTTTCCACGGCAGTCTCTTTCTTCTTCATCGTTTCTACCTTTCCATTCTTCTTGATCGTCAACTTCGTTCCCTGCTGTCCAGCCACTGTCCAGTTTCCCTTCTTGACCTGAGGACTCAAAACAGGAGGACTACTAAGAATCTTCTTGTTTTTCTCGGTCAGTCGCCGAATTTCCATCTTCGCCATCCTCAATTCTTCCTTAAGCTGTTGGTAAAGTTGCTCGATGGAGGGCATCTTGCTTCAATTCGTAGAGAGCGCGCAAACAGGTCTTCACAGAGCTAAGTACACGTCATCACTAAACTTTGAACACCACCAAAAACACCATCAATTACATTTGAATACTCAAAAGCATTATTCGAACACACCAAATCATCACTGAATACTTCCCGAACACCTTCATAAATACTCTTGCACATCATTTGAACATCTTCAAAAACACCTTTGAATAGTCTCAAACACCATTTGAGTACTACTAATACACCACTGAATTCAGTCAAAACACCACCAAAATCACCATAAACTAAGATCAACATAACAGACTAACACCCATTTATACACAAATCCTCTCAAATCACTATAACCAAGATGATCCCACTCACCTCCAAGTAAGATATAACATGAGTGCAAAAAAAAACATGAACACAATCCAAACACACACGAACACTCACAACCCACAACACCCACAACAACGACCAACTTATAACATCTCTTTTTCGGTATCTCTAGTTCGACAACAATACCCACAACACCCACATCCCACAAAACCCACAACCCACATCACCCACACCCCACAACAACAACCCACAACTTATAACCACTTTTCAGCATCTCTAGTTCGACAACAACACCCACAACCCACAACACTCACAACCCACAACACCCACAACAACATCCCACTTATAACATCTTTTTCGATATCTCTAGTTCGACAACAATACCCACAACCCTCATCACTTATCAATTTATTCACAATTTTTCCTCTTTCGATACAATTTTTCCCCCTTCTTTTTATTGAATCTTAAAATGTAATGTACATTCTTCCCTACATTACTAAAATTCTAATAAAGTCCTCTCCATACCCATCTCCATGTATCCACATAAATTAATATTATAGTCACAACAACTAATCATCTCACTACCCAACTACTGCGGCATGTTTCTACACCCTCCAATCTTTTCCAATGTATCATAACTTTTCACTTCTATAATTTTTTTTATAATATTCACACATTTCCTTTATTTTCAGTAAAATCCCCCCATATTTCATTAAATTCCTAATACAACCCTCCCCATACCCCTCTCCATCTCACCCACATTTCTTCACATCCACTCACCCATCTGCCAACACACCTCTTCAGAATAAACACAAAAAACACATTTCACAACCACAAATGCATCTCATCACCCATCTCAAATCCACTAAAATCACTGTAACCAAGTTATTCACAAAATTCTATGACCACCTAACACACACAGGCAACTCACTTTACTTTGAACACTACTAAAAGCACCATCAATTACCATTGAATACTCCAAAAACATCATTCGAACACCCCCCAAATCACCACTGAATACTCCCAGAACACCTTCAAAAATACTCTTGCACATCATTTGAACACCCTCAAAAACATCATCAAACCCATTTGAATACTCCCAAATACACCACTGAATTCAGTCAAAACACCACCAAAATCACCATAAACTAAGATCAACATTTACATATGAATACTCCAAAAACATCATCAAACTCCTTTGAATACTACCAAAACACCACTGAATAATGCCCAAACTCTACTAAAAATCACCAGAAACTAAGATCAACACCACCACTAACACCCATTTTATAGAAATCCCCTCAAATCACTATAACCAAGACGATCCCACTCACCTCAGACTATTATATAACATGAACGCAAAAAAAAAAAAAAAAAAACATTCTCATAAATCATTTGAATACTCCCAAAAAACACCTTTGAACATTTCCAAACAACACCGAAACACTTACAGCAGGATCACCACCAACTGAAAACATAACATGTACACACACACACACACACAAAAAAAAAAACTAAGACATCCATCAACTATCATCAATGACCACTCATTTTTACAAACATTCGCACAAAAAATCACATCCAAGAAACATCATCAAACTCCTATGAATACTCCCAAAACACCACTGAATACTACAAAAACAGCACCGAATACTGACCAAACAACACTAAAAATCACCAGAAACTAAGATCAACACCATGAACTAGCACCCATTTTATAGAAATCCCCTCAAATCACTATAACCAAGACGATCCCACTCACCTCAGACTATTATATAACATGAGTGCAAAAAAAAAAAAAAAAAAACATTCTCGTAAATCATTTGAATACTCACAAAAAACACCTTTGAACATTTCCAAACAACACACACACACACACACACACAAAAATAAAACATCCATCAACTATCATCAATGACCACTCATTTTTATAAACATTCGCACAAAAAATCACAATCACCAACTCCATACAATATCTAATACACTCCTCTCACTACCACCAACACATACCAGCACAGATAGGGATACCTCCCATGATGCCACACCCCACTTTTACTTCATTTAACTTATTGAGAGGAAGCTACTTGTTTCAACCTGTTATATCTCCAATATCTAAGATCACCACAATTAAGACGTTTACCAAATACTATAACCCCACCACTAAGATCACAAATTTTTTGTACACATTCTCTTAAAACATCATCATAACGAAGATCACTAAAACTATCTATACTTTTACTAAGGTCACGTAACATTTTTTCTCTAACTCACCCACCAATTTACATTCTCATTCACACTTACACATTTAATTAACCGAAATTACATCTCATCCACCAAACTCCTCCCTCATTCTCCAGACTTTACAACATTAGCACACAAAAAAAAAAAAACCAACTCATACACTTATAACATGAGACATTACCATAACTAACACACTGACTAGCTTTGAACCAACTCTGAACAACACCAAAACACCACTGAACATCTTCAAAAAATACTCTGCACGTCATTTGAACACCTTCAAAAACACCTCCGAATACTCCCAAAACACTACTGATTACTACCAAATCACCACTGAATACTACTAAAACACCGACAAATCACCAGAAACTAAGTTTAACATCACAATCTAACACCCATTTTATAGAAATCCCCTCAAATCACTATAACCAAGAACTCCCTCCCCATGGGCGCATAAAAAAAAGCATGAACACAAACCTAATGCACAAACACCTAGTACATGATCACCATCAACTGAAAACATATCTTGTACACACATAAATCTAAGACAACCACCATCAACAAACGCCCATATTCACTTACCTCAAAAACCACTACTAACACAGAAAACACTCATTTCTTAAAAACATTCACACAAAAAACCATATTAGACAATATCTAAGCGCACTCACCTCACTACCACCAACACACGATGTCACACCCTACAGGACCGGCGAGGTCACCTCCAGTGACGTCACACTCCCATCTGTGTTTACTTGGTGGTCACATCACACCCAACCCACCTTGTTTCAACCTGTTGTACCCACAATATCTAAGAACATTATAACCAAGACGATTACCAGTTTTTATGACCCCACCACTAAGATCTCAGAAAACACTCATGTTTTTTATAAGCATTTACACAAAAATCACGATCACCAATTCCATATCATGTTTACCATCATCTATCAACACTCTTCACCAAGATCACCAAAAATCTAAGATCATTCATCTCAAAACTACTATGATCACTGAAAACACTAATTTTTTAAACATTCGCACAAAAATAAGACATACACAAAAATACCACGACACTTCCACCAATATCTATAACACAACATGAGCACTTTAACATATCTTCACCACCAAAAATAAAAATTAATACACAGACACCCACAACTTATACATTTCAATCGCAAATTTAGGACTTGAGACATACACACCAAATCTAAGACACTCACCTCCAACTAAGACATACACATCATAACTAAGACATACACCAAAACCTATACTTGACATATTGACAATAAATATAAGACACAAGCACAAAAAAATTTACCATGTCATGAGACATTACCAGAACTAAGTCACACACCTCCAACTAATACACAATCACTTTACTAAGTTCATGTTAACTATTCATCAACAAAAAATATTAATACAATTTACCCACCAAATTTATGTTATAATCATCCAAACAAAATTGTTTTACACATTTTTTTTCTCAAACTGAATATTCATACCACATTTATCATTTCTCATCTATGTTACATATCACATTTCTCACCCTCATCATCCCTAAAACATCATTTCTTATTCATCCGTATATCACCAAGAGATATTTTATCCCGACGACCCATCACGACACTAGGAGCCAGAGTGTAGTAGGTGGTATTGGAGTGGTGATGGTTGCTATGGCTCCTATGTCGTGATGGCTCGTCGAGGTTAAAACATCTTAAGGTGATATACGGATGAATATGAAAGGATGTTTTAGGGATGATGAGGGTGAGAAATGTGATATGTAACATACATGAGAAATTAGAAATGTGTTATGAATATTCAGTTTGAGAAAAAAAATGTGTAAAACAATTTTATGTTTTAATGATTATAACATAATGTTTATAAGAAATGAGTGTTTTCTGTGGTATTAGTGGTTTTTGAGGTAAGTGAATATGGGTGTTTGTTGATGGTGGTTGTCTTAGATTTATGTGTGTACAAGATATGTTTTCAGTTGATGGTGATCATGTACTAGGTGTTTGTGTATTAGGTTTGTGTTCATGCTTTTTTTTTATGCGCCCATGGGGAGGGAGTTCTTGGTTATAGTGATTTGAGGGGATTTCTATAAAATGGGTGTTAGATGGTGATGTTAAACTTAGTTTCTGGGGATTTTGACGGTGTTTTGGTAGTATTCAGTGGTGATTTGGTAGTAATCAGTGTTTTGGTAGTATTCGGAGGTGGTTTTGAAGGTGTTCAAATGACGTGCAGAGTATTTTTTGAAGATGTTCAGTGGTGTTTTGGTGTTGTTCAGAGTTGGTTCAAAGCTAGTCAGTGTGTTAGTTATGGTAATGTCTCATGTTATAAGTGTATGAGTTAGTTTTTTTTTGTGTGTGCTAATGTTGTAAAGTCTGGAGAATGAGGGAGGAGTTTGGTGGATGAGATGAAATTTCGGTTAATTAAATGTGTAAGTGTGAATGAGAATGTAAATTGGTGGGTGAGTTAGAGAAGACAAAATGTTACGTGATCTTAGTAAAAGTATAGATAGTTTTAGTGATCTTCGTTATGATTATGTTTTAAGAGAATGTGAACAAAAAATGTGTGATCTTAGTGGTGGGGTTATAGAATTTGATAAACGTCTTGATTGTGGTGATCTTAGATATTGGAGATATAACAGGTTGAAACAAGTAGCTTCCTCTCAATAAGTTAAATGAAGTAAAAGTGGGGTGTGGCGTCGTCAAGTAAACAAAGGATGGAGTGTGATGTCATGGGAGGTATCCCTATCTGTGCTGGTATGTGTTGGTGGTAGTGAGAGGAGTGTATTAGATATTGTATGGAGTTGGTGATTGTGATTTTTTGTGTGAATGTTTATAAAAATGAGTGGTCATTGATGATAGTTGATGGATGTCATAGTTTTTTTTTTGTGTGTGTGTGTGTTGTTTGGAAATGTTCAAAGGTGTTTTTTGTGAGTATTCAAATGATTTACGAGAATGTTTTTTTTTTTGCGCTCGTTATATAAAAGTCTGAGGTGAGTGGGATCGTCTTGGTTATAGTGATTTGAGGGGATTTCTATAAAATGGGTGTTAGTTGGTGGTGTTGATCTTAGTTTCTGGTGATTTTTAGTGTTGTTTGGGCAGTATTCGGTGCTGTTTTGGTAGTATTCAGTGGTGTTTTGGGAGTATTCAAAGGAGTTTGATGATGTTTCTTGAATGTGATTTTTTGTGCGAATGTTTGTAAAAATGAGTGGTTGTGAAGGCTTACTCAGCCCTGTAACAACTTCAGAAAGTATTACTCAGGCTGGCTCCTGCTCAGGAAAATTAATGAATAGAAAAAGAAATAATAATTCACAAAGATAAACACTATTTATTAAATCAAACATAAAACAACAAAACATGAAAGGTATATCCTATTTGAAAGAAAAATGAAAAATGAAATGAATAAAATAACATTTGAACTCAACACTAATATCTACAATGGTGTCTGGTGTTGGTGACACTGTTGTTGAATCCGTAGCCGTTGCTGATGATAAGGGGAGGGGTCGCAGGTGTTGGTGACCATCCACTGGCTAGTTCTTCACAGTATACCAGTGAGTATTCTATCCCGAAGACAGGAAAGCAGGTTCTTTACCGCTGCAATGCTGTGGAGTTATGTCCTGCAATTTCATACAGGTGCACAGGTACTTCAATACAACCTGGAGAAGTCTCTGGACGTTAGTCCTTCTCCTGTTCTACTCGTTGATTGCCAGGTGACCCTCTCTGACATCCAAGCTGGAAAGATAGACAGGTTACCCACTGCTTAAATAATCACTCTTCATGGTAGTGTACAATATTCAAAAGACGTGGTGATTATTACAACAGTCAACCTAGAGCAAGACTGAAAGGACTAAGTTTATTATTGGTCAAAAGTGAAGCTTTCAACCAATAAATCCTCTAGAATACATGGCAGGCATGTACTTACAGTAGAGTTGGGAGCTGTGAGTCTAGTGATTTACTGTTTAACCAGAGCCCCACACGTCACCTTTCGGGGGGGGGGGTGAGAAGAGGGAGGGGAAGGGATAGCGGGAGCTAGACTGACCCTACCTTAACAAGTAGCCGGCAGACAAACTATCAATTTCAGGGAGGGGGAGAAAAGGTGGGAAAAACGGGAGATTGACTTACCCTACCTTAACTAGAAGCCGGCAGTGAAACTACTGATACTAAATATATTCCTTCTATATCCTCTCCATTGAACTTTTCCCTCACACTCCCCCATGCCAAGACTTATAGTCAAGGAGTATAAGAAGAATAGGCGAGGAAAAAGTTCTAACTTGTGGAAGTCGTGTAAGGCAACAAATCTTCTACTGTCTGTCACGACTTAACCAGTCAGAGAAATAATTGGATGAACCATTGATATACACAATATGGAACTTAAAAGCCTGGAGTGCCAATGTCCACCTCAAGAGGCGACTGTTGGTTCCCTTAAAAGTTTCTAGGTATATCAAAGGTTTGTGGTCCGTTTCTAAAATGAATTCTTTTCCCAACAAATAAAATTTAAGTTTGGAGATACCCCACACAAGGGCTAAACATTCCTTTTCTATTGTGGAGTATCTTGTTTCTGCGGGAAGGAGTTTCCGGCTTAGGAAGCATACAGGGAAGGGACTACCATCATGGTATTGTAGTAACACCGCACCTAAGCCAGTATTGGAGGCATCAGTTCTCAAACAAAATGTTTTATTAATATCTGGAATCTTAAGTATAGGGTCTTTCGAAAAGATACTTTTAATCTCATTAAACTTTTCCCGAGCTACGTCGGAAAATTCAAGAGGTTCCTTCACAGACTTTTTAAGGAAGTCTGATAAGATGCCTGTAAGATCAGCAAGATTCGGGATAAACCGTGCATAAAAATTTACAGAACCAAGAAAGCTACGCATGAGTTTCTTGGTTTTGGGGAATTTAAATTCTAATAAAGCTTTGATCTTACTGGGGAGAGGCTGCAGAGTGTTATTAGAAAGTATCAGTCCAAGATATCTAATCTTGTTATACCCAAGGAAGCATTTCTTCGGCTTGGCAGTGAGGCCATGTGAGCGTAACCTACGCAAAACTGATGTTAATGTTTGGATATGTTCGCCCCACGTAGATGTCATTACGTAAGTGTTATCAAAATAAACTGAAACATTTGGCATATTACACAAGACCTTTCTCATCAGTCTCACGTAGGTAGCACAGGCAGTTACCAAACCGAAGGGCATAGTTCTATACTGCATCAGTCCTTGGTGTGTAGGAAAAGCGGTGTACTGCTTAAAAGAAGGATCTAACATTACTTGATGATATGCCTGCGCAATATCAATCTCTGAAAAGAAGGAAGCGTCATAAAATTTGTGTAGATCGCTATCTATTAAGGGCATAGGCTCATCATTCCACCGAGTTATAGCATTAAGGCATCTGAAGTCAATAGCAAGTCTATATGAATTATCCTCCTTCTTAACCATGACTACTGGTGAGCAATATGCAGATACTGAAGGTTCAATGATGTTTAGTTTTAATAATTTGTCTACCTCTCGGTCAAATGCATCCCTAAGGTGAACTGGAACTGGGTATAATTTCCGTTTGATAGGATTGTCCGTCACTAAGTCAATCTTATGGACTACCGTGGAGGTAACACCTGGAATATCAGTAAAGACGTCTGAAAAGTTACTCACACATTGAAGTAGTTCATGTCTCTTATGGTCATCCAAAGATTCATTAATATTAATGTTGGTTGCATCCGAGTGGTCAAGAGTCACCAAGTCATGTAGTTCTTCATCATAGTCTAAGTTAGAGGTGTCAATTACGCACACTTTACATTCTTCAGTTGTCTTATCAAGTTCGTGTGGAAAAACGAAGTCAAAGTTGTTAAGGCAGTTAACCGAATTTCTTCGGTAATATTTCTTAAGGATGTTGATATGATAAAGCTTAGGTTTCCCCTTGACTTCTATGAGGTAGTCAACTTTCCCACAAATTTTTAATACTTTATATGGACCTTTCCATGCTACTAATAATTAATTTGACTTGATAGGCAAAAGTACAAGAACTTCATCCCCTACGTTAAAACTTCTCTGACTTTTGGAGTCAAAATAGGTTTTGTACTGGTCCATTGACAAGCTTAGGTTTTACGAAACTATGTCACAGGTCTCCTCAAGTTTGGATCTAAGGTCAAGGAGAAACTGGTAAGAAGACTGAACCTCAGCATTTACCTCCTCATTAGTCCATAAGTCATGAAGGATGGACAGTGGACCTCTGGCCTGTCTACCATAGAGAAGTTCAAAAGGTGGAAACCCCAAAGAGTCACTGGGAACTTCCCTCATGGCAAACAAAGCACAGGGTAGGTAAGGATGCCACTCCTTAGGTTTAAGGGAGCAAAGTTTCCTTAAAATGGACTTGAGAATCGAATGCTGGCGCTCAATCCTCCCATTACAGCTGGGATGATAGGGTGTGGTGAAGAGAGGCTTCACTCCCAGAAGTTGGTATAGATGTTGCATTAAGTCAGATGTGAATTGTGTCCCACGGTCAGACAAAATTTCTCTAGGGATGCCCACTCTGGAGAAGATGGACAAAAGGGCTTCAGCCACCTCTGTAGTAGTTATGGTCTTTAAGGGTATGGCTTCAGGGAAACTCGAAGCATAATCAACCAATGTTAATATATATGTCCCCCAGATGAAAGTGGAGATAAAGGACCAACGATGTCAATAGCTACTCTTTCAAACGGTACCGTAAAGATAGGCATTTTGACCATAGGTACTCGCCTGGTACTTCGGGAGGATGACAGATGGCAAACTTTACACGATCTACAATAGTTAGTGACATCTGAGGACATTTTAGGCCAAAAATAGGTTTCCTTAATTTTATTTAAAGTTTTACGATGCGAGAAATGTCCGGCCACTGGCAGGTCATGAGCCATTTTAAGAACAGTCTCTCTGCAATGACTTGGAACAACTAAGATGGAATAGTCTGTCTCATCTGAATTTAATTTGAATACTGACTTGTACAAGATACCTTTTATATATTCAAATTTATATGAAAAGTTTTTCCTTTGGATCACTTGATTTTGTTTAGCGGCATTATGGCAATTCTGAAGAGAAGGGCAATTACGTTGTAAATTGACAAAGGAATCCTTCGATATATCTAAAGGCTTAAAGTCAGGGAAAATCAAAGGATGGACAGTAGGAGAAGCCTGGGCTTTGGTCTGAGCCCTAGTCAAGACATTTATGGTATCAGAGGTGATATCTTCACTTTCATCTAACAAGTGAACCGGTAATCCTACTACCTCGCTTTCGAGAGAAGCATCACTGGTTTTTAATCCCACATGAATATCGCGAGACATTGTCTCACCTGAACTTTCGAGCGGCTTCTCTGACTCTACAGGAAGAGGATCTGAAACACTTGTGTCCATCTTTGGTGCTGACAGGTCAAGCTCAGAAGGAAGAATGGCACCTTTTACATTACCTATTAGTACGGAGCAAGAAGTGATGGGAGCTAGTACGGCTTCAGACCAACCTGTGAACCATTTAGACCTAATGTAACAACGGATGGTAGGAAAAGTGTCCGTACGGCCCAAGTAGTCTGAAAGTATAGCAGAGGAATGAGTTTCTTTAAGGTTAGGGAACAGCTTATCAGAAATGACTATACATGTGCATCCAGTGTCTCGTAAAATGGTAGATACATTAAGTCCATTAACTGTTCCTGAACAGAAGGGTGCTTGGTCATTACAGTCTTTAAAACATCTTCCAACTTTTTGGACCTTCTTAGAAGGACAATCTGGACGTTTATGTCCCTTAACACCACACAAATGACAAACAGGAATAAAAGAAGTCATTTTACTTTCCACTAGAGGCTTTGATTTCTTAAGGTCTGATGAACCCTTGCCCTTAGGGTTCGATCCCTTTAGGTCTTTATAGGAATTGTGAGCCTCAGCATACAGGTCAGCAGCCTCAGCAACTTCCTCAGCTTTAATCAGGTTACGTTCTCTAATGAATGTTCGTATCTGGTGGGGAAGAGCTGTCAGGAACTGGTCAGCAACCATGAAGTCTCGAAGAGATTCATAACTGTGATCAATTCCTGAACTCTCTATCCAAAAGTCGAACAAACGAAAGAGTGTTACCTGTAACTGCTGAAAGTTCTGGCCAGGCTGTAAGGTGGCATACCTGAAATCTTTCCTGTAAGAATTAGTGGTTTTTTGATATGCTTTAAGGATTGCCTTCTTTAGTAGGTTATAATTACATATGATATCCTGCGACAAAGTTGCATAGATATTCAAGGCTGTACCAGAAAATAACATTCCTAACCTGGTAGCCCAGGTGTCAGCAGGCCATTCACAGAGGGTAGCGGTATTTTCAAACCTGATAATGTATGAAGTTATGTCTTCCCCCTCTGTGAAGGGAGGTAAATTAGGTGTTGGAATATGTGCACTGACTGCACGTTGTTCCATTACTCCTTCCTCTAATTGTTGTTGTGTAAGAGTTAACTTTTTATTCTCCAATTCAAGGCGAGATTTTTCGAGCTCACGATCCTTTTCTCTCTATTAACTCATGTTCTCTAGCTTTTGCGTCACGTTCTCTAGCTCTTTCCTCAACTTCTCTATCCTTTGCTCTTTCCTCAAGTTCTCTTAATTTAATCTGTTCCTCACGTATCTTAGCTTGTTCCTCACGTATCTTAGCTTGTTCCTCACGTTCCTTAGCTCTTTCCTCACGATCAAGTCTATCACGCTCTTTTTGGTCTTCTCGCTCTCTTTCTAACTGTCTTTCTTGGATTTCTCTCTCAATTCTCTCTCTCTCCTTTTTCTCTTCTCTTTCGATTCTCTCTCTCTCCTTATTCACTTCTCTTTCTATTCTCTCTCTCTCCTTTTCTTGTTCTCTTTCCCTTTCTGTCTTTCTTCTCTCTCAATTCTCTCTCTTTCAAGTCTTTCCTGGATCTTAGCACTAATGAAAGATTCTAAATTTTTCCCTGTTATTCCTAACTTACTTCCAGCATTCATCCAAAACTGGTATTCATCCATGCTTGCAAGAATAACTTAAACTATCAGGGGAAATGAAACGGGTATTAAAGAAAACGGAGGGTTCAATTCCTGCTCCGCTCAAGCTGTAAATAAACCAGCGGGCTCGATCCCTGCTTCAATTAAACAATATGTATTAACGAAAACGAAGGGTTCTATGCCGGCTCTGAGCAAACAGTAAGTAGAATGGGGTCCCTTGACCATCCAATCTTCTCACCAACAAATCAAGAGTGTCCTATGACAGTTCCCTTGATACAATAAAGAGCTCAATGAAACAAGTTGTCACTGGAAAATCTCGGGTCCCTAGAGTCTAATCCTGCAAAGTGTTTCAAGCTACATATAAATGGTGGCAGAATTAAATATTATATCCTGCCTGACTTGACTTACAATAAATTGAGACTATAACAATCACCAAATCTTTTAAATACCTGTACTGTAGTCCTACCATAGAGAATGATTACTCATGGCTGGTGGTAACCGTCTGTGGTATGCGGCGTTGAAGTTCCAATGGTAGATTAGAGATGCAGTTGAATCTTGATTCAGTAGAGTTGATCCTGGCAAGGTCGCCACTTGTGAAGGCTTACTCAGCCCTGTAACAACTTCAGACAGTATTACTCAGGCTGGCTCCTGCTCAGGAAAATTAATGAATAGAAAAAGAAATAATAATACACAAAGATAAACACTATTTATTAAATCAAACATAAAACAACAAAACATGAAAGGTATATCCTATTTGAAAGAAAAATGAAAAATGAAATGAATAAAATAACATTTGAACTCAACACTAATATCTACAATGGTGTCTGGTGTTGGTGACACTGTTGTTGAATCTGTAGCCGTTGCTGATGATAAGGGGGGGGGGGTCGCAGGTGTTGGTGACCATCCACTGGCTAGTTTTTCACAGTATACCAGTGAGTATTCTATCCCGAAGACAGGAAAGCAGGTTCTTTACCGCTGCAATGCTGTGGAGTTACGTCCTGCAATTTCATACAGGTGCACAGGTACTTCAATACAACCTGGAGAAGTCTCTGGACGTTAGTCCTTCTCCTGTTCTACTCGTTGATTGCCAGGTGGCCCTCTCTGACATCCAAGCTGGAAAGATAGACAGGTTACCCACTGCTTAAATAATCACTCTTCATGGTAGTGTACAATATTCAAAAGACGTGGTGATTATTACAACAGTCAACCTAGAGCAAGACTGAAAGGACTAAGTTTATTATTGGTCAAAAGTGAAGCTTTCAACCAATAAATCCACTAGAATACAAGGCAGGCATGTACTTACAGTAGAGTTGGGAGCTGTGAGTCTAGTGATTTACTGTTTAACCAGAGCCCCACACGTCACCTTTCGGGGGGGGGGGAGAAGAGGGAGGGGAAGGGATAGTGGGAGCTAGACTGACCCTACCTTAACAAGTAGCCGGCAGACAAACTATCAATTTCAGGGAGGGGGAGAAAAGGCGGGAAAAACGGGAGATTGACTTACCCTACCTTAACTAGAAGCCGGCAGTGAAACTACTGATACTAAATATATTCCTTCTATACCCTCTCTATTGAACTTTTCCCTCACAGTGGTCATTGATGATAGTTGATGGACGTCTTAGTTTTTTTTTGTGTGTGTGTACATGTTATGTTTTCAGAAAGAAGAAGAGCAGGAGTAAACTGGAGAGAAAAAGACGCTCCCTCTACAGAAGACGACGAAGAGTCACTGAGCTCCTTAGGAGTGCTAGAATATCTGATACACGAAAGGAGGCGCTGACCAGGGAAGTGGAAACTATCAAACTTAAGCTAAATGACTCTTACAGGAACCAGGAGAGGCAGGAGGAGCTTAAAGCTGTTAGTGAAATTGAAAGAAATTCAAAATATTTCTTTTCATATGCCAAAAATAAGGCAAATACCACATCTAGTATCGGGCCGTTACTCAGACAGGATGGGACTTACACAGATGACAACAAGGAAATGAGTGAAATATTGAAATCCCAGTACGACTCTGTGTTTAGTGAACCACTAATCGGTCTGAGGATCGACGACCCAAATGATTTCTTCATGAATGAGCCTCAAAACTCCATAAATGTATGCCAGATTTCCGACATTACCCTAACTCCGATAGATTTCGAAAAAGCCATTGACAACATGCCTATGCACTCAGCCCCGGGCCCAGACTCGTGGAACTCTGTTTTCATTAAGAACTGCAAGAAACCCCTCTCGCGTGCCCTAAGTACACTATGGAGGAGGAGCTTGGACATGGGTGAAATTCCACAGTCACTTAAAACAACGGATATAGCCCCACTCCATAAAGGTGGCAGCAAAGCATTAGCTAAGAACTATAGACCAATAGCTCTGACGTCCCACATCATAAAAATCTTTGTAAGAGTGCTAAGAAGCAGGATTGCAAATCACCTGGATTCTCAAAATCTGCACAATCCAGGGCAACATGGGTTCAGGGCAGGTCGCTCCTGCCTCTCACAACTACTGGATCACTATGACATGGCCTTGGATGCACTGGAAGAAAATCAGAATGCAGATGTAATATACACAGACTTTGCAAAAGCATTTGACAAATGCGATCATGGCGTAATAGCCCATAAAATACGTGCTAAAGGAATAACTGGGAAAGTGGGGAGATGGATCTTCAACTTCCTAACAAATCGAACACAAAGAGTAGTGGTCAACAGAGTTAAATCGGATGCTGTCATAGTGAAGAGCTCTGTTCCACAAGGCACAGTACTCGCCCCCATCTTATTCCTTATCCTCATATCAGACATAAACAGAGATATACACCACAGCACCGTATCATCCTTTGCAGATGATACTAGGATCTGCATGAGGCTGTCATCTGCTGAGGACGCGGTTAATCTCCAAGAAGATATAAACAAAGTTTTCCAGTGGGCAACGGTAAACAATATGATGTTCAATGAGGACAAATTCCAACTACTCCGTTATGGAAAACTGGAGGAGATAATAACTAGAACAGAGTATACTACTGACTCCGGCCATACAATAGAGCGGAAAAATAATGTAAGGGACCTGGGAGTAGTAATGTCTGAGGATCTCACTTTCAAGGATCACAACAGTGCCACGATCGCACGTGCAAAGAAAATGATAGGATGGATAATGAGAACTTTCAAAACGAGAGATGCCAAGCCCATGATGATCCTTTCCAAATCACTTGTTCTCTCTAGGCTAGAATACTGCTGTACATTAACATCTCCATTCAAAGCAGGTGAAATCGCAGATCTAGAGAGTGTACAGAGATCCTTTACTGCACGTATAAGTTCTGTCAAGCACCTTAACTACTGGGAACGCTTGGAAGCACTTGACTTGTACTCGTTGGAACGCAGGAGGGAGAGGTGTATCATAATCTACACTTGGAAAATCTTGGAAGGAATGGTCTCAAATCTGCACACAGAAATAAATCCCTACGAAAGTAAAAGAAAGGGCAGGCGATGCAAAATGCCCCCAATAAAAAGTAGGGGCGCCATTGGTACACTAAGGGAAAACACCATAAGTGTCCGGGGCCCAAAACTGTTTAACAGCCTCCCATCAAGCATTAGGGGAATTGCCAATAAACCCCAGGCTGCCTTCAAGAGAGAGCTGGACAGATACCTAAAGCAAGTGCCGGATCAGCCGGGCTGTGGCTCGTACATTGGACTGCGTGCGGCCAGCAGTAACAGCCTAGTTGATCAGGCCCTGATCCATCGGGAGGCCTGGACATGGACCGGGCCGTGGAGGCGTTGATCCCCGGAATAACCTCCAGGTAACCTCCAGGTAAGGAGATAGAGTAGAAATACTTGGACATAGAGGGTAGAAGTGGATGGTGGGAGGTGTGGGGGGAAAAAGTTTGGGAGGGGGGTGAAAGTGGGAGGGGGAACCTCAAAAACTTGATCCGAGGAGATAGAGACCACAAGAAAATGAAATTAAAAAAAAAATCGAAAAAAATGGGGAAAAAATTCGGGGCGTGGGGGCGATCCGGACGACGTTGCAGAAGGCGCTGCAGAAGGCGCGGGCGGGCGCGAGGGTGCGGGCGGGCGGGCGCGAGGGCGCAGTAGGCGGACGCGCGGTGCGCGAGTGGGGGGCGTGGGTGAGGTGGGTGTGTGTGAGGTGGTCGAGGGTGAGGTGGTCGAGGGTGAGGTGGTCGAGGGTGAGGTGGTCGAGGGTGAGGTGGTCGAGGGTGAGGTGGTCGAGGGTGAGGTGGTCGAGGGTGAGGTGGTCGAGGGTGGGGGGTCGTGGGTGGGGGTCGTAGGTGGGGGTCGTGGGTGGGGTCATGGGAGGGGGTCGTGGGTGGGGGTCGTGGGTGGGGGTCGTGGGTGGGGGTCGTGGGTGGGGGTCGTGGGTGGGGGTCGTGGGTGGGGGTCGTGGGTGAGGACATTAGCATAAAGGTGTGAAAAGGAGACCGCTCAGCTGCAGACCTTTCGGGAGGAGACCGCTCAGCCGCAGCCCTTTCAGGAGGAGACCGCTCAGGAAAACAGCGCTCTGCCGCAGAGACCACTGAGCCGCCTTCGGCACTACTTATATATATATATATATATATATATATATATATATATATATATATATATATATATATATATATATATATATATATATATATATATATATATATATATATATATTATTTTTATTATCACACTGGCCGATTCCCACCAAGGCAGGGTGGCCCGAAAAAGAAAAACTTTCACCATCATTTACTCCATCACTGTCTTGCCAGAAGGGTGCTTTACACTACATTTTTTAAACTGCAACATTAACACCCCTCCTTCAGAGTGCAGGCACTGTACTTCCCATCTCCAGGACTCAAGTCCGGCCTGCCGGTTTCCCTGAACCCCTTCATAAATGTTACTTTGCTCACACTCCAACAGCACGTCAAGTATTAAAAACCATTTGTCTCCATTCACTCCTATCAAACACGCTCACGCATGCCTGCTGGAAGTCCAAGCCCCTCGCACACAAAACCTCCTTTACCCCCTCCCTCCAACCTTTCCTAGGCCGACCCCTACCGCGCCTTCCTTCCACTACAGACTGATACACTCTTGAAGTCATTCTGTTTCGCTTCATTCTCTCTACATGTCCGAACCACCTCAACAACCCTTCCTCAGCCCTCTGGACAACAGTTTTGGTAATCCCGCACCTCCTCCTAACTTCCAAACTACGAATTCTCTGCATTATATTCACACCACACATTGCTCTCAGACATGACATCTCCACTGCCTCCAGCCTTCTCCTCGCTGCAACATTCATCACCCATGCTTCACACCCATATAAGAGCGTTGGTAAAACTATACTCTCATACATTCCCCTCTTTGCCTCCAAGGACAAAGTTCTTTGTCTCCACAGACTCCTAAGTGCACCACTCACTCTTTTCCCCTCATCAATTCTATGATTCACCTCATCTTTCATAGGCCCATCCGCTGACACGTCCACTCCCAAATATCTGAATACATTCACCTCCTCCATACTCTCTCCCTCCAATCTGATATTCAATCTTTCATCACCTAATCTTTTTGTTATCCTCATAACCTTACTCTTTCCTGTATTCACCTTTAATTTTCTTCTTTTGCACACCCTACCAAATTCATCCACCAATCTCTGCAACTTCTCATCAGCAAAGAGCAGCTGTGACAACTCCCACTTTGTGTGTGATTCTTTATCTTTTAACTCCACGCCTCTTGCCAAGACCCTCGCATTTACTTCTCTTACAACCCCATCTATAAATATATTAAACAACCACGGTGACATCACACATCCTTGTCTAAGGCCTACTTTTACTGGGAAAAAATTTCCCTCTTTCCTACATACTCTAACTTGAGCCTCACTATCCTCGTAAAAACTCTTCACTGCTTTCAGTAACCTACCTCTTACACCATACACTTGCAACATCTGCCACATTGCCCCCCTATCCACCCTGTCATATGCCTTTTCCAAATCCATAAATGCCACAAAGACCTCTTTAGCCTTATCTAAATACTGTTCACTTATATGTTTCACTGTAAACACCTGGTCCACACACCCCCTACCTTTCCTAAAGCCTCCTTGTTCATCTGCTATCCTATTCTCCGTCTTACTCTTAATTCTTTCAATAATAACTCTACCATACACTTTACCAGGTATACTCAGCAGACTTATCCCCCTATAATTTTTGCACTCTCTTTTATCCCCATTGCCTTTATACAAAGGAACTATGCATGCTCTCTGCCAATCCCTAGGTACCTTACCCTCTTCCATACATTTATTAAATAATTGCACCAACCACTCCAAAACTATATCCCCACCTGCTTTTAACATTTCTATCTTTATCCCATCAATCCTGGCTGCCTTACCCCCTTTCATTTTACCTACTGCCTCACGAACTTCCCCCACACTCACAACTGGCTCTTCCTCACTCCTACAAGATGTTATTCCTCCTTGTCCTATACACGAAATCACAGCTTCCCTA
Source organism: Cherax quadricarinatus (assembly GCF_038502225.1). Classification (NCBI taxonomy): domain Eukaryota; kingdom Metazoa; phylum Arthropoda; class Malacostraca; order Decapoda; family Parastacidae; genus Cherax; species Cherax quadricarinatus. Next base: position 17,300,345 of record NC_091376.1, read on the forward strand.
TCTTCATCAACATTTAACAATTCCTCAAAATATTCCCTCCATCTTCCCAATACCTCTAACTCTCCATTTAATAACTCTCCTCTCCTATTTTTAACTGACAAATCCATTTGTTCTCTAGGCTTTCTTAACTTGTTAATCTCACTCCAAAACTTTTTCTTATTTTCAACAAAATTTGTTGATAACATCTCACCCACTCTCTCATTTGCTCTCTTTTTACATTGCTTCACAACTCTCTTAACCTCTCTCTTTTTCTCCATATACTCTTCCCTCCTTGCATCACTTCTACTTTGTAAATACTTCTCATATGCTAACCTTTTCTTCCTTACTACTCTCTTTACATCATAATTCCACCAATTGCTCCTCTTCCCTCCCGCACCCACTTTCCTGTAACCACAAACTTCTGCTGAACACTCTAACACTACATTTTTAAACCTACCCCATACCTCTTCGACCCCATTGCCTATGCTCTCATTAGCCCATCTATCCATATATATATGTTGCAGTTTAAAAACTGTAGTGTAAAGCACCCTTCTGGCAAGACAGTGATGGAGTGAATGATGGTGAAAGTTTTTCTTTTTCGGGCCACCCTGCCTTGGTGGGAATCGGCCGGTGTGATAATAAAAAAAAAATAAAAATATATATATATATATATATATATATACATACATATATATATGCATGTATATATATATATATATATATATATATATATATATATATATATATATATATATATATATATATATATATATATATATATATATATATATATATATATATATATATATATATATATATATATATATATATATATATATATATATATATATATATATATATCACTTCTACTTTGTAAAAACTTCTCATATGCTAACTTTTTCTCCCTTACTACTCTCTTTACATCATCATTCCACCAATCGCTCCTCTTCCCTCCTGCACCCACTTTCCTGTAACCACAAACTTCTGCTGAACACTCTAACACTACATTTTTAAACCTACCCCATACCTCTTCGACCCCATTGCCTATGCTCTCATTAGCCCATCTATCCATATATATATATATATATATATATATATATATATATATATATATATATATATATATATATATATATATATATATATATATATATATATATACATATATATATATATGCATGTATATATATATATATATATATATATATATATATATATATATATATATATATATATATATATATATATATATATATAATATATATATATATATATATATATATATATATATATATATATATATATATATATATATATATATATATATATATATATATATATATATATATATCACTTCTACTTTGTAAAAACTTCTCATATGCTAACTTTTTCTCCCTTACTACTCTCTTTACATCATCATTCCACCAATCGCTCCTCTTCCCTCCTGCACCCACTTTCCTGTAACCACAAACTTCTGCTGAACACTCTAACACTACATTTTTAAACCTACCCCATACCTCTTCGACCCCATTGCCTATGCTCTCATTAGTCCATCTATCCTCCAATAGCTGTTTTTATCTTACCCTAACTGCCTCCTCTTTTAGTTTATAAACCTTCACCTCTCTCTTCCCTGATGCTTCTATTCTCCTTGTATCCCATCTACCTTTTACTCTCAGTGTAGCTACAACTAGAAAGTGATCTGATATATCTGTGGCCCCTCTATAAACATGTACATCCTGAAGTCTACTCAACAGTCTTTTATCTACCAATACATAATCCAACAAACTACTGTCATTTCGCCCTACATCATATCGTGTATACTTATTTATCCTCTTTTTCTTAAAATATGTATTACCTATAACTAAACCCCTTTCTATACAAAGTTCAATCAAAGGGCTCCCATTATCATTTACACCTGGCACCCCAAACTTACCTACCACACCCTCTCTAAAAGTTTCTCCTACTTTAGCATTCAAGTCCCCTACCACAATTACTCTCTCACTTGGTTCAAAGGCTCCTATACATTCACTTAACATCTCCCAAAATCTCTCTCTCTCCTCTGCATTCCTCTCTTCTCCAGGTGCATACACGCTTATTATGACCCACTTCTCGCATCCAACCTTTACTTTAATCCACATAATTCTTGAATTTACACATTCATATTCTCTTTTCTCCTTCCATAACTGATCATTAAACATTACTGCAACCTCTTCCTTTGCTCTAACTCTCTCAGATACTCCAGATTTAATCCCATTTATTTCCCCCCACTGAAACTCTCCTACCCCCTTCAGCTTTGTTTCGCTTAGAGCCAGGACATCCAACTTCTTTTCATTCATAACATCAGCAATCATCTGTTTCTTGTCATCCGCACTACATCCACGCACATTTAAGCAACCCAGTTTTATAAAGTTTTTCTTCTTCTCTTTTTTAGTAATTGTATACAGGAGAAGGGGTTACTAGCCCATTGCTCCCGGCATTTTAGTCGCCTCATACGACACGCATGGCTTACGGAGGAAAGATTCTTTTCCACTTCCCCATGGACAATAGAAGAAATAAAAAAGAACAAGAGCTATTTAGAAAAAGGAGAAAAACCTAGATGTATGTATATATATATATGCATGTGCGTGTCTGTGAAGTGTGACCAAAGTGTAAGTAGGAGTAGCAAGATATCCTACCATATCCTACCATCATGCAAAACAGTTACAGGTATTTGTTTCACAGTCATCTGGCAGGACGGTAGTACTTCCCTGGGTGGTTGCTGTCTACCAACCTACTACCTACAAAGTAGAAGTGATGCAAGGAGGGAAGAGTATATGGAGAAAAAGAGAGAAGTTAAGAGAGTGGTGAAGCAATGTAAAAAGAGAGCAAATGAGAGAGTGGGTGAGATGTTATCAACAAATTTTGTTGAAAATAAGAAAAAGTTTTGGAGTGAGATTAACAAGTTAAGAAAGCCTAGAGAACAAATGGATTTGTCAGTTAAAAATAGGAGAGGAGAGTTATTAAATGGAGAGTTAGAGGTATTGGGAAGATGGAAGGAATATTTTGAGGAATTGTTAAATGTTGATGAAGATAGGGAAGCTGTGATTTCGTGTATAGGGCAAGGAGGAATAACATATTGTAGGAGTGAGGAAGAGCCAGTTGTGAGTGTGGGGGAAGTTCGTGAGGCAGTAGGTAAAATGAAAGGGGGTAAGGAAGCCGGGATTGATGGGATAAAGATAGAAATGTTAAAAGCAGGTGGGGATATAGTTTTGGAGTGGTTGGTGCAATTATTTAATAAATGTATGGAAGAGGGTAAGGTACCTAGGGATTGGCAGAGAGCATGCATAGTTCCTTTGTATAAAGGCAATGGGGATAAAAGAGAGTGCAAAAATTATAGGGGGATAAGTCTGCTGAGTATACCTGGTAAAGTGTATGGTAGAGTTATAATTGAAAGAATTAAGAGTAAGACGGAGAATAGGATAGCAGATGAACAAGGAGGCTTTAGGAAAGGTAGGGGGTGTGTGGACCAGGTGTTTACAGTGAAACATATAAGTGAACAGTATTTAGATAAGGCTAAAGAGGTCTTTGTGGCATTTATGGATTTGGAAAAGGCGTATGGCAGGGTGGATAGGGGGGCAATGTGGCAGATGTTGCAAGTGTATGGTGTAGGAGGTAGGTTACTGAAAGCAGTGAAGAGTTTTTACGAGGATAGTGAGGCTCAAGTTAGAGTATGTAGGAAAGAAGGAAATTTTTTCCCAGTAAAAGTAGGCCTTAGACAAGGATGTGTGATGTCACCGTGGTTGTTTAATATATTTATAGATGGGGTTGTAAGAGAAGTAAATGCGAGGGTCTTGGCAAGAGGCGTGGAGTTAAAAGATAAAGAATCACACACAAAGTGGGAGTTGTCACAGCTGCTCTTTGCTGATGACACTGTGCTCTTGGGAGATTCTGAAGAGAAGTTGCAGAGATTGGTGGATGAATTTGGTAGGGTGTGCAAAAGAAGAAAATTAAAGGTGAATACAGGAAAGAGTAAGGTTATGAGGATAACAAAAAGATTAGGTGATGAAAGATTGAATATCAGATTGGAGGGAGAGAGTAAGGAGGAGGTGAACGTATTCAGATATTTGGGAGAGGACGTGTCAGCGGATGGGTCTATGAAAGATGAGGTGAATCATAGAATTGATAAGGGAAAAAGAGTGACTGCTGCACTTAGGAGTATGTGGAGACAAAGAACTTTGTCCATGGAGGCAAAGAGGGGAATGTATGAGAGTATAGTTTTACCAACGCTCTTATATGGGTGTGAAGCGTGGGTGATGAATGTTGCAGCGAGGAGAAGGCTGGAGGCAGTGGAGATGTCATGTCTGAGGGCAATGTGTGGTGTGAATATAATGCAGAGAATTCGTAGTTTGGAAGTTAGGAGGAGGTGCGGGATTACCAAAACTGTTGTCCAGAGGGCTGAGGAAGGGTTGTTGAGGTGGTTCAGACATGTAGAGAGAATGGAGCGAAACAGAATGACTTCAAGAGTGTATCAGTCTGTAGTGGAAGGAAGGCGGGGTAGGGGTCGGCCTAGGAAGGGTTGGAGGGAGGGGGTAAAGGAGGTTTTGTGTGCGAGGGGCTTGGACTTCCAGCAGGCATGCGTGAGCGTGTTTGATAGGAGTGAATGGAGACAAATGGTTTTTAATACTTGACGTGCTGTTGGAGTGTGAGCAAAGTAACATTTATGAAGGGATTCAGGGAAACCGGCAGGCCGGACTTGAGTCCTGGAGATGGGAAGTACAGTGCCTGCACTCTGAAGGAGGGGTGTTAATGTTGCAGTTTAAAAACTGTAGTGTAAAGCACCCTTCTGGCAAGACAGTGATGGAGTGAATGATGGTGAAAGTTTTTCTTTTTCGGGCCACCCTGCCTTGGTGGGAATCGGCCGGTGTGATAATAAAAAAAAAAAATAAATATATATATATATATATATATATATATATATATATATATATATATATATATATATATATATATTGATCATGAGCAGCACTGCGCTAGCCAAGGATTCGAACCCATGTTGTTCTGGCCCACGACTGTGAGGAAGAACCACATGATGCCTTAACCTACAGAACCACCCAATCCTTCAAGAACCAAGCACCCAGGCTGGGTGCTCTGGCTTCTCTTGCCTGACTGTGATTATATATATATATATATATATATATATATATATATATATATATATATATATATATATATATATATATATATATATATATATATATATATATGCAAAACAACCACTGTGAAAGAGTAGTGAAATTCCAAGTGCTTTCGTGACTACTCACATTGTCAAGGAACTGTGAAAGCAATGCATCCAAGGAAAACAATTGAATGGCTTAGACCACACCTCACAGTCAACTCCCACAACAAAGAAACACCTGACGCGGGGACAATACCGGACTCATAAGAAAAGAGGAACACTGCAGTAGGTCCGCTGGTCCAACTAGACAGGTCCTCACGGCATCCCACTAACAAATTATTCTACCCAAGAAATAAGGTTTATTATTTGTCCAATGTATTAATAAACACTAACCAAATTTTATTAATTATAAATGAATCTAATTTATATAAACCTAAGGAAATATTCATATTATTTTCAAAACTGCTTTTTATGAAACAAGATTCAATTATATTTCTGTCAACCATGGACTTGCTTGATACAACTTTCTCAACTTTTTGAAAATCAATTGGATGGTTAAAGTCTCTCACATGAATAAATAGAGCATTGGAATCTTGTCCAGATCTAATGCTATATTTATGTTGTTTTATTCTAAGTTCGAGACTTTTACCAGTTTGAACGTAATAAACTTTATCGCAAATTTTACAAGGAATCTTATAGACACATCCATCAGCATTTTGGGGGGAATTCTTCATCCAAAGTTTTTTTTACTGTATCAAGATTTTTAAATACAACTTTAATAATAAAAATCTTAAGAAGAGAAGGCATATTAACCAAGTTTTCATGGTAAGGGAGAACCAACATATTTTTAGTTGAATAAGGTTGGTTGTTCTTTTTTGGGTTGTAAAAAGTATTTCTACAATTTTAAATGATTTATCAATTACATTTCTCGGGTATTTCAGATCATTGACTATTTCATAAATTTTGGATATTTCTTCATCTATGAACTCTGGACTACAAATACGTAAAGCTCTCTAAAACATTGATGAGAAAACAGACAGTTTGACTTCATCTTGATGCGAGGAATAATAGTGTACATAGGAACAGTTATTTTAGGTTTTCTGTAAATTTTAAATTTGAATTCATTATTACTCTTAATAATTAAAACATCTAGAAAAGGCAATGAGTTATTTTCCTCAAACTCAACAGTAAAGTTTATAGAATGGGCTAAGATATTTAATTTGCCAAAGAAATGGTGTATATCTACATTCTTGGGCATAAGAAATAAAATATCATCGACATATCTGAACCATTTTGCTCTATTAGGGAGGATTGTGTTAAGCAATTTTGTTTCAAAAAATTCCATGTATAGGTTACTAAGAACAGGTGAAAAAGGATTTCCCATTGCCATACCAAATTTCTGAGTGTAAAACTTATCATTAAATACAAATTTTGCATAAACAATACAAAGTTTAATAAGTCTAATGATGGTAGGAACTGGTAATGGTAAATCATAATTAACGAGTTCTTCAGATAAGAAACTTAATAAATCATCAACAGGAACTTTCGTAAACAAGGAAGTAACATCAAAACTAACCATGTTAAAATCATTTAAGTCAGTCAAGGAGCTTTATTTATCAACTAAATCTAAGTTGTTTTTAACATTGAAGTTAGAAATTTTACCAACAATAGGGCTCAAAATGACAACAAGCCATTTGGATAAATAACAAAAAAAGGCACAATACCGTGACTGGAACGATACACAAATAACCCGAACTTAAAAGAGAGAAGCTTACGACGACGTTTCGGTCCGACTTGGACCATTTACAAAGTCACACTAACCAGAAGTGGAGCAGGACGGCTATATATAGGCAGGAAGAGGTGGTGGTGGTAGTAGTAGTAGTAGTAGTAGTAGTAGTAGTAGTAGTAGTAGTAGTAGTAGTAGTAGTAGTAGTAGAAGAAGAAGAAGAAGACGTAGTAGTAGTAGTGGTAGTGGTAGTAGTGGGGAATAATGAAGACGAGACAGTCAAATACAAATGAAGGGGAGCACTGCAAGGGAGCTAGGTGCCCACAGATGGAGAGCACGCGCACATAGGTGGGTGAAAGGGGAAGTGGTGAAATAAATAAAGAAGGAACAGAAACACTAGACAGAAGAGAGAAAGACAACCCAGAGGAGGAAAAGGAAAGAGGAAAGGGGAAGAGGGAGAAAAAAAAGAAAAAGAAAAAATGAGGAGTCAGGTTAAGTCACGGGTGTTATGAAGTTTGGAGTATTTTACAATGTAGTGGGAGAGGAAGGCATCTACAGAGACGAAGTCAGGGCTAAGATTCATACAAGGAAAGTTGTGTATTAGAGAGGATTCAATTAGACGGCGACTGTTCGAGTTGGAAGCAGGGAAGACAGTTTTAGCAGAAGACCAGTCAATAGGATGGCTATGATCTCTGACGTGACAGAAAAGAGCATTGTTAGTGTCGGCAAGCCTAACACAATTTTTGTGCTTCCTAAGTCTGTCAGAAAGAGATCGACCAGTTTCTCCGAAGTATTGAAGAGGACAGGAGGAACAAGAAATAGAGTAGACACCAGGAACATCTGTAGAGGGAGGAGAGGTATGAACGAGATTAGTGCGAAGAGTGTTAGTCTGGCGGAAGGTAAGCTTGATGTCTAAGGAACGGAGAGAATTGTTGAGATTAGAAAGACTGGAAATGTAGGGAAGGCAGAGGATAGAAGAGTTCCCAGGGGTAGAGAGTTTGGGAGACAAGAAATTACGTTTAGCACGTGAGAGGGCAGAGTCTATGAAATGGGAAGAGTAGCCAAGACGGGAAAACGAATTATGAAGAGTGGAAATTTCTGCTGGAAGGAACTGAGGATCACAGATGCGTAGGGTACGGAGAAAGAGGGAGATAAGAACACTTTTCTTGACAGGGGAAGCATGATAGGAAAAGTAGTGAATGTACATGCCACTGTGCATAGGTTTTCGGTAAACGGAAAAGGAAAAACCTTTATCTGAGCGGTGGACATGGACATCAAGGAAAGGAAGCAAGGAATTAGATTCCCATTCAGCTTTAAACTTAATGGAAGGGGCAAGATTATTACGAGCTTCAAGAAAAGGTTGGAAGAAACTGGAGTTATGAGGCCACAGAGCAAAGATGTCATCCACATAGCGGAGCCAGAGTGAAGGTTGCATATCGAGGGTAGGAAAGGACAGGAGAGAGGAGATATTATTTTCAAACCTTCGGTGTCGCTATGGGCTCTCCTCTCTCTCCTGTCCTTGAGGAGAGGTTAAGGGAAATCGACCTGACGACACTGGAAATCAGGATGGATAGGGGGACATGATAACGATACATAAAGTGCTAAGAGGAATTGACAAGGTGGATAGGGACAGGATGTTTCAGAGATGGGACACAGCAACAAGTGGTCACAATTGGAAGTTGAAGACTCAGATGACTCACAGGGATGTTAGAAAGTATTTCTTCAGTTACTGAGTTGTCGGAAGCGGAACAATCTGGATAGTGAAATAGCGGAGGCCGGGTCCAAACATAGATTTATGGTTTTTGGTGCAGGCAGATTGGACATATTAGCGACTAGCAACGAGGCGGGGACGGGAGCTATGACTCGATCCCTGGAACCACAAATAGATGAGTACAAGTTTCTGATTATACACGCACACGAACACACATACACAAACACTCAAGCACTCAGTCTCACACAAATACACACACACACACACACACAGCGAAGAGGCGGGGCCAGGAGCTGTGACTCGACCCCTGCAACCACAAATAGGTGAGTACAAATAGGTGAGTACAAATAGGTGAGTACACACACACACACTCACACACACACACACACACACACACACACACACACACACACACACACACACGCACACACACACACACACACACACACACACACACACACACACACACACACACACACACACACACAGGCACGACTATAAAGGGATCTGGACAGGGTACAGGCCTGGTATAGCCGCTGGCTCTTGGAGTTCAACCCTGCCAAGTGCAAAATCATGAAGATCGGGAAAGGGCAAAGAAGACCGCAGACAGAGCACAGCTTAGGGGGCAAAAGACTACAAACCTCACTCAAGGAAAAGGATCTTCGGGTAAGTATAATACCGAACATATCTCCTGAGGTGCACATCAAATAACTGATGCAGCATATGGGTGCCTAGCAAACATAAGAATAGCTTCCCGAAATCTCAATAAGAAGTCGTTCAGGACTCTACACCGTGTACGTGAGACCTATATTAGAGAATGCTGCATCGGATTGGAACCCTCACCTGCGCAAGCACGCCAGGAAATTAGAGAAAATGCAAAGGTTTGCAACGAGAATAGTCCCCGAGCTAAGGGGCATGTCCTACAAGGAGAGGTTAAGGGAAACTGACCTTACGATATTGGAGGACAGGAGAGACAAGGGGACATGATAGCAACATATACTGAGAGGTATCGACAACGTGGACAGAGATAAGATGTTAAAGAGATAGAACACAGTGACAAGACTCAGATGAGTCACTGAGATGTTAGGAAGTATTTCTTGAGTCACAGAGTTGTCAGGCAGTGGAATAGTCTGGAAAGAGAGGTGGAGGCACGAACCATACATAGCTTTAAGAAGAGGTATGATAAAGCTTACAGAGCAGGGAGTTACCCAGTAGCAACAAGTGATGAGACGGGGGCAGGAGCTATGATTCGACTCTTGCAACCACAATAAGGTGAGTACACACACACACACACACAAACACACGTGAAGCAGTATCGCTGAATAGTGCTCCCAGGATATAGCGTTCTAGTGGCTGTCCTAAGATATTATTAGCGGTCATCGTACGTGAGTGAATCAGTGAACATACCTACAAGAGTGTAATAGCTTTCAAGAGTGCGAATAATGTGATAAGATCAAGAATTTTTACAATTTAAATTTGAATGAATTGTGAGTGAGGGAGGGTAGCAGTCAGCTGATCAGGCTACTGGCCGCAGTGTTGACACAAAATATCCAAACAGTTAATTGGGTTAACGGTGTGATCTGAAATATTAACAAATACATATGTTAGTTGGTTATAACAGCAGTGTAGTGATAAGGTCATAAAAGAGTGATTAAGTAAATAATGAAAGTAAGAAAAAATTAGTCAATCCCCAGCTGTTGGTGTTGTGAATGTAGCTAACATTATCAGACTTGTTATGACCATAATACTGTACTAAAGAAAAAACAGGGAATACCAAGTCTTAAAAGAAAAAGAAAATAAAAACTTGAATGCATGATAAAGTTCCTGAAGGAGTTACAAGATTGAAGGAGTTGACAGCAGCCGACCAGCAGGAACCTCCATTGTTGTGCAGACGACATCACTTGCCTATTTGTGGTTAATTTTGGTTAGTGTCTAAAGTCTCAGTGTCTCGCCCTGCTGGTTGTATGCTATACCATCTCTCTCTCCCTATTTCAGTACCAGGAGATAGATAGTGGTTACCCTGATAATGTTTAGTAAATTATCTAAATATCTCCAGGTAAACTCCAGAAGAGTTGTGTAGCCTAGTGAACCCCCCCTTCCTGACAGCGACAAGCTAGTAAACAAGTACGCACATACAAACACACGTGTGCACCAGTAAACAAGTACGCACATACAAACACACGTGTACACCCGTAATTATTATTATAATAAACATTAGTATATATTAATAAGGAATTGAGTGAGAAAAAATAATCCTATAATCTTCAAAAAGTAAAGTAGCCTAGTGTGCGAAGATCTGGGCCGAGAGAGTACCGGTGAACCAACAACAACGAAGATCTGGGCCGGGAGAGTACCGGTGAACCAAGAACAACGAAGATCTGGGCCGGGAGAGTACCGGTGAACCAACAACAACGAAGATCTGGGCCGGGAGAGTACCGGTGAACCAAGAACAACGAAGATCTGGGCCGGGAGAGTACCGGTGAACCAAGAGCAACAAAGTTCTGGGCCGGGAGAGTACCGTTGAACCAAGAACAACGAAGATCTGGGCCGGGAGAGTACCGGTGAACCAAGAACAATAACAAATAGTGTTAACGTGACCCCCCCCCTCTTTTTCAAAGAACGACAAGCTAGTAAACACACACACACACAAACACAAGTGTACACAATTAATATTATATAGTATATATTAGTCTATATTAATAAGGAATTGATTGTGAAACATTTTTTATAATCTTCAAAAGAGTAGCGTAGCCTAGTGTGCACACGCACACCCACACACACCCACACACACCCAAACACACCCACACACACCCACACACACCCACACACACCCACACACACCCATGCACACCCACGCACACCCACACACCCACACACACCCACACACACCCACACACACCCACACACACCCACACACACCCACACACATCCACACACACACACACACACACACACACACACACACACACACACACATCACACATACACATCACACATACACACACACACACACACACACACACACACACACACACACACACACACATAACACACACACACACACACGCAACACACACACAACACACACACACACACACACATTGCCAGACTCACACATACACTCCCCCCTCCCCCACCGACATCTCACTCCTTCACCTGATCCCTCCCCTCCCTCTTTCACCCTCCCCCTCCCCACCTCTCCCTCCTTCCCCCTCTCCCTCTCCCACTCACCCACTTGCTTCACTCTCCTTCCCACTCCCCCTTCCCACTACTCTCCCACATAGCCACAGTTCCTCCACTACCCCCCCCCCCCGACACTCTGACATACACAATACTAACCTAACATACAGAATTACATAGGTTTCCCACTCTGAGGCAATCAGGATAAAACAAAAATGGGTTGCCAGAGAGCAACAAGAAAACCAAGGGACAGAAGGAGGAAACTGCAAAGGAAGATTGGGCAGCAGAGCTCACAAAAAGGGAACATGAATGGGAAAAGAAACTAGAAGAACTTAGCATGAGAATGGAAGAGAGGATAGACATGGAAAGCAGGAAGTGGGAGGTGCAAGTCAAAGCAGCAGAGGCCAGGATACAGAGTTTAGAAGAGGAACTGAAAAATCTGAAACAGCCTAAAGAACTAAAGAACATTTTGGGATTGACAACAGAGACTGCTACCTCAGTCACAAATAACGGGACTGTAGGGAAAGAAGGAGCAAAACAGCATGTAGAAGCTCAATCAGTGGAGACTGTAGTAAATGAAAGAGCTAAGCTATATGTGGAGGCCCTAACAGACCACAGCAGAGCCCAGGGAAAGCCGAGAAGGGAAAATGACAGGCCACTGAGCCCAGGTACATTAGCTAGTGAAACTGAAGAAAGGAAAGCTGCAATGGAGGAAATCAAATTGAATGAGGGGATACACAGGGATATGCAGTGGGAGAATGAAAGGGTGAGGTCAGTCTTTGTGTATGGGGTCCAGGAAGTTGAAGGGGAAACATATGAAGCCAGAAAACAAGGAGAAAAAAAAGCAATTGAAAGCATCATGAAAGCAATAGGAGAAGACATGACCCAGCTGGAAAATTTTTTGGAGAATAGGGGGGTATGTAAAAAAATAAACCCGGCCAGTGAAAGTGACCTTCAAGGCAGAATCGACTCGGAACAGGATCCTGCAGGAGATAGCATGATTAAGGGACATGCCGGCATACAGGAAGGTGTATCTCGACCGCGACAGAACACAAGCAGAAACAGAGATGGTACAAAGGCGAAAGGAGGAAAGAGAGGGGATGGAGAAGACAGACAGGAGATCCCAGACACAGGAAGATCAAATACAGCCTCTCTCACAACTTCCTATAGAAGCCTCCCAACCAGGTCAACCCCAGTGCAACCAAACACTCTAAACCAAAACACCCATGCCACATCCAATGCCCCCACCCACTGCATTACAAACTCCACCCCCACAGCAACCACCCATAGTTCCTTATCAGGTCTCCCACTTCCCCAACCCCAATACACCTCCCAGACCACAATCTTAGAAAAGAAGTTGAAGGTGTGGTATACAAATGCAGATGGAATAACAAGTATGAGGAGTGGCACGAAAGAATCAAGGAGACATCCCCAGACATAATAGCACTCACAGAAACAAAACTCACCAGAATAATAACAGATTCAATCTTTCCATCCGGATATCAAATCCTCAGGAAAGACAGAGGGAGGAGAGGGGGAAGAGGAGTTGCACTGCTCATTAAAAACCAGTGGGGGTTTGAGAAAATGGAAGGAATGGATGGCACGGGCGAAAGGGACTACTTAGTAGGAACAATCCAGTCTGAGGGACATAAGGTGATAATGGCAGTAATATACAACCCACCACAGAACTGCAGGAGGCCAAGAGAAGAATACGATGAGAGCAATAGAGCAATGGTCGACACACTAGCCGAGGTGGCCAGGAGAGCACACATGGGGGGGAGCAAAGTTACTAGTTATGGGTGATTTCAATCACAAGGAGATTGACTGGGAAAACCTGGAGCCCCATGGGGGTCCCGAAACATGGAGAGCCAAGATGATGGATGTGGTACTGGAAAACCTCATGCATCAACATGTTAGAGACACTACCAGAGAGAGAGAGGAGAGGATGAACCAGCAAGACTGGACCTTGTATTCACCTTGAATAGTTCTGACATCGAGGATATCATGTATGAAAGGCCCCTGGGAGCTAGTGATCATGTAGTTCTGTGCTTCGACTACATAGTTGAGCTCCAAGTGGAGAGAGCAGCAGGAATAGGGTGGGAAAAACCAAACTACAAAAGGGGGAACTACTCAGGCTTGAGGAACTTCTTTCAAGACATTCAGTGGGAGAGGGAACTGACAGGAAAACTAGTACAAGAAATGATGGACTATGTGGCAACAAAATGCAAGGAGGCAGAGGAGAGGTTTGTTCCCAAGGGAAACAGAAATAATGGGAAGAACAGAACGAGTCCTTGGTTCACCCAAAGGTGTAGGGAGGCAAAAACTAGGTGTACTAGAGAATGGAAAAGGTACAGAAGACAGAGAACTCACGAAAATAAAGAGATTAGCCGAAGAGCCAGTAACGAATATGCACAGATAAGAAGGGAGACTCAGCGGCAATACGAAAATGACATAGCATCAAAAGTCAAGACTGACCCGAAGCTGTTGTACAGCCACATCAGGAGGAAAACAACAGTGAAGGACCCGGTAATCAGACTGAGGAAGGGTGATGGGGAATTCACAAGAAACGACCGGAAGGTATGTCAGGAGCTCAACACAAGATTTAAAGAAGTATTTACAGTGGAAACCAGTAGGACTCCAGAAAATCAGAGCAGGCGGGTGCACCAGCAAGTGTTGGATGAGGTACATATAACCAAGGAGGAGGTGAAGAAACTGCTATGCGAACTTGACACCTCAAAGGCGGTGGGACCAGACAACATCTCTCCGTGGGTCCTTAAAGAGGGAGCAGAGACATTGTGTGTACCATTAAAAAAGATCTTCAACACATCATTTGAAATTGGGCAACTCCCCGAGGTATGGAAGATGGCAAATGTAGTCCCAATTTTTAAAAAGGGAGACAGACATGAGGCACTAAACTACAGACCTGTATCACTAACGTGTATAGTATGCAAGGTCATGGAGAAGATCATCAGGAGGAGAGTGGTGGAGCACCTGGAAAGAAACAAGTGTATAATTGACAACCAGCATGGTTTCAGGGAGGGAAAATCCTGTCACAAACCTATTAGAGTTTTATGACAAGGTGACAGAAGTAAGACAAGAGAGAGAGGGGTGGATCGAGTGCATTTTTTTGGACTGCAAGAAGGCCTTCGACACAGTCCCTCACAAGAGGTTACTGCAAAAGCTAGAGGATCAGGCACACATAACAGGAAAGGGCACTGCAATGGATAAGAGAATACCTTATAGGGAGGCAACAACGAGTCATGGTACGTGACGAGGTGTCAAAGTGGGCGCCTGTAACAAGCGGGGTTCCACAGGGGTCAGTCCTAGGACCTGTGCTGTTCTTGGTATATGTGAATGACATAACGGAAGGGATAGACTCAGAAGTGTCCTTGTTTGCGGACGATGTGAAGTTAATGAGAAGAATCAAATCGGATGAGGATCAGGCAGGACTACAAAGAGACCTGGACAGGCTACAAGCCTGGTCCAGCAACTGGCTCCTTGAGTTTAACCTCGCCAAATGCAAAGTCATGAAGATTGGGGAAGGGCAAAGAAGACCGCAGACACAATATAGTTTAGATGGCCAAAGTCTGCAAACCTCACTCAAGGAAAAAGATCTGCGGGTGAGTATAACACCGAGCATATCTCCTGAGGTGCACATCAATCAGATAACTGCTGCAGCATACGGGCACCTGGCAAACCTACGGATAGCGTTCCGATACCTCAGTAAGGAGTCGTTCAAGACTCTGTATACCATTTACGTCAGGCCCATATTGGAGTATGCAGCTCTAGTTTGGAATCCACACCTAGTCAGGCACGTCAAGAAATTAGAGAAAGTGCAAAGGTTTGCAACAAGACTAGTCCCAGAGCTATGGGGATTGTCCTACGAAGAAAGGTTGAGGGAAATCGGCCTGACGACACTGGAGGCCAGGAGGATCAGGGGAGACATGATAACGACATACAAAATACTGCGCGGAATAGACGAGGTGGACAAAGACGGGATGTTCCAGAGATGGGACACAGACACAAGAGGTTACAATTGGAAGTTGAAGACTCAGATGAATCAAAGGGATGTTAGGAAGTATTTCTTCAGTCATAGAGTAGTCAAGCCGTGGAATAGCCTAGAAAGTGAAGTAGTGGAGGCGGGAACCATACATAGTTTTAAGGCGAGGTATGATAAAGCTCATGGAGCAGGGACAGAGAGAACCTAGTAGCAATCAGTGAAGAGGCGGGGCCAGGAGCTATGACTCGACCCCTGCAACCACAAAATAGGTGAGTACAAATAGGTGAGTACACACACACACACACACACACACACACACAGTGTCTTGAACGATTCCTTATTAAGGTATCGGAACGCTATTCTCAGGTTTGCCAGGCGCCCGTATGCTGCAGCGGTTATTTGGTTGATGTGTGCCTCCGGTGATGTGCTCGGTGTTATGGTCACCCCAAGGTCTTTCTCCCTGACTACAGACCTCACTCAGGGAGAAAGACCTTGGGGTGACCATAACACCGAGCACATCACCGGAGGCACACATCAACCAAATAACCGCTGCAGCATACAGGCGCCTGGCAAACCTGAGAATAGCGTTCCGATACCTTAATAAGGAATCGTTCAAGACACTGTACACTGTGTACGTTAGGCCCATACTGGAGTATGCAGCACCAGTCTGGAACCCACACCTGGTCAAGCACGTCAAGAAGTTAGAGAAAGTACAAAGGTTTCCAACAAGGCTAGTCCCAGAGCTCAAGGGAATGTCGTACGCGGAAAGGTTAAGGGAAATCGGACTGACGACACTGGAGGACAGAAGGGTCGGGGGAGACATGATAACGACATACAAGATACTGCGGGGAATAGACAAGGTTGACAGAGATAGGATGTTCCAGAGAGGGGACACAGGGACAAGGGGTCACAACTGGAACCTGAAGACTCAGACGAGTCACAGGGACGTTAGGAAGTATTTCTTCAGTCATAGAGTTGTCAGCAAGTGGAATAGCCTAGCAAGTGAAGTAGTGGAGGCAGGAACCATACATAGTTTTAAGAAGAGGTATGACAAAGCTCAGGAAGCAGAGAGAGAGAGGATCCAGTAGCGATCAGTGAAGAGGCGGGGTCAGGAGCTGAGTCTCGACCCCTGCAACCACAATTAGGTGAGTACAATTAGGTGAGTATACACACACACACACAAAGTAACAGAAGACACGAGATAGAGGGGTGAGTTGATTGCATTTTCTTGAACTGCAAGAAGGCCTTCGACACAGTTCCTCACATGAGATTAATGCAGCAGCTAGAGGATCTGGCGCATATAACAGGAAGAGCACTGCAGTGGATCAGAGAATACTTGAGAGGGAGGCAACAACGAGTCTTGGTACATGATAAGGTACCACAGTGGGCGCCTGTGATGAGCGGGGTCCCACAGGGGTCAGTCCTAGGAGAACTGCTATTTTTAGTATATGTGACTGATATGATGGAAGGGGTAGACTCAGAAGTGTCCCTGATCGCAGATGATGTGAAGTTAATGTGGAGAATTAAATCAGATGAGGATCAGGCAAGACTTCCAAGAGACCTGGACAGGCTGGACACCTGGTCCAGCAACTGGTTTCTCGAACTTAACCCCGCCAAATACAAAGTCATAAAGATCGGGGAAGGGTAAAGAAGACCGCAGACGGAGTATTGGCTAGGTGGCCAAAGACTGTAAACCTCACTCAAGGAGAAAGATCTTGGGGTGAGTATAACATCGAGCACGTCTCTGGAAGCACACATCAGATAACGGCTGCAGGATATGGGTGCCTGGCAAACCTGAGAATAGCATTCCGATACCATAGTAAGCAATCCTTGAAGACACTGTACACCGTGTACGTCAGGCCCGTACTGGAGTATGGAGCACCAGTTTGGAACCCACACCTACCTGGTCAAGCACGTCAAGAAATTAAGAATATGCAAAGGTTTGAGAAAAAGTTAGTTCCAGAGCTAAAGGGAATATCCTACGAAGAAAGGTTAAGGGAAATCGGCCTGACGACACTGGAGAACAGGGGTGCTAGGGGAGACATGATAACGACATGCAAAATACTGCTTGGAATAGATAGGGTGGGCAGAGACAGGATGTTCCAGAGATGGGACACAGCAACAAGGGGTCACAATTGGAAGTTGAAGACTAAGGTGAGCCAAAGGGATGTTAGAAAGTATTTCTTCAGTCACAGAGTTGTCAGGAAGTGGAATAGTCTAGCAAGTGATGCAGTGGAAGCAGGAACCATACATAGCTTTAAGGCGAGGCATGATAAAGCTCATGGAGCAGAGAGAGAGAGAACCTAGTAGCGATCAGTGAAGAAGCGGGGCCAGGAGCTGAGTTTCGACTACTGCAACCACAATCAGGTGAGCACACACACACACAAGGACAGAGACACATGTAGTCACTACCATGCATATAAACACAAATGCACATCACATACAAATACGCCCTAGTATAAATATTGATATGTACACACATGTGCTGTACGTATATATGATGCATGTATACATGCATGCATACATACAAAAATAAACCCCAACCAGACAAAGTGTCTATCGGCAAGTGCCTTTGAAACTAGTAACTAACACTCTCACGAACACACACACACACACACACACACACACACACACACACACACACACACACACACACACACACACACACACACACACACACACACACAAAGAAACAAAGGTTTGCAACAAGGCTAGTTTCGGAGCTCAGGTAAATGTCCTACGAAGAAAGGTTGAGGGAAATCGGACTGACGACACTGGAGGACAGGAGGGTCTGGGGAGACATGATAACAACATACAAAATACTGCGTGGAATAGACAAGGTGGACAGAGACAGGATGTTCCAGAGAGGGGACACCGAAACAATGGATAACAATTGGAAATTGAAGACCCAGATGAGTCACAGGGATGTTAGGAAGAACTTCAGTAACAGAGTCAGGAAGTGGAGTAGCCTAACAAGTGATGTAGTGGAGGCAAGAACCATACATAGCTTTAACACGAGGTATGACAAAGCTCAGGAAGGAGAGATAGAGAGAGAGAGAGAGAGAGAGAGAGAGAGAGAGAGAGAGAGAGAGAGAGAGGACTTAGTAGCGATCAGTGAAGAGGCGAATTTGTTCATATCACTAGTAATTCCCTCTTCAAGATCATTGATACATATTATAAACAAAGGGCCCAAGACTGATCCCTGTGGAACGCCACTTGTTACAGATCCCCACTCGGATTTAACCCCATTTATGGACACTGCTTCCTGTCTATGAGCAATGACTCGATCCACGAGAGCACTTTTCCCCCAATGCCATGAGCTGCCAATTTCTTTAACAGTCTCTGGTGCGGAACTCTATCAAAAGCCTTACTAAAATCTAAGTATACAATATCAAATTCTTTATCGTGGTCAACAGCCTCAAAAGCTTTACTGAAGAAAGTTAATAAATTAGTTAGACAAGACCGGCCTCTTGTGAGTCCATGCTGAGTATCATTAATCAAGCTATGCTTATCGAGATGGCTTCTTATAATCTCAGCTATAATTGACTCTAGTAATTTGCCTACAATTGAGGTCAGGCTTATTGGGCGGTAATTTGACGGTAACGACTTGTCCCCTGTTTTAAGAATAGGAATTACATTAGCCATCTTCCACATATCAAACACTACACCTGTTTGAAGCGATAAAATAAAAATATTAGTTAATGGTTCACAGAGTTCCATTTTGCATTCCTTAAGAACCCTTGAAAAAACCTCATCAGGACCCGGCGATTTATTTTGCTTCAGTCTGTCTATCTGCTTCACAACCATTTCACTAGTGACTGTGATGTTACATAATTTATCTTCTTCTAGCCCACTATAAAAATTAATTACTGGAATATTGTTATCTTCCTGTGTAAAAACCGAGAGAAAATAATTATTTAAAATCGAGCACATTTCATTCTCTTTGTCGGTAAGATGCCCATAGTTATTTTTAAGGGGACCTATCTTATCTCTAACTTTTGTTCTATACACCTGGAAAAAACTTTTTGGGTTAGTTTTAGAATCCCTAGCAACTTTAATTTCATAGTCTCTTTTAGCTTTTCTTATCCCCTTTTTAATGTCCCTCTTAATGTCAATATACTGATTCATAAGATGACCCTCACCTCTTTTGATACGCATATAAATTCCTTTCTTATGCCCTAGTAGATATTTCAGCCTATTATTCATCCATATTGGGTCATTTCTATTTGATCTAATTTCTTTATTCGGGATAAACGTTCTTTGAGCAGCACGTATAGTGTTCAGAAAGCTGTCATATTGATAGCTCTCTTCGTTACCCCAGTCAACAGATGATAAGTGTTCTCTAAGCCCATCGTAAGCTGCTAAGCGAAAATCTGGGACTGTTACTGAGTTATCGCTACTATCATACTTCCATTCAATGCTAAATGTAATTGATTTGTGGTCGCTAGCACCCAGTTCCTCTGAAATTTCTAAAAAAAAATTTATATTTTATTTAAAACGTAATATTACAACATAAAAAATAAATATATAGAAAACCACCATCCCTTAACAAACAGGCATCCAAATGAGAATTCATAAGCACAGTACACTATATAAATTGCTCAACATTCCGACAGTCGCTATATACACTTGGAGTCACCTAGGATGTTCATCATTTATTATTTTTTATTATCACACTGGCCGATTCCCACCAAGGCAGGGTGGCCCGAAAAAGAAAAACTTTCACCATCATTCACTCCATCACTGTCTTGCCAGAAGGGTGCTTTACACTACAGTTTTTAAACTGCAACATTAACACCCCTCCTTCAGAGTGCAGGCACTGTACTTCCCATCTCCAGGACTCAAGTCCGGCATGCATAAATAAAAATCAGATAAGAGCTTAGTGGCTCACATAAGTCATCCTAGTACAAAAATGCACTAAAAGACATGCTATAATAAATCATAAACCACTATCTCCTCCACCACAATAGATATTATATAATCACATAGCTAGACCTATAGCAATATATGTTTACCAACATGTTTTATAATACTTAAAACATTATGACAAAACATCAATACACGATGTTACATTACAGTGGTACAAACACATAATAACAATATATAAATGTTACATTACAGTGGTACAAACACATAATAACAATATATAAATGTTACATTACAGTGGTACAAACACATAATAACAATATATAAATGTTACATTACAGTGGTACAAACACATAATAACAATATATAAATGTTACATTACAGTGGTACAAACACATAATAACAATATATAAATGTTACATTACAGTGGTACAAACACATAATAACAATATATAAATGTTACATTACAGTGGTACAAACACATAATAACAATATATAAATGTTACATTACAGTGGTACAAACACATAATAACAATATATAAATGTTACATTACAGTGGTACAAACACATAATAACAATATATAAATGTTACATTACAGTGGTACAAACACATAATAACAATATATAAATGTTACATTACAGTGGTACAAACACATAATAACAATATATAAATGTTACATTACAGTGGTACAAACACATAATAACAATATATAAATGTTACATTACAGTGGTACAAACACATAATAACAATATATAAATGTTACATTACAGTGGTACAAACACATAATAACAATATATAAATGTTACATTACAGTGGTACAAACACATAATAACAATATATAAATGTTACATTACAGTGGTACAAACACATAATAACAATATATAAATGTTACATTACAGTGGTACAAACACATAATAACAATATATAAATGTTACATTACAGTGTTACAAACACATAATAACAATATATAAATGTTACATTACAGTGGTACAAACACATAATAACAATATATAAATGTTACATTACAGTGGTACAAACACATAATAACAATATATAAATGTTACATTACAGTGGTACAAACCCATAATAACAATATATAAATGTTACATTACAGTGGTACAAACACATAATAACAATATATAAATGTTACATTACAGTGGTACAAACACATAATAACAATATATAAATGTTACATTACAGTGGTACAAACACATAATAACAATATATAAATGTTACATTACAGTGGTACAAACACATAATAACAATATATAAATGTTACATTACAGTGGTACAAACACATAATAACAATATATAAATGTTACATTACAGTGGTACAAACACATAATAGCAATATATAAATGTTACATTACAGTGGTACAAACACATAATAACAATATATAAATGTTACATTACAGTGGTACAAACCCATAATAACAATATATAAATGTTACATTACAGTGGTACAAACACATAATAACAATATATAAATGTTACATTACAGTGGTACAAACACATAATAACAATATATAAATGTTACATTACAGTGGTACAAACACATAATAGCAATATATAAATGTTACATTACAGTGGTACAAACACATAATAACAATATATAAATGTTACATTACAGTGGTACAAACACATAATAACAATATATAAATGTTACATTACAGTGGTACAAACACATAATAACAATATATAAATGTTACATTACAGTGGTACAAACACATAATAACAATATATAAATGTTACATTACAGTGGTACAAACACATAATAACAATATATAAATGTTACATTACAGTGGTACAAACACATAATAACAATATATAAATGTTACATTACAGTGGTACAAACACATAATAACAATATATAAATGTTACATTACAGTGGTACAAACACATAATAACAATATATAAATGTTACATTACAGTGGTACAAACCCATAATAACAATATATAAATGTTACATTACAGTGGTACAAACACATAATAACAATATATAAATGTTACATTACAGTGGTACAAACACATAATAACAATATATAAATGTTACATTACAGTGGTACAAACACATAATAACAATATATAAATGTTACATTACAGTGGTACAAACACATAATAACAATATATAAATGTTACATTACAGTGGTACAAACACATAATAACAATATATAAATGTTACATTACAGTGGTACAAACACATAATAACAATATATAAATGTTACATTACAGTGGTACAAACACATAATAACAATATATAAATGTTACATTACAGTGGTACAAACCCGTAATAACAATATATAAATGTTACATTACAGTGGTACAAACACATAATAACAATATATAAATGAAAACAAAACACAGAACGTAAACCGCAACACAAGGAAGCATATAGTTTAACATGCTGACATAAAACAGATGCTCATGATAACTAGAAATGAAACATTATAACAACCCGTATACAACATCCCTTTGCAAATAGTTACTATAAGAATACAACACACACTACAACCCCCCCCTCCTCCCCCCCTATTCCCAACAGCTGTATCTGCCGTCACCATCATAACCAAAACTATAAAATAACATTAATTAACACTGTTGAAAATAGAAACATTAAGATAAGATAAGATTTCGTTCGGATTTTTAACCCCGGAGGGTTAGCCACCCAGGATAACCCAAGAAAGTCAGTGCGTCATCGAGGACTGTCTAACTTATTTCCATTGGGGTCCTTAATCTTGTCCCCCAGGATGCGACCCACACCAGTCGACTAACACCCGGGTACCTATTTGCTGCTAGGTGAACAGGACAATAGGTGTAAGGAAACGTGTCGGAATTTCCACCCGCCGGGAATCGAACCCGGGCCCTCCGTGTGTGAAGCGGGAGCTTTAGCCACCAGACCACGGGCCACTTCATACATAACCACATCCCTGCATAACCCAAGAAATACAAATGCATAAACACTTGTATAACATACGTACAAAAACCACAATGAATACAGCGGTATACACAGACACAGTATACCTCTCCAAAAGCGTAATTAAACCCCTACATAACAATACAGCATAAGAAAATAGTCTACGGAAACATACCATCACTTCATAGAAGTACTAAGTATTAATAATAATACATAAAAATTAAAATCCAATAAAATCCAATAAAAAAAAATCAACATATCTTAATACAGAAGCTTTCTTGAACATGTTTCATACATAGCCACACCCTGCAAGACACATCATACATAGCCACACCCCTGCAAGACACATCATACATAGCCACACCCCTGCAAGACACATCATACATAGCCACACCCCTGCAAGACACATCATACATAGCCACACCCCTGCAAGACACATCATACATAGCCACACCCCTGCAAGACACATCATATATAGCCACACCCCTGCAAGACACATCATACATAGCCACACCCCTGCAAGACACATCATACATAGCCACACCCCTGCAAGACACATCATACATAGCCACACCCCTGCAAGACACATCATACATAGCCACACCCGTGCAAGACACATCATACATAGCCACACCCCTGCAAGACACATCATACATAGCCACACCCCTGCAAGACACATCATACATAGCCACACCCCTGCAAGACACATCATACATAGCCACTCCCCTGCAAGACACATCATACATAGCCACACCCCTGCAAGACACATCATACATAGCCACACCCCTGCAAGACACATCATACATAGCCACACCCCTGCAAGACACATCATACATAGCCACACCCCTGCAAGACACATCATACATAGCCACACCCCTGCAAGACACATCATACATAGCCACACCCCTGCAAGACACATCATACATAGCCACACCCCTGCAAGACACATCATACATAGCCACACCCCTGCAAGACACATCATACATAGCCACACCCGTGCAAGACACATCATACATAGCCACACCCCTGCAAGACACATCATACATAGCCACACCCCTGCAAGACACATCATACATAGCCACACCCCTGCAAGACACATCATACATAGCCACACCCCTGCAAGACACATCATACATAGCCACACCCCTGCAAGACACATCATACATAGCCACACCCCTGCAAGACACATCATACATAGCCACACCCCTGCAAGACACATCATACATAGCCACACCCCTGCAAGACACATCATACATAGCCACACCCCTGCAAGACACATCATACATAGCCACACCCCTGCAAGACACATCATACATAGCCACACCCCTGCAAGACACATCATACATAGCCACACCCCTGCAAGACACATCATACATAGCCACACCCCTGCAAGACACATCATACATAGCCACACCCGTGCAAGACACATCATACGTAGTCACACCCCTGCAAGACACATCATACATAGCCACACCCCTGCAAGACACATCATACATAGCCACACCCCTGCAAGACACATCATACATAGCCACACCCCTGCAAGACACATCATACATAGCCACACCCCTGCAAGACACATCATACATAGCCACACCCGTGCAAGACACATCATACGTAGCCACACCCCTGCAAGACACATCATACATAGCCACACCCCTGCAAGACACATCATACATAGCCACACCCCTGCAAGACACATCATACATAGCCACACCCCTGCAAGACACATCATACATAGCCACACCCCTGCAAGACACATCATACATAGCCACACCCCTGCAAGACGCATCATACATAGCCACACCCCTGCAAGACACATCATACATAGCCACACCCCTGCAAGACACATCATACATAGCCACACCCGTGCAAGACACATCATACATAGCCACACCCCTGCAAGACACATCATACATAGCCACACCCCTGCAAGACACATCATACATAGCCACACCCCTGCAAGACACATCATACATAGCCACACCCCTGCAAGACACATCATACATAGCCACACCCCTGCAAGACACATCATACATAGCCACACCCCTGCAAGACACATCATACATAGCCACACCCCTGCAAGACACATCATACATAGCCACACCCCTGCAAGACACATCATACATAGCCACACCCCTGCAAGACACATCATACATAGCCACACCCCTGCAAGACACATCATACATAGCCACACCCGTGCAAGACACATCATACATAGCCACATCCCTGCAAGACACATCATACATAGCCACACCCCTGCAAGACACATCATACATAGCCAC
The DNA here is from genome assembly GCF_038502225.1 of Cherax quadricarinatus. NCBI lineage: Eukaryota > Metazoa > Arthropoda > Malacostraca > Decapoda > Parastacidae > Cherax > Cherax quadricarinatus. The sequence continues at coordinate 17,326,159 of NC_091376.1, forward strand.
ACCCGTGCAAGACACATCATACATAGCCACACCCCTGCAAGACACATCATACATAGCCACACCCCTGCAAGACACATCATACATAGCCACACCCCTGCAAGACACATCATACATAGCCACTCCCCTGCAAGACACATCATACATAGCCACACCCCTGCAAGACACATCATACATAGCCACACCCCTGCAAGACACATCATACATAGCCACACCCCTGCAAGACACATCATACATAGCCACACCCGTGCAAGACACATCATACATAGCCACACCCCTGCAAGACACATCATACATAGCCACACCCGTGCAAGACACATCATACATAGCCACACCCCTGCAAGACACATCATACATAGCCACACCCCTGCAAGACACATCATACATAGCCACACCCCTGCAAGACACATCATACATAGCCACACCCCTGCAAGACACATCATACATAGCCACACCCCTGCAAGACACATCATACATAGCCACACCCGTGCAAGACACATCATACGTAGCCACACCCCTGCAAGACACATCATACATAGCCACACCCCTGCAAGACACATCATACATAGCCACACCCCTGCAAGACACATCATACATAGCCACACCCCTGCAAGACGCATCATACATAGCCACACCCCTGCAAGACACATCATACATAGCCACACCCCTGCAAGACACATCATACATAGCCACACCCGTGCAAGACACATCATACATAGCCACACCCGTGCAAGACACATCATACATAGCCACACCCCTGCAAGACACATCATACATAGCCACACCCCTGCAAGACACATCATACATAGCCACACCCCTGCAAGACACATCATACATAGCCACACCCCTGCAAGACACATCATACATAGCCACACCCCTGCAAGACACATCATACATAGCCACACCCCTGCAAGACACATCATACATAGCCACACCCCTGCAAGACACAGGAAGTACATTTGTTAAAAATGATACATTAGCATAATAAGAACCTTCACAGTCATCTTGCATACAAGAGGCTCACAGTCACATAAAGTACCAGACTTCATACCTTGCTAAATTAAAGCTCCATCTTACTCATACCAGTTTTTCAACCCCTCACTTCGCGTAACACATGTCATTAAAAATTCCCTGACACCAAGCCACTCACTTGACCCACACAACTCGCATTACACCTCTTGTCCTCCAAATGCACTGTTGCAACCCCTGAATGGGTTACAATGATTATTATGTATATATATAATGTATATTATCTTTTCATTTAATTTTATATTGCTTATATTTGCGATAATAGCTATATCGTAAATGTATGACTTTATATTATTATTTGACTGTTATATTGTTATTTGACTTATGTTGTTAGGATGTACATATTAAGTGCTCAGTTCAAGTCTTGATTGTCAAACTACTGTAATTATCGCTTGTCGCTCGTTATACTGCCGGCTTCTGAGCTGTGCTGTCCACGGGGCTATCACGTGATCGAGGGGGGGGTGTCCTCACCTCTCGTGAAGTATTTAGTCTGCTCTAGACTCGCTTGGTGGTTGGACAGATTGTCTGTCTCATTATTCTTGTTAGTTCTGTAGAACTCTGTTCACAGAACATTGTATAGACTTCGTGATTTTCGACGTTGTACTGAGGTTGTGTGTCACATAGACACTCTGAGCATCTCATGTCCCGAGCTGTAGCTTATGACCTAATTTTGTACTGGTTTCTGTGTATTGTCACAGTCAGGGTTTTTCCTATGCTGAACTTAGATTCAGTAGTATGGGAGTTTTGTAACTTTTGTGGAGTATCTGCTGATGGTCCCTACTTAGTGTCGTTATATTATCTCATTGATCCTGATTGTGTCGCAGTCGCTTGTTATATGGCTATTGGGTTTAGCATTCTTTTCATTGTTCAAGCAGACTGTTCTGGTTGCCAGTCGGTCAAGAAGTTATTTTATTTGAGGACTTTGTCAGTCACTTGTTTAAGTCTAGTCGAGTCGTGAGACATAGTGAACTACTTAGAGCACTTACACGCATACACAAACTTACTTGTACATATTTGTAATATATTATTAAATGTTAATGTACCAGACGGTACTTAAGAATTATAAATGTGATATGTGCTTTCAGCACAATAAAATTGAACTCGAGAGATTGATTTTATTTTGATTGCTGTGATTTAATTTAATTTGATAATATACCTCTAGACTTAATAAATTTATTAAATTTTAATTTCTCTAGTTAGTAGCCTACCAGTTGTAATCCTGAAGCACTATTGAATAATACTGAATTTTAATGGATAATTGGACAAGGATACTGACTATTTGTTACGAAAACCCAGTAACAGGCTGGATGCTAGAAGGGCAGTCCTTTCTAGTGTTCACTGGAGATCTCTAAGCTTTTAGAATCGCGTTTTTTGTAACAAATGGGGGCCTGTCCGGGAGGCTCTTACGTGTTGGCAAGTACCCAAGTATCTCGGTGTGACGTATAACAGGAATTACACAGCTGAAACTGTCAGAGCATTAATTAAAGATATATTGTTTCCTGCTCATACAGAGATGTCTGATTATGATTCAGATTCAGAAAGCCTAGTGTCACAATTAGGAAGTATGGCTCTATTTGAAGAAGATGAAAGAGCAACTAGAGCAGAAGTGAGCCTAGTGTCTGAGCCTAGTGTAGATCAGTTCTCGCTCGCTCCTTCCTTCACTGACACTATAGTACAGAGTATAGCTGGTAGTATGACACAGCCTAATACTAGTACAGTGTATGATACACCTGTATCTACTTATGGGTGGCCCGGTGGTCTGGTGGCTAAAGCTCCCGCTTCACACACGGAGGGCCCGGGTTCGATTCCCGGCGGGTGGAAATTCCGACACATTTCCTTACACCTATTGTCCTGTTCACCTAGCAGCAAATAGGTACCCGGGTGTTAGTCGACTGCTGTGGGTCGCATCCTGGGGGACAAGATTAAGGACCCCAATGGAAATAAGTTAGACAGTCCTCGATGACGCACTGACTTTCTTGGGTTATCCTGGGTGGCTAACCCTCCGGGGTTAAAAATCCGAACGAAATCTTATCTTATCTTATCTTATCTTATCCTAGACCAGATTTAGACTCTAGAGATGGCTGGACGAAGTGTCCAACCTAAGGACCATCCTCCAGACTATGTTAATTTCCCTACTCCTCCATTACCCACTGGTCCTATCTCTCAGGAACAGTTTGAGAGGTTTGAACGCCTCCTTATGTTGCAGACTGCACAAATAGAGGCACAGAGGAAATTGAACGAAGAAGATTTCCAAAGAGAAAATGTTCGTCTGTTAAGACAACAGACTGATAGATCACAGGACACATTTAATGTGCAGAAAGCTGCATCCATGGTTCCTAAGTTTTTTGAAAGTGACTTAGACACATATTTTGATGTGTTTGAGAACCAGGCACATGCTATGAATTGGCCACGTAAGCACTGGGCAACATTGTTGCATACTGCTTTGACGGGAAGAGCTCAAACCTGTACTGCAGCTTTGCCATTTACCAAGTACATTAGTTATGATGCTGTCAAACAAACAATTCTAGAGACGTATAACTTGTTACCTGTAAGTTATCAAAGAGCATTTCGTACGTTACAACGACGACAAGATCAAACTTGTGTAGAGTTTGCTCATGAGAAAAAAGTTGCATTTCAGAGGTGGTGTAGGTCTGCCAAGTGTAACAACTATGACAGCCTTGTTCAGTTGTTACTACATGAAGAGTTTAACAACTGTATGTCTGCTGACATACAAGAATATCTGATCGATCATACTACCTCGGATATTCTGGAAACTGCAGCATTAGCAGACAATTACGAGATTTCTCACAAACTTGTACGTACTAAAACACAGAGAAACAAGGTAACTAAAAATTGTCCTAGAAGTTGGCAACCTAAATCAGCTGCTCATTGCCGGCCTGATGTACCTGCTACTGTAACTTCTCGTACCTTTACCAGGAAAACTCACAATCCTGAATCTGTCTCTGTGGCTAGACAGAAATCTGATATCGAGAAGAAGAAAGTTAAATGTACCTATTGTAACAGAAAAGGACATGCTAGAGAGTATTGCTATAAGTTAGAAAGAGATACGAGAAACAGTCGTGCGGCTGGCGCCCCCACACAAGTCGTATCCTCTTCCGAGCAACAAAGGCACCAAAATCCTAGCAATTCCTCTTATCCTACTGTTTTAGATAATGTTACTCAGGATAGATGACTAGCGTCAGAAAGTGTATCTGACGAAAAGATTCGTTCAGCGATGAGTCCTTACTTTTCGAGAGATAAAGTAGGATTTGACGAATCACATCTGAGATAATTTCTTTCAGAGACACTGGCAGTTATCTCACGTTATTAAGAGAAGATGTACTGCCCATAACTGACGATACCTATTGCAAGATAGATGTATTGTTAGAAGCCTATGGAGGGGCTGTTATAAAAGTGCCTCTGCACAAAGTTTATATTCAAACAAGCTATTATACTGGTTATATTTCAGTGGGTATATCCAGTGGTGTATTTCCCATCAGGTCAGTGGACTAGTTGATAGGGAACGATATCCTTCATGCTGGTATATGTAAAGAACCACTTGTGATTGATAACAACACTGATGATAATTATGCCATTGAAGCTTGTAGAGAGAAACCTATTTTATTTCCTCTCAGTGCAATTACTAGAGCTATGTCAAAGATACAACAACCATCCTTGTCTCCTGTTGAGTTAGTGGATGACAATGATTTGGGGTCGAATATGTTGTTTAGTGACGCTCTGCGCCCAGGATCATTAACACTGACTCCCCCCGGTCATCAACCTAGTCAAGACATAACTGACGTTAAATTTCTATCTCATGATGATTTAATCAAGGATCAGTTTGTTGACCAGTCACTGGAAAAACTGAGAGATATAGCAGTTACTGAGAGTGAAGCAAAGGATCTCAATAATTGTTACTATTATAGTAACGGTGTACTGATGGAGAAAAATACATGCAAGTTGTCAGCTGATAGTGTTTCCACCACAGACAAGCATTTCGTAGTGTTACCAGTTACATTTCGTGAACAAGCCATTGATTTTGCTCAAAATAGTCCCATAGGAGGACATTTGGGTGTCAAGAAGACACTCGGTAAACTGGGAAAATATTTTACTTGGCCAAAGATGAAGGAAACAGTAGCTGATCATGTGCGACGTTGCCACGTGTGTCAAGTGACAGGCAATCCAGCACACACACCTCCACCTACACCTCTCACTATGAGCTCTAGTAGCAAAGTTCAGTTCACCTGGACTAGTGATTGTTCAGACTCGTTCAAAAGGTTGAAGCATCTGCTTTTCTCTGCTCCAGTGTTGGGTCCTAATTTCAATCTTTCCATCTTTTTACATATAGATGCGAGTTGTTATGCAGTGGGTGCTGTGCTGCTCCAACAGTCAACATCCACTGATATTCTCCATCCTATATGTTACTATTCATCTAAGCTCAAACGACACCAGAAAAATTATGCTCTAGCTCTTGTGGTGTCCTTTGAACATTTTGAAGAGTATTTGGGCACTTCCCCATTTAAAATTTACGTAATTTTATGCCCAAATACCTTTTGTTACTTGCTATGTGAAATTCAGTAAAGTAACTTAATCCCTCCAGCCCATATTAACTATATATACTCATGTCATGTCTAATTATTATATTTATGTATTCACAGTATTGATGTGTATGAGGAGGAGACATAAGCTGAGTGTTGAGTGGGTAGTGTCGTGTGGGCGATGGTACTGCATGACGCAACACTGTCCTGCCGCAGACCCCCCCCTCACTACACACCTTAAGCTGTTTCAAACTCAGATGTTCATACTGCCTCGCATTCCACAACCACTACTTAAGAGTGGAATGCAGTCTCCTTTACTATGATCGAGCCTCAGTGCCCTGCTCGTCTACGCTATCCTGTCTCTACACTGATGTATATAACCACGAGTATGCAGAGATACGATACTGTGTACTGCCCTAGTACTAGGGGCATATCCTAGTGACGGATGCTGTGAAATTGTAGCGGTGCTTGGCACAAGAGTGACTTTGATTAATATTTATATTAAATTGTATTGATATGAGTAATCAGTAATAATGTGAAAGACATTAATGCAACTCCTAGTGCGACCGTCTGTCGTGTTGGGAGGGGTGTTGCAACCCCTGAATGGGTTATGATGATTATTATGTATATATATAATGTATATTATGTTTTCATTTAATTTTATATTGCTTATATTTGCGATAATAGCTAAATCGTAAATGTATGACTTTATATTATTATTTGACTGTTATATTGTTATTTGACTTATGTTGTTAGGATGTACATATTAAGTGCTCAGTTCAAGTCTTGAGTGTCAAACTACTGTAATTATCGCTTGTCGCTCGTTATACTGCCGGTTTCTGAGCTGTGCTGTCCACGGGGCTATCACGTGATCGAGGGGGGGGTGTCCTCACCTCTCGTGAAGTATTTAGTCTGCTCTAGACTCGCTTGGTGGTTGGACAGATTGTCTGTCTCATTATTCTTGTTAGTTCTGTAGAACTCTGTTCACAGAACATTGTATAGACTTCGTGATTTTCGACGTTGTACTGAGGTTGTGTGTCACATAGACACTCTGAGCATCTCAGGTCCCGAGCTGTAGCTTATGACCTAATTTTGTACTGGTTTCTGTGTATTGTCACAGTCAGGGTTTTTCCTATGCTGAACTTAGATTCAGTAGTATGGGAGTTTTGTAACTTTTGTGGAGGATCTGCTGATGGTCCCTACTTAGTGTCGTTATATTATCTCCTTGATCCTGATTGTGTCGCAGTCACTTGTTATATGGCTATTGGGTTTAGCATTCTTTTCATTGTTCAAGCAGACTGTTCTGGTTGCCAGTCGGTCAAGAAGTTATTTTATTTGAGGACTTTGTCAGTCACTTGTTTAAGTCTAGTCGAGTCGTGAGACATAGTGAACTACTTAGAGCACTTACACGCATACACAAACTTACTTGTACATATTTGTAATATCTTATTAAATGTTAATGTACCAGATGGTACTTAAGAATTATAAATGTGATATGTGCTTTCAGCACAATAATATTGAACTCGAGAGATTGATTTTATTTTGATTGCTGTGATTTAATTTAATTTGATAATATACCTCTAGACTTAATAAATTTATTAAATTTTAATTTCTCTAGTTAGTAGCCTACCAGTTGTAATCCTGAAGCACTATTGAATAATACTGAATTTTAATGGATAATTGGACAAGGATACTAACTATTTGTTACGAAAACCCAGTAACAGGCTGGATGCTAGAAGGGCAGTCCTTTCTAGTGTTCACTGGAGATCTCTAAGCTTTTAGAATCGCGTTTTTTGTAATATGCACCAATCACGCCCGCGCCTTCCTCAAGAACCAAGCCTCGTCACGTCCCCTGAATTTGTAATGCCCATAAGTCCTCCACTCTCAAAGCTACGATATCCATCTGAAAATTTGAAATACTATCTATTCCCAGTGATATCCTTATTCCTCCTTTGTGTCCCATAAAATATCGCTGCCAGGGCCCTAATTCGCTCCCCCACCAGCGCTCTCCGTAAAACCCACGAAGTATACACGAAGTCGGCTACCAGATAACCCCTCGCATTTTGTACCGGCACCCCCACCCCCCCACATCCAACCTTAATGCCCTTAGAACACAAATACCTCCCCCACCCACCATACGTAAAGCCCTGCTAAACCACTGTCTCACTGGTTCCAACCTTTCACAAAAATATACTGCATGGAAAACAGTGTCAATACCCCCCCACTCACAACTTTCCCGTCCCTCCTGCACACGCCTGTTACCTAATACCTCCCCCGACGGCAATATATTATGGAGAAATTTAAACATTACCTCCCGCACCACAGCCTTCAATCGCAACCCTTGCAGACGCCCATATATCACTCCATGCATACATAGAATACAAACCCACAACCCTAGCAACTACCTCACCACCACCCACCCGAGCCAGTGTACCTATCTTAACCCCGCAGGGTTCCCTTGCATAACACAACAACCTCAACATTCCCTCACACACCTGAACATCCCTACCCCTCGCCCAATGTACCAACTCCCTTCTCACCCATGCCAAACCTGTACCTATGATTCTGCCCTCCCTCAAATAACTATGTTTAACGTACATACCCAACAACCTTAGATGCAGCGCCATTAACCCCAGCCCTCCCTGGCATACCGGTAAACACACAACATCTCTCGACAACCATTCACAACCCGAACCCCAAATATAGTGATACACACGCTTCAACAGACGCTTCTCATCACATGCTATAGCTTACTGTACAGTTTCACATTCACCACAATAGCACGCTGTTGCAGCGTCAAACCTCCTGTACGCAAACCTGCTAATCTACCCAAAACCCTATCTACAGTTTCTTTAGAATTCACCTTCCGTGCCTCCAGGATATTTTCCATGTAAATAACCCCACATACCTTAAGTCTACTTACCAGGGACCAACCTTCACCCTGTTTGTATACCCCACCCACACCACCCCCCACCCTCAATAACATCGACTTGTCTCTATTAAGCGTCATCCCTGTTGCCATGCCAAAACTCTCCACCAACTCACTAACCCTAGGTAAATCCTCTGACCTTCTAAATAGCACTGTGGTGTCATCAACATATCCAACGATCCCCGGTTCCATAGACACCCCATCCCACACCATCCCTTTCTGTATGCCCCAACGCACAGCCCTATAGAACGGGTCCTGGAGTAATGCAAAGAGAAGCTGCAACACAGGGCATCCCTGCCTTAAGCCCCTTTCCATCCTAACAGGCTGACCTAATCTACCATTCACTTGTACCCTAACCGTTGTCTTCTCATACAACACCTTAGTCCAACTGACGATTTCCCTCCCAAACCCCTGCCATTGCATAAACTTCCACAATGCCTCACGCTCCACACAGTCATACGCTGCATGCCAATCTAATGCTAAAACCCCACCCTTGATGTTTCCCCCACTTTCATCTATAAACCTACGTATAATCCCCTGCCCCACACACATCGAACGCCCGGGCACTCCATATTGACCCTCGTCCAAAACGCTGGCAAGAACACCTTTCAACCTATTTCCCAACACTTTAGCAAAGATCTTGTAATCACCACACATTAAGGTGATTGAACGGTAGTCATGCACACATTCACAAGACTTTTTTTTAGGGACCACGACCACTACACCCGTTCTCTGCTGTTCCCCCAACCTACCCCTGGTTTTCATGGCATTAAATAACTCCACTAAAAACCCATGCAAACTCCCAGTTTTCCCTATAAAAATCACAAGGGATGCCATTAATACCAGGCGATTTACCCATGCTCAGCCTGTCCACTGCCACCCTAATCTCCTCACTTATAGGCCCACCCAAACTCAATCGATCCTTATGCACTAGATTACAGTTTACCCATTCTCCCATTGCGCCTAACGCCTCACAATTAACCCCCACACTTTTACCATTCTTCTTGTACCACGCATCCACATAACCCATACCCTCTGTAGATGAAACACCTGCCCCTGACGATATCCCGCCAATTGCTCCTGTACCCGCAAACTCATCACCTCTGTTGCCCTACGATGTGTCCCCTGCTCCCGCAAGACATACGCCGACGGACGGTCCCCCCATAAGACCTCATCAAGGCCCCCTGCAACCCTTGCAGCATCAAAATTGCGATTTTGAATATCCCTAATCCGTTGTTTCAAACCCTCAATCTCACCCATCGGATATGCACCCCCCCTCCCATATAGCATTCTTGTAGTTGACCCTCAAGGTAATTTAAAATCCCATATTGAAACTGCCTCTCTTCCTTTCCCCTCTTCTGATAAAAATCCCTCACCTTTCCCTTACCAACTGAGTCCCACCACCCAATGACATCAACCCCCCCCCCTCCATCAGCCCACCACCTTTTCTAAGTGCATGCAAAAGATTCCCTCCCCTCCCCTGTTTTCAATAACCCAACATTCATCTTCCAGAAACCTCTGAAATGCTTTGGCAAACCCTCCCAATTTAAATCCACCAGAACCCAACGATGATCAGAGAAACTTACATTCAATGCACACACACTGCTCACCCTCACCCCCTGAGATACATAAATACGATCAAGCCTCGCCGCATAATCACGCTTAATAAATGTATGTGTCACTCCACTCACCTCCCCTCCAACATCCACTACATTCACACCTCTCAACAGATCCCCTAAACCCCCCAAAAAAACCTCCCCCTAGGCTCTACATCCTTACGTCGGACAACACAGTTCCAATCACCCCCTATAATTGTAATACCTGGCAGCGATCTGAAATGGTAGACAAGGACATCCCTAAAGAATCTATTTTTAACACCCATGTCCCCTTCCGCCGGCCCATACACCCCAATGAAACCCACCTGAACCTCTCCCCACATACCCTCGACCCTAACCATCCGCCCCTCCTCCCCTACCTCACACCTATGCAAAAGAAACGGGCTGGCTTCCTTAATTAATAGCGCCACACCACCTTTCAGTCGTGTAGAGCAACCCATGTACACGTCATATCCGGTAATTGACAATTCACCTAAATATTTATAATTATGCTCCTGCAAGAACACAAGGTCTGATACATATCTCCTCAAATAACCCTCCAGAACTTTACATTTGCCCACTGCCTTCAACCCATTAACATTTAAAGTAAGACACCTGAAGGCCGTAATGAGGGATTTCCCTTAGACACCCTAACACACTTAGAGCCCTGGCGAGAAACCCCACCCCGCCCCCCACACTTCCCATCACCTTCACCTTGCTCACGCTCTACATTCTTTAAACCACCTTTATCTCTAGGCATTAGATCATGCCAGGTTTTCTTCCCCGTCCCTTGCCCAGGCGTCAAAACATCCTCACTATCAGAAATGACAGCAGCCGTCCTCTTGCGAGAGCCACGCTTCTTCCCTGTGGACCTCCACTGCCACACTCTGGACCCGCCCCTCATCACTCACAACCTTCTCATGGAGGCCACCCACCTCAGCCTCTACACTCGCATCATCCAAGGCAGCATTGACCGAAACGTCTAGTAAGCCGTCCAGGGCCTCCTGAATTGTAGCTTCGAAAACATGGTGTGCAATTGCAGACTCCTCACCACTCTTCGCCGACACCAAGCCTGCGTCCTCGTCAAGTCGTGTCACACACTCAGGCGACGACGCCTCCTCCCTCTCCACCTCCACACTCCACGTCTCCCGTGACAAAGGCTTACGTTGCGTTGCCGTTGCATAAGTCAGTTGGTCCGTAGTACCATCAGATCCCGCCTCAGCTTCAGGTTTCCCACGTCTCGTTGGACAAGTCGGCGCTACGTGGTCGTACGCCCCACACACACGGCACGTACGCCTCTGACCTTAGTATGTTATGTACACCTGAGTTCGGAAGTCCTCCATTCCCACATAAGATGGAATAGGATGCCTTAGGGACATTTTCAGGTAAAATGTTCCTTCAGGGAAGCCAACTAGTGGCCCATCTCGCCAACGTCCCAATGTCGCCATGTGGATCGTCCCATATCGTCCAAACACCTGCCGTAAATCACTTTCATCCGCCTCGAAAGGTACTTTACGCACCTTGACCCAGGTGTAGAATCTTGATACGTCATGAAGACGGACACTAACGCCAGGGGTAACCGTCTTAACCACGTCCTGATACTTGGCCACCATGTTGTCATATGTACTGCTCAGCCGGAACTTGACGAAAATGCGTACCATACCATTCAGTGAGACTCCATAAAGATCTTCTTTAGCGATACCGAACGTATCCCGCAATATCGCCGTCAGCAACATGTTTGTATTCTGGGCAGTAAGCACGCCCCTCACTAATTTCAAACAGATAGTGTTCACACGTCTGCAGCCACTCTCCGCCATGATGAAAAAACTGTCACCTGCCACCAGGGGTCAGATTATTATTATTATAATCAAAAAGAAGCGCTAAGCCACAAGGACTATACAGCACCAGGGGTCAGAGCGCAGTTCCAAGTACGTCCTCTCTACTTAAGAGTTGAGAGACGAATATGAAAACTGCGCAGAAAGCCAGATGATTCGGGAGCTACTGCGCAGCCTGTCTGCACGGCCCGAGAGCGATGTGGACAACGTGGTTCCTATAAAGTTGTTGGATAGTGAGTTTTATACTATGAGTTTATTCATTCTATTAGGGTTAGTTTGTCTCCTTCTAAGAGGTGGAAGTCTTCAATGTCTTTTACCTTTGATTCATCTTTCTGTTCTTGTATGATGTATTACTCATGTAAGCACTGTATGTTTTTACTTAAAACAAAAAGTAAAAATTTTTGATGTACGTTATCTGTTAGTTATATGAAATTTTGTTTTCTTGTAAATGGTTCATGTATTGTGATTATGTCAATTATGTGTGATATACATGTATACTGTATACTGTGTTTTTTAAATAAAATATAAAAAAACTTATACATTTGTAAGAGCATTTTTTTTTTAATATTTTTATTAAAAAGGACACAGTACAAGATAAAAATAAACAAAAGTACACAATAATTAGCCATTTGCAAATACAATGACCTACCATCAACCCCATAGCATAACCTAAGTGTTACATTCATATTGTATTAAAGGATATACTATTACAACCCAGGATTCCAAATGGCCTGTTATCCCGGGTGTAATGGGAGCAAATAAACACAGTAGAAAAAGTTTAGACTTATATTATCCTTCACCAATTTATAACAGCAATATGTACACTATGTACAGTGATAAGTATAGTGCACTCCACGGTAAGCAAGGCAGAAATAGAAGCCACAAGATAGCAGACCGTGCTTCAACCAGCTCTAGAATGGGAATGACAAGGGCAGACAGGAGAGCGGTACCCACATAACCTCTGCGATTGCCAAAACCATCTTCTTATTGGCTGGAACCTGGTCACTAGTTGAACGACGGGGCCCCATCATCAACTCTTAGCAACCTGGTTCGCTGGTTGGGGAAGATAGCCTGTAAATGAGGGTGTGTACATGAGCCGAATAAAGGTTACGTACTCTTTGCATGCCACATATACCATCACCGAACAATGAAAAGAACAGGATAACACCTGTTCAGAAAATACATTTACAAAGTCTAAACCTACAATTAATGCCTGTTATACAGTACAGTAAGACCCCCTTGCACAAAGTACACAGATGATATGATACAGCATAAGAAGGATAAAATTATACATTACAATAATTTTTTTTTATATTTTATTTAAAAGCAACATACACATAAACCATAATAAGAAAAAAAAACACAAACCGACAATTAGCAAATCAAAAAACCGTGGCAGACAATGTCAGGTACACACAAAATACATTTTAACACATTGATATAACAAAATTCTACTGAAATAACCCAACCAATTTATGGAAAAACAAAACATACCGACTTCCAAACAAACAGTCGGTGTCATTATAAAACATGTAGGAACAAGTCCTACAATCATATATATATGTATATATATATATATGCATGCATATACACACATACGTGTATGTGCACATGTGTTCGTACAGAACAAACTGGATTATACATAGAAATAAACCCTAAATGACTAGTCACCAAATAAACTAAAAATATATTACATCCAATAATAGAACTATACCTAAGACATTGATTCCCACAAACACACCTACACACACACAAAGTTAGTGTTACCGATTAACACTCAATATATAATATGACCTTCCATACAAAATGAAGGGTATATATAAACCCCATAAAATACTTATATATTCTCGTACATAGTTCATAATGTACCCCTTCAATACGATAAAAAAAAGACGTATGACAAGGATAAAGCTATCATCAGATTCGAATATATAAAACATATCCTCACATATGCATATGAATATAAACCCCCTATATAAAATGGTTCTTATAACAATAAAAGAAAAAAAAAAACAGAAAATCACATACAACTTTTAACTCTGTGGTTTTACAAAATTCATAAGGTCTACATACCCCGGAGCCCCCGACGGCTCCCTGCAAATAAACTTGACCCACATCAAACACCTTGCAACCAGTCAACCTTCCTCATCAGGCATCCAATCACTCCAAGAGGACACACCACTGAAGAGACCAACCCCTTGCCTCTCACCCCGTCACCAAACGGAGTAGACGTTCAACAGTAAGTCCACGATATCCCTCAGGAAAACTAGTTACCCACCTTCCCCCATATAATTGTTTGTTCCTACACGCTGTCCTATAAAAACACGCCGCCAACGCTTTTATCCTAATGTTTCCCTCCACCTCCCTCATCTCCCAAGAGACATACAAGTAATCAAAAATTACGTATCTGATAGCCCTCCCCACCTCGTTGGGCATCCCTCCCATATCTAACATTAAAGCCCTAAGGGGTGATATCTGACCCCCCCCCCCAATAAAAAGAAAACCCTCTTCAACCACAATCTTACCACCTCCAAAGCAGAACAAAAATATACTACATGGAAAGCCGTTTCATCTTCCCCACAAAAACCGCATGACGCCTCTCTCACAAAACCCATTCGTCTTAGCACCTCTTTCGATGCTAAAGTCCCCATAAGAAATCTATATACTAATTCCCTCGCTCTTGCCGGTATTCTTAGTTTACTAAATTCCACCCATATCACTCTCCAATCATATGTGGGATACACTGCCATCCCCTGCATTGATTCCTGACGACGACCCACACCCACCAACCGTTTTACCTTGAGTTTTTTAACATTGCGAACCTTTAACATAAACCTCAACATATCTTCACACTCCACTAAGTCCCTGCCACCCCACCATTTGCGGATATCCCCCATCACCTCCCCCACCCGAAGACCCCTTTCCCCCGCTGCCCGAATATACCTCTGCTTCACATATAGCGCCTTCACCCTAGACCCTAATGCCATCAATCCCAATCCTCCCTGTCTTACCGCAGTCATTACCACATCTTTACCCAACCACGCCCTCCCAAAACCCCACACATACCTTAATACTCTTCTTTGTAATTCCATAATATCCTGACTTCGTAAGGGATAAATTTCCGCCACTCCCCACACCTTACTATAAATCAGCGTATTTACCACCACAACCCTTTGATGCAAGGTTACGTCCCCGGCCCATAGACTCCTGAGCGTACTCAAAGCTCTGTCCATTACCATTTCTGAATTAACCCTCCTGCTCTCCTGTGCATCTGCCAAATACAAAATCCCACAAATCTTTAGCCTTTCTACAGTTATCCAGCCAAACTCCTCCCCCAAGGTCCCGCCTACCCAAGCGCCTACCTCCAGCAACTGTGATTTCTGCTTATTAACTCTCATCCCAGTAGCATTCCCAAAAATCTCAAGTACCCTTCCTACTTTACTTAAATCTTCTATCTCATTAAGTAAAACAGTTGTATCATCTACATAACCAACAATATTCCCACAAAAGCCTCCACTCTTCCCCATCCTTCCCATCCCACCATCAACCAGAACATAGAAAGGATTCTGCATACATGCAAAGAGTATTTGGGAGAGTGGACACCCCTGCCTTAAACCCCTCCCCATGCTTACAGGACTACCCAACCTACCATTTACCTGTACTCTCATCGATGCATCCGCATACAATATCCTCACCCATCCCACCACCCTCCCTCCAAACCCCATTCTCACCATACTCTCAATCAAAAATTCCCTATCCACATAATCATAAGCTTTTTCCCAATCCAGACCTAGAATACCTCCCTTACTACTACCCTCAAGGAAATCCCTAATACGTCATGACCTACCCACATACTCCTCCCCGGGATTCCAAACTGTCCCCCATGTATCACCGACCCCATGACCTTCTTCAGTCTATTACCCAAAATTTTCGCAAAAACCTTGTAATCTGCGCACATCAGAGATATTGCTCGGTAAGCACTCAACTCTCTTCCCCCCCTCTGCTTTGGCACCAAAACTATGACACCCGTACTTTGCGATGTGCCCAACTTCCCACTAATTAACATATGATCCAATACCCTAACAAAGCATTGCCTAATACGCCCCCAATGTGCTCTATAAAAATCATTTGGTATACCGTCTATCCCTGGTGTTTTCCCCGTACTCATCCCGAAAACTGCCTTTTCCACCTCAACCTCACTTATACCACCCTCCAACCCCACTCTATCCTGCTCAATTAAAACACTATGGACCCCCCCTCCAAAAATACCCTCCCAGGAACCCCCCTCCCTCCAACTCTATTTCTCCCTAAACCAACTATCAGCATAGAGACTCATACTTTCCGTATTGGATAGGACCCGACCCTCTGGATACCCTCCCACCCCAGGGCTTGTCTCCAATTGTAGAATGGTGGTTACTCTCTGCTGGTCTCGAAATTTACGTAAAACAAACCCGGACGGCTTATCACCCCACAATACGTCCTCTAACCCCGCTCTAACCCTAATTGCATCAAACCTATCATTGTGTAATTCAGCTATTCTACTCCGAAGACTATCCATGTCATCCCTCCTACCTCCTCCCCCAACATAAGTCTTGCAACTGTCCCTCCAGATAATTTTGCAACCCAAAACGCCACCTCGCCTCTTTTCGTCCCCTAACCTTAAAAAAATTCGCTATTTCAGGTTTAGCCTGCATTTCCCACCAATCTAACAGATCTATCTCCCTGTCCCTAGCCTCCCAAAAATGCAACCACCAATCACTGAAAAAAGGCCCCTCCCCCTCCTCCTTAAGAAGCCTAACATTTAATTTCCAGTACCCAGAATAAATACGCACCACTCCATCCCACATCAGATCTGCTATTACTGCCCTGTGATCAGAAAACCCCACATCGAAGGTTTGCACCCTCACAACATCTATACCCTGCTTAATATAGATTCTGTCCAATTGCGCCTCATATCCCCTACGGACGAACATGTGCTCCACTAGGTATCCCCCACTCCCCACCATATCAACAACCCCAATATCTCGCAATACATCCCTCAGAACACTCAACACACAACCCGCCCCTCTCGGTTCGACATCACCACTCCGAATCACACAATTCCAATCACCTCCTATTACTGTTATAGCAGTCAAGCCTCTCAAGTGATACAGCAATACCTTCCTGACAAAATCTACTTTTACCCTGGTATTACTAGTTGCTGGCATGTAAACTCCTACGAAACTAGTTCGACTCTCACCCCAGACACCATCCACCCTCACGACCCTCCCACCCCCCCTCTTCCCAACCGATGACACGCAAGGGGCTGGTCTCCTTTACTGCCACTGCTACCCCACCTTTCAATTGCAAACCACTGGTAACATACATCCAATATCCTTTCACCCGCAACTCACATCCAGCCCTGTGATCATGCTCTTGCAAAAAGCAAATGTCAACATCAAACCGCCGTAAAAACCACTCCAACCAAACTTTCTTGACCTCAGTCTTAAGTCCATTAACATTAAGCGTGACACATCTGAAATTTATAGAAGGGGCGGCTTTCCCCTATGCCGCTGGGATTTACTCACTGTACTTTTCACATTACGTGTTCCCTTGCCACTCGAGTTTTCCTGTGCAGTCACCTCCCCCCTCCCTCTCCCACTGTGCAACTCAGGCGCACCTCTACCACTGAGAGGCATCTGCTCCACCACCACTACCCATGACTTCTTCCCCGGCCTCTGCCCCGGGGTAATGACCTCGTCTATCTCTGACGCAACAGTTCTTTTCCTAGAACTTCCACTTACACACATATCACCATCAGGCGAATCCTCCTGGTGTACCTCCACGACCACCACATGCTCCAGTCCTTTCTTACTCAAGTCTTCCTCCACGATTTGTTGTCTCTCCAGCACTCCGTCCTCACATAAACTGAGGACACCTTCTGCACAGGGCTCCTCCCCATCCAGAAAATCCTTGATCACATCCGCCAATGAACCGTCCTGGGTCGAAGCTTCCTGGACTAAAGACTCCTCAGATGTCACCTTCGACTCCCCCAACGCCCTGGGAGAGTGACACACGTCTCCGCCGCCGCCACCTCCCGTTCGACCTCCTCGCTCCAGAGGTCAGTCCTCCGGCCTCCCGAGGCACCAGAGCCAGGCACCAAATCACACAGCTGCTGAATCACAATTGGAGTTCCCAGAACTCGAGGAGCCTGCCTCCTAGGACACTGGGCTGCCATGTACTCATAAGAGCTACACAGATGACATGTTTTCCTCTGACCAGAATAGTACACATAAACCTGTGTTCTATGACCGGTCATCGTAACATAGGATGGTATAGGCCTTGTTAAAGACATTTTAAGGGTGTAAGAACCCTCCGGCAGCCCTTCATACGGACCATCCCTCCACACCCCCATGGTTGCAGAATGCACTGTCCCATAACTGCTAAAAAACTCCTGTAGACCATATGCCGTGGCCTCGAAGGGTACATTTCGTACCTTCACCCATGTGAAGTACTTAGAGACGTCATGTAAAACGACATCCATCGCTGAAGTCACACTCATGCGTTGTTCCTGGTAATGCTTTACAATTCTTGTGTAGAAGCCGGCTGGTACAAATTTCACGAAGATTCTTGTCAAGCCATTAAGAGCGACGCCATACAATTCCTCATTGGGAATACCATATGTATCCCTGATGATGTTAGGGAGAAGGACGTTCATCGTATCTCCACTTACCATGCCACGAACCAGCTCAATGCAGATAGTATTTATTCTCCGTCCTGTACGTTCCACCATTTTGAAATCCAAGTGAAAACAGGTAAACTGCGCAAAAGCCAACTCAATCAGGAGCGACTGCGCAGCACGTCCGCACGGCCCAATAGCGATGCGAACAATGGATTACAATAATTAAACAAAAGACAAACCTAACCCTACAATAAAACTGCAAAGACATACCACAGTAATACTTCCTGCAAATAGCAGGAAACTCTTATCAGAATAAAGAGCGAGAGAGCTCCAGCACCGAACAAAAACATTAGCAAAAACAAAAACTCACAATTTATGTCTGTGCCCACACAAATCCCCCACAACTCTGTACAATTAGACACCTTGCACAAAGTGAACAGTAAATATCATACAACATACAAAAATTAAAATTGTACAGAAACTTAACTTAAGCATTAGGCAAACGAAAGCCTACAAAAAAACTTTACATTGGTACATATCACAATGAAACCCCTCACATAAAAACTGGGCAGGAAACACCCGCAAGAAAAAGACATAACATTATATATGCAAGTACAACCCAAACAACTAACAAAATCCTAACATAAGGTATCAAAACTGTCTAGTTACAGTACATAAAATCCTTATCTCCCTATTTGAAACACAATTGTACATCATTGCTAAAATTAAATTGTGCAATGCATGGACATGAGAAAGTGTATAACAATCCTTCATCTAGCATTGAAGAAAACAATAACAGGAAATACTTGCAGCTAAATCTTAGACCTACATATATGCATTAATCAGCCCATGCTATCGAACTCTTGACCTACTTAGCAAGCTTAACGTCCCCAAACACCTATTCCAAAGTAAATCAAAACACAAAATTTAACACACTGCACATTTTAACTCTGCGCGTATGCAGACAAAAAAAAGTCATGAAAATGATACCAGCTCAAAAGAGCATAATATGTGTGATACTGTCACTTCCTTCAAAAATTCAACACCCTCCTACCCCAGTCAAACCTCCTCACCCTACCCTAAACCTGATTTCAGACTACCAGAGTGCACAATATAATATGTTAACCCTAACACATATATGAAGCTTTCCAAAAGTAAGCAAAAAAATTACATAGGCATATGAAAACATAAAAAATAAAACTACGTAAAGCAAATTAAACACCAAATACATGATATAAACATGTAAAAGTTTATATTCTAACACCTGTTATTGCCCAAATCAAATTGTTTATAACAAATTCCTGTAGTCAATTATATTAACCAAATTTGTCCACATCATAAAAAACCAACATCCAGGTCAAAGACACCTCAGAAAGCCCCCCTCCCCTTCCCTGCCATCCCCTGACACTCTACCAACCTCACTCTCCCTATTCATACTCACTTTCTTACCTAAAGTCATTAAGTCAAAACCCCAGGCTATCAGCCGTATGTCTTCAGTTCACTCTCCCATGCCCCCCCTCATACTTGAAGACAGTACACACACATACACCACTACCACACATACTTTCCACATTCACTCTCCACGGGAAAACAATCCATTCCAGCTCTAACCTACACCCAACCTTAACGTTTCACCTACCGTCAGATCCATGTTTTCTCTCACCAAAATCGTCGTATCGTCGACAAATCCAACAATGCCCCCTCCCTCATCCCTTACATTACCCATCCCCTTTGCTTCCAATAAAACCCTTATCCCTCTATAAAAGGGATCTTGAAAACAAGCAAACAAAATTTGTGAAAGGGGACAACCTTGACGCAAACCCCTTCCCATCTGAATTCGATCTCCCAACCTCCCATTCACCTGCACACGCAAGGTTGCCTCCTGATACATTAATTTGGCCCATGATATAATTTCCGCCCCAAACCCCTGCCATCTCATGATCTTCCATAACGTCTCCCGTTCCACACTATCATATGCCGCCTCCCAATCTATAGCCAATACCCCCCCCCTCCCAAACTTACTCTTTCTTCAATAAAACTTCTAATCATACCGTGACCTGTCCCTTGTCAATCACTTTGCCCAGGACTTTTTTTATTCTGTTAGCCAAGATCCTTCCAAAAATTTTATAGTCCCCATATAATAACGAGATTGCACGAATCTTTAACCGTTAATGGCTCACCTTTAGGAACTAGGACGACCACAGCCAACCTTTGTTGTTCCCCTAAAACCCCATCCCGCTTCATTATATTGAATAAACGTACCAAAAACCCCTTTAAAACGTTCCAATTTTGAAGATAAAAGTCGCTGGGCAACCCATCAATTCCTGGCGCCTTACCCAATTGCGCCCCAGATAAAGCCTCCCAAGTCTCACACTCCGTTATCGGCCCTCCCAGCATCAAACGATCATGCTCCATCAGCTCACAATGCACAAACCTACCGATTGACTGCAATGCAATTTCACTTATTCCAACACTTTGCGTTTTCAATTTAACCCAAGCATCAATATACCCACTCATACCCTCCATCGTCGTCAACACCTGATTCACTCTATACCCCTGCATACCTACCTGAACATTCAACCCCATTAACTCCATTGCTTTGCGACGTCTGTGTTGATTCCTCAACACACACGCCGACGGCCGATCTCCCCGCAAAACCTCTTCGATTCCACCCTTAAGCTTTCCCCATCAAACCTTTCGTTTTGTAAATTTCGTAGTTGCTCCTTAATTCTTTCAATTTCTATAACAGGATAATTAGCATTCGCTTGTACATAGCAGTCGCGCAACTGCCCCTCTAAATATCGTTGGAAACCATACTGTAACTTTCCTCTCTCTTCAATAACTTTACATTTAATTTCCAAAATGATGGACCCCTCCTAGGCACACCCTCAATATCTACATCCATTACAACTCCTCTGTGATCCGAAAAAACCACATTTATCACATTCACTCTCCGCACTGTAACCGCACAAGACACGTACATTCTATCCAATCTCGCCGCATAATCTCGTCTAATGAAAGTATGCTCCACCATGCCACCCCCCCCCCCCCACACACACATCCATTAAACCCACACTCGTCAATAAATCTCCCAGAAACCCCATGCAACAACCCGCTCCTCGAGGCTCCACATCTTTTCGTCGTATTACACAATTCCAGTCGCCCCCTATTATCGCTA
Source organism: Cherax quadricarinatus (assembly GCF_038502225.1). Classification (NCBI taxonomy): domain Eukaryota; kingdom Metazoa; phylum Arthropoda; class Malacostraca; order Decapoda; family Parastacidae; genus Cherax; species Cherax quadricarinatus. The sequence continues at coordinate 17,347,921 of NC_091376.1, forward strand.
CATTTGGTAAACTACGTAGATAATATACTAATACATCTTGTACAAAATGAGTTTTAAGTCTTACATCTCCCTCGGCCGGCCCATATACACATACAAAACTTATGTGTACTCTACCCCATAAACCATCCACCCTAATCACTCTCCCCTCCCCCCTTTCACTATGGCGTACTACAAAGGGGCTATTTTCCTTTACCAGAATGGCGACACCCCCTTTTAACCTCGTCGCATATTCCATATACACATCGTAACCGTCCATTTCTAACTCATATCCAATTCTGTAATTGTGTTTTTGGATAAATACCACATCCACATCTAGACGCACCGAAAATTCATTAAACCACTTTCGCTTCTGCTCAGATCTCAAACCGTTAATATTTATTGTCAAATCCTTAAAGTCAATTAATGGGATTTTCCTTTCATTCTAGGTATAGACTTTTCACGTATACATTTTACAACACCTCTATCCCTCCTCCCTTTTTTGGGAATCACCTTGATAAACTCTTGTTTCGTGGATTCACTGTTCCCTTTCCTCTGTACATCCGCCCAAGACTTTTTCCCTGGCCTTTGGGCAGGAGTAAGCACGTCGTCTGAGTCCGATGGGGTCGCAGTTCGCTTTCGCGTCCTGCCCTCCACCTGCATTGGGATTTCTTTAGTACTATCGTGATGCACCTCCACTTTTGCTACATTCACCGTCATACCATGCGACACACTAGACTCAATGCTTTCATCCGTCGCCTCACCATGATGCTCAACCGATCCCAAAATTGCACCTGGATCCTCCACACGGTTGACGATCGACTCGTCTAACAAAACATCCAGTGCCTTCACTAAAGACGCCGCTACATCCTCTTCCCCCATAGTGGGCAGAGTCTCTTCAAATACTTTATTTATGTCCAGTGACGGTGATTCTTCTCGCTGTTTTGCATCCTCCAATCCTCCAAAGCATTCTCCTGTGCTTTTTCTACCTCTTCACTCCAAGATGACCGTTGTCGAGACGGGTTAGCATAAGACTGTTCTCGTCCCTCAACTTCCTCGACCTCTTCCGATTGTTGCTGTTGCAATATTTGGAGATTCCCACGACGCTTACCACACTGTGCCGCTATGTGGTCATACGACCCACACAGCCGACACGTATGACGTTGCCCCGCATATGTTACATATACTTGAGTTCGAAATGCTTGCAACATAATATAGGATGGTATGGGATGGCGTAAGGTCATTTTGACTGAATATGTTCCCTCCAAACTTCCAGCATAAGGTCCAGCGGCCCACCGACCTGCAGAGGCCGTATGAACTGTACCATAATTACGTAGTTCATCTTTTATAACAAAATCAGTCGCCTCAAAAGGCACATTCCTGATTTTTACCCATGTGTAGTGTCGTGATACATCATGAAGACGTACTGATACAGCTGAATTGACGTCTATAACGGTCTCTTGATACTTATCCACCACCGCTTCGTAGACATTTACTGACGTCATTTTAACGAAGATCCGTGTCGTCCCATTAAGTGCTACACCACATATCTCTTCATTTGCGATGCCGTAGGTATCACGGACAATCGCCGGTAGTAACAAATCCATCGTGGCTCCCGTGACAGCCCCAAGGGTCAACTCAACGCAGACAGTGTTGATGCGCCTGTTGCTATGCAGCGCCATGTTGGAAAATGAGCAGCTCACGTCCTCACTACTCAAAGGTTGAGTGACGAATGAGGTAGCTCGCCTGAAAACAGCAGAGGGGTGCTGAGCACAACCGCACTCTACCGTGGTCAGGCAGCGAATAAAGCGAGGTAGAATTATTGAGGACAAGTTATGCTTAGTTTATAATAAAATAAGATAGAACAGTGATGTGGTAAGTTGTAAAAAAGGAGATAGATTCTGTAGATATTAAACACAATTAAGACTATGAGGTAGAATGGTCGTTGAATACAACAATGACAATCAAAAGTAGTTGGGGTATTAGAATTTTAGGGGGGCACAAATTTATGACAATATAACACTAACGGTGGACTATGGGTATTATCTGCACTTTACTCTGATTCTGTTAGTCCAGCCTCACTTAGGAATGTTTTAAGGTCATGTTCTGTAGAGATGAAGTATCTCTTCCCAGTGGGCTGTTTCCTAACTGCGATTTTTCCATCCCTCACAAAGCACTGGTGGATTTTTTGGGCATAGCGTAATTTTCTTAGCAGATAAAGAAGGTTTTGTCTTGTTTTGGTAAGGCACTCATTGACGTAAACATCAGATTTCATAGAAATAGATGTTTTTAGTAGGTTGTTTCTTTGTAGGCTAGTTTGGAATTTTAACAGCGCTGTTTTTTTACCCGCTTGGTAGCCCATCAGTTTGCAATCCTTTAGGTCATCACTACGTATGTTAAGGCGAAGGTGGTCCTTGATAAGCTGTAGGATGGTCTCCATGCAGGTCTCTTGGGTGACTGTGGGTGGGAGATGTTTGCTGTTAACTACAACAGCACTCCAGGATGATTTGAATAGACTGACGCAATGGTCGGAGAAGTGGCAGATGCAGTTTAATATTGACAAATGCAAAGTTCTAAATGTTGGACAGTTAAATAACCATGCCACATATAAACTAAATAATGTAGATCTTAATACTACCGATTGGGAAAAGGATTTAGGAGTTCTGGCTATCAGTAATTTAAAACCAAGACAACAGTGCATTAGTGTTTGCAATAAAGCTAACAGAAGTCTTGGCTTCATATCTAGAAGTATAAATAATAGAAGTCCTCAGGTTGTTCTTCAACTCTATATATCCTTGGTTAGGCCTCATTTAGACTATGCTGCTCAGTTCTGGTCACCGTATTACAGAATGGTTATAAATGCTCTGGAAAACGCACAAAGGAGGATGACAAAGATGATCCCATGTATCAGAAATCTTCCCTATGAGGATAGACTGAGGGCCCTGAATCTGCACTCTCTCGAAAGGCGTAGAATTAGGGGGGATATGATCGAGGTGTATAAATGGAAAACAGGAATAAATAAAGGGGATGTAAATAGTGTGCTGAAAATTTCCAGCCAAGACAGGACTCGCAACAATGGTTTCAATTTGGAAAAATTCAGATTCGGGGAGGATATAGGAAAGCACTGGTTTGGTAATAGAGTTGTGGATGAGTGGAACAAGCTCCCGAGTACAGTTATTCAGGCTAAAACGTTGTGTAGTTTTAAAAATAGGTTAGATAAATACATGAGTGGGTGTGGGTGGGTGTGAGTTGGACCTGACTATTTTGTGCTGCTAGGTCTGGTACAGTGCTCCATCCTTGAGTGGGGATGACCAGACTGGGTGGGTCATTGAGATAATCCGGTGTGTGGGTCATTGGTCTAATCCGGGGGGGGGGACATGGACCTGCTCCGCATGGGTCAGTAGGCCTGTTACAGTGTTCCTTCTTTCTTATGTTCTTATGTTCTTATGTTCAAACTGTCCCTCATCCCCTATGCATTATATCCCTTTGCACCTATGTTAATACAAGTCTACACAAGATTATTCATTACATCAACCAAAATACATACAATATGCATTATTATTATTATTATTATTATTATTATTATTATTATTATTATTATTATTATTATATAAACAAATAGAAGCGCTAAACCTACAACATGCAATAACATTTTCTCTCTTTTTTTTAATATGTTATTAAATCCTTCATACAGTCATTGTACATAAACAGGTACATATATAACAATGAGACTAAACACGAACTTTAAGCAATGGTTCCAGTACTCAATCCACTGGGTTACTACAATGAGACATCATGACAGTACAACGCTGTCTATAACTTACACAACCGACACTCACTCACACCTGTGAGTAATTATAGGAATGATACAAAACAAAATACAGTACCCCTCAAAAAGTATACTTTCACTGTTACCTGATTATACAAATAAACCCCGTTCTTCTGACCTTTAATATATACACTACACACCAACACACACCTCACGATTATGACAAAAAACCCTCATACATTGAATATTATACAACATACTAAATTATTCTACACATTTGATTACAAGGGTAATTTGTGTACTGACTCGTTGCCATGACATCCTATACAACACCATTCACAACTCACTGCTGATACTCATATCATCCAATCTAAGGCGTTCTTTGTGTGGAATCTAAACAATTCCGTGCGCACACCGACCACCCTGCCGAATGAAGTGTGTTTCCTGTTATCTCCCATACACCAAAAGTAATAGACGCTAATTCAACGGTCTAATACAATTGGCACCTGTTTACTTATACAATGTAGAATAAAAACACCTAAATTTACTACCTACATGACACAATAATGTTAACTACTAAGTACAGTTTGATTCGTCTCTCAGCTTTTGAGTAGAGAGGATGTGTGCTACTACTGCCCCCTATAGTTGACTGGTGGCAGTTTCATTTTCTCAACATGGCACTGGCAGGGAGACGCCGCATCAATACTGTGTGTATTGAGTTGACCCGTGGGGCCGTGCTTGGACCATCGACGGCGCTACTGTTGCTTGCGATAATCTGTGATACCTATGGTATTGCCAACGAGGACTTGTGTGGTGTGGGAATGAATGGCGTGTCGAGGATCTTTGCGAAGTTCTGCTCAGCTCATGTTTACGAGGCAGTGGTTGACAAGTTCCAGGAGGTTAATCTAGTGGTTAACCATGAAGTGTCAGTGAAGCTACATGACATCTCCCGCTATTGCACATGGGTAAAGGTCAGAAACGTGCCCTTTGAGGCTGATGTGTCTGACGTTAGAGCTGCATTGGGTAATTATGGCACCATACACATGACTACAGCAGGGAGGTGGTCTGATGGCTCATATGCAGGGATACCAGAGGGAACGTTTTCTGTAAAGATGACATTACGACGCCCAATCCCTTCTTACGTGATCTTGTAAGACTTCAGGACTCAGGTATTGGTGTCATATGCAGGACGACGCCGCACTTGCAGGGTGTGCGGCGCTTATGGCCATATGGCGGTAGAGTGTGAATGACGACAAGGTGCCAAGGTTGGGCAACAAAGCACGGACGTTGGGGAGGAAGGTGCGGGGCAAGATGTGCCTGATGCACCTGTAGCTATCGTCAGGATTGTCTTGAAGCGAAGAGGTTGAGAGGTCTATGGAGACAGCGTGTGCACACTCCCGGGAGTGTCGCCTTCTTAGGAGGCAGAACCAGTAGTGGGCCTGGCTCTGCAAGATGTGCATAACAATGACGTCGAGGATTCCATTGCCTCCGTGCTGGATGAATTATTTACGGAGAGGAGCATGAGTCCTGTGACAGCCCCACCCCTAGACCTGAGACCTGCTGCAAAGGTGGACGTTGGACACGAAGAGCAGCTGGTCGTGGGCGTCCTTGGTGCCTTGCTGAAACATACAGTGGAGGTGGAAATCCACCAGGACTGCACTGTGGATGACGACATGCAGGTGGAAAGTGTAACATGGAAGTGTTCTGTACCGCTTTCAGACTCGGAGGAAGTGCTGACGCCAGCTCAGCGATCAGGAAAAAAAACCTGGGCGGATGTGGCACAGAGAGGGCGCTGTGGACCTAAAGCTCAAGGGTTGGTCAAGAGTGCTTCAAAAGGGGGACAAAAAAAGTGGAAATGAAAGATCTGGTGAGAAACATTCAGTATCGAGAGAAAACCCCCCACTGACCAATTTAAGTGCCTGAAAATAAATTTTAATGGTTTGAGGACTGTGCGAAAGCGTGTATGGTTCAGAGAATTATTGGTGCATAATAATGTTGACGTTGTGTTCGTACAGGAACACAATCATAAATTAGGCAGTGAGTTGCGGATAGATGGGTATGATGTGTATGTGGAGAATGCTATACAGTTGAAAGGTGGTGTTGCCATCATGATCAGGGAGACTAGCCCGTTTATTGTGAGACATTGCGAGGATGGAGAAGGGAGGGTAATAAGGGTGGAAGGTCTATGGGGCAGGGAGAGGGTAGCTTTTGTGTGCGTGTACAGACCTGCAGAGAATGATGGGTGTGTAAAAACTAAGTTTGTGAAGGAGGTATTGATTTACTATTTGCAGTCACTCCCTGAAGTGGCGGTCATATGAGGGGATTGGAATTGCATGATCCAGCATAGGGATGTTGAACCCCTGGGAAGTGAACACTTTTCTGGGGTGTTGGGGGATTTATTGATTGGGGTGGGATTAATGGACGTGGCGGGTGGGGGTGAGGTTGAGCATACCTTTGTATGTCGCAGGTATGCGGCGCGACTTGAAAGAGTGTATGAGCCACGTACCATCGCAGTCAAGAGTGTGTGTATCGTAGATGTAGTGTTTTCCGATCATAGAGGTGTTCTCGCAGTTACTGGAAATTGAATGTTAAATTATTGAAAGGGGAGAAGAGCAGCCAATCCTTTGCAACTTTGTGGGAGGATTTGCAGGCGGGGGCACCTGGGGATGATGACTTGGTTCGGTGGTGGGATATGGTGGCTAAGACACGTATCCGGGATTATTATGTTCAGCGTGGGCGGGAAAATAATCAAATGTTGTTCGGGCTTCAGGGGTATTTTGAAGGACAGTTACGTGATTGTTATGTGGGTTATGGTGCACGATACCCTGTAGAAGAAATTGAGGATTTAAAGGAACATATACAGGGTTTGCATAATGATCGTTTTGATGGTGCTCGGGTGGTGGGAGGTTTGGAGGAGGTTCTCTATGGGGATCGGCCTTCGGCTTGTGTGTTGAGGGAACAGAGGCAGCGCAGAGCAGCTACGGAAATGATGGGGTTAACAGTGCATGCAGGGATAGGAGGCTATCACGAGGGACAAGCGTTGGTGATGACGGAGGGCATGATCAGGTATATAGAAGCTTGGTTTAAGACCTGCATGTCAAGCATTGGAATAAGTGATATAGCACTACGGGAAATTGGTAACAACATGCAGTGTGGGCTTAGTACGCAAGACAGAGAAGCATTGGAAGGGCTTATTTTGGAGTGCGAGATATGGCAAGCTCTGGCTGGGGCGAACTTAGGCAAAGCACCTGGCATTAATGGGCTACCGAGTGATTTCTATTTAACAAATTGGGGTGTTATGAAGGCGTTTTTGGTACGGTTGTCTAACATCTTAAAGACTGACAGGGTTATGGGAGAATTGAAACAAACGGCAGTGGTGGTATTGGTGCCAAAAGGGGATCGATCAACAGTTCTGGACTATAGGGCCATTTCACTCATGTGCGGTGATTACAAGTTGTTCGCGAGGATACTGGGGAACAGACTGAAAAAGGTGATGGACAAAGTTACTGATAGGAGATAATACGGGATACCAGGCAGGTCCATGTTCGAAGGGCACGGGATGATTCGAGGTTTCATAGAAAGGCGACAGGTATCGGGGGGTGGGGGATTTTAGCATTTGATTGGGCCACTGCATTTGATAGTGTAGAAAGGGGAGATTTGTGGCAGTTCATGAATTGGTAGGGTTGTGGGAATGAAATCATCTCTTGGGCACAGACTTTATACAAGGGGGAGACTATGCGTGTGCAGGTCAATGGTCGATTAGGTGTGCCAGTTCAGATGGGTCGGGGTTTGAGGCAAGGCTGTCCCATTTCACAATTATTGTTTGTGTGTTTTCAGGATCTTTTTTATAGGGCTGTGTGGGCTAGTGTTTTGGGGAGTTTGGGGGGTTATAAGAGCGATGGGTGGCCTGGTATTGTGGGTTACGTAGATGATACAATGGTATTGGTAGGAGGTGGTGTAGACTTGAAGCAGGTGGAAGTTATCGTGGACGTTTTTGGAGAGGTGACAGGGATGAGAATTAATGCCACGAAAACTAAGTTCATGGCAGTGGTAAATTGGGACCAAATGAGTAGGGGAATGAGGGGTAGGTGGAGCATGGTGGACCAGCGTAAGATATGTGGGATTGTGTATATTTGTGATCAGATGGTGGCACGTGAGGTGAACTATGTGAGGGTTGTGGATAGTGTGTTAAAGAGACTAGGAGGATTGAGGTCTGCACATCTCACGTTGCACCAAAGAGTAATCGTGACAAACGTGCTATTATATAGTAATTATGGCATGTGGTGGTCATGTATCCGTTAATGCACGGAGTGGTCACGAAATTGTTTCATAGGGTTTATCGGTTTATTTGAGGATCTGGCTGTGAGTGGTTAAGCAGAGTTGTAATTACTTTGCCGATTGGCCAAGGAGGGCTGGGGCTCATACCGCTGGAAATTAAGATTATGAGTATTTACGTGAAAAGAAGTTTTCTGCCGATGGGTGGGAATAAGGGGGAGGGGGATCGAGAAAGTGCACGAGGACATAAAACGTTGATGGGCGGGGAAGGATTTACGAGCAGGAGAGGGGATGTTGAGAGTTTTGATTGTGGCGAGGGATCCAGCTCGAATCAAGCTGCGTGTAATCGAGAGAGTGGGGGGGGGGGGCTTGGAGGTGGCTGCTGTGGAAGGAGCATACCCGATGTATGCCTGGCGCGACATGTGGGAATGTCTCCGGAAGTTGGGCATCAATCCGGGTGTACGAGAGGTGATGTATCGCTTTTTACACGGGATTCTGCCGTCTGGGGTCGTCTTATTTAGTAGAAAGCTCAGGGAAGGTGGGGAGTGTCGAGCGTGTGGTGAAACTAGAAACCATTTTTCATGTTGTATATTTTTTGTGAACGCATAGGGAGGGTCAGGGAATTGTTTGGAAGGGTAATTCGATTTATGGGAAGGGGTGGGTTGCAGGTATTGCGAGTGTTAAGTTTACACATTGATACAATTTCCTGTATATATTCTTTACTAGTGTATTGAGCTTTTGTCAGATGTCATGTTATATGTAAAATTTATATATGTAAGATTTTGAATCAAGAATGTGTATACATTTCAGTTCACGGCCCTGTGACTGTATTTCTTTGTAGTTATGTTCTTGCCGTAAGTTATTGTTGTATGTTTTGCAGCAATATCTTGCGAGCATATATTTGCAATCCGTTTGTGCCAGCTAATTTGTGTCGGGGCTTCTTTTTTTTTTTTTTTTGTTTGGCAGTGTACGTACCTTCAGGATTGAGATCCATACTGTTTCCATTTATTTTTATGTTAAACTGTATTGGTTTTAAATAAAATATAAAAAAAATAATTCTGTCCATCAGTAATACCGTACCAGAGAGGTTCAAGGAGGTCAGAGTTACTCCTATTTCAAGAAAAATAGTAGGTCTGATGTCAGCAACTATTGGCCTGTTAGTCTACTCAGTGTAATATCCAAAATTTTAGAGAGGGCGGTGTACTGTCAAGTAGTTAATTATCTTAATAACAACAACATTCTCCATAGTTACCAATCATGCTTTAAAAGATCTTACTCACACGATACCTCCCTAATTAATCCATAAGAACTGAAATGTCGATAGGGAACCTCATAGGAATAGTAACCTTAGACTTGCCAAAGGCCTTCGATACTGTCAACCCCGATATACTCTATTATGTTGAATATTTCATATGCTTTTCTAAAAATAAATGAAATATTAAAAATTTGAGATGTTTTAAAATGTTATTTTAATGCATAATTAGATGATTTAGAGCGGTATGAAGCATTTTTCACAAACTCAAAAAACATTTTTTTAGCTAAAATCCGCAAATATTCACAATTTTAATTGAAACTGCTGTTTCAATTGCATTTTATTGGAAGAATAAACCAATTCAATCATATTTTTTCAAATAACATCTGAACATTTTACCTAAAAAAAAAATAAGGTTTTCAAGAAAATACTTGAAGTCGCAGTGAATCGTCGAAATAGACAGTAAAATACCGTTTTAACACATGTTTCTATATTTTTACATGTTTCACATATTCCCCCCCCCCAAAAAAAAAAATCAATAAGAGTATATACCTCAAGATACGAACAGCTCAGAACTCGAACAATTATGTAAGTGTATTTATGTAAGTGTTTTTGTAAGTGTATTTTTGGGGATCTGAAACGGATTAATTTAATTTACATTATTCCTTATGGGAATAAATTTGTTCGGTATCGGCACTCGAACAGCTTTCTGGTACCAATTATGTTCGTATCTCGAGGTACCACTCTATTTTATTATTGAATATTTCATGTGACTTTTTTCAAAATACTTGAAATGCTAAAAAACTAGAGCAAATATTCTAAAATGTTATGCAATTACATATTTCGAGGATTTAGTAGAGTCTGAAGTATTTTCTGACAAACCTCATAATTTAGCTAAATTCCTCAAATTTCCACAATTGTAATGGGAATTATTACTCCAAACGCATTGTCAGGGAAAAGTAAAACAAGCCTCAATTTTTAGATAAAATATGCATTTATTCCACTTAAAAAATACTGAGGTTTGTCAAAACATACATTAAAGTTCACTATATTAATAAAATGTTTTAACACATTTTTTTATATTTTTATATATTTCACATTTTTATTTTTATATAAGAATTCCACAAAAATACATATTATTGAGTACTTCATTCAATTTTTTAAAATTACCTGAAACAATAAAAAAAAAATTAAGGAAAATGTGATAAAACGTTAGTTTCTTGAGTATTTCGACGATTGAGAGCGATTTTTACATTATTTTTTTTTGCTAAAATACGTAAATTATCACATTTTAAATCAAAACAGCTTCTGCAATTGCATTATAATACTTTTTTTATCAAGTAGCATATACCATTTTTTTTTTTTTTTTTTTTTTTTTTTTTTTTTTTTTTTTTTTTTTGCTGAAGATTAAGATTTTTGAGAAAAAGGTTGAAACGACACTGAATGGTCAAAATATGCAAAAAATAATGTTTTTGCACATTTTTTCTATACTTTTAAATATTTCACATAATTTAAAAAAAAAATCATATGAAAAAATACACAAAAATATACATCATTGACTATTTCATACGATTTTTTTTAAAAACTACGTGAAACATTAAATAATTAACAAAAAAGTGCTAAAATGTTATTTAATTGTATATATAATTGTATATTTGGACGATTTAAAGGAGTTCGACGCATTTTCTGACATAACTCAACTTTTTGCTTAATTACGTAAATTGTTACACTTTGAATCGTAACTGCTGCTCTAATATCATTTTAAGAGAAAAGTAAGACAAATGTTATTTTTTTCAAGCAGCGTATATGCATATCTCAGCTAAAAATTGAGGTTTTCCAGAAAGTGATTCAAACCTCACTGAATCGTCGATATGAATAAAATAAAGTGTTAGCACATTTTCTTATACTTTTAAATATATTACATAATTTAAAAATAACAAACCGGCAGTATCCCACCGAAGCAGGGTGGCCCAGAAAGAAAAGTGAAAGTTTTAACTTTAGTAATGCATACAGAAGAAGGGGTTATTAGCCCCTTTCTCCCAGAATTTTACTCCCATTTTACTTCCCCATGGAGACAAGAACTAGTAAGAAAATAGAAGAAAACTCAAAGAGGTATGTATGTATGCTTGTACATGCATGTGTAGTGTGACCTAAGTGTAAGTAGAAGTAGCAAGACGTACCTGAAATGTTGTATGTTTAATGTTTATGAGACACAAAAAAGACACCAGCAATCCTACCATTATGTAAAACAATTACAGGTTTTCGTTTTACACTCACTTGGCAGGATGGTAGCACCTCCCTGGGTGGCTGCTGTCTACCAACCTACTACCACAGGACGGTAGTACCTCCCTGGGTGGCTGCTGTCTACCAACCTACTACCACAGGATGATAGTACCTCCCTGGGTGGCTGCTGTCTACCAACCTACTACCACAGGACGGTAGTACCTCCCTGGGTGGCTGCTGTCTACCAACCTACTACCACAGGACGGTAGCACCTCCCTGGGTGGCTGCTGTCTACCAACCTACTACCACAGGATGATAGCACCTCCCTGGGTGGCTGCTGTCTACCAACCTACTACATATTTTTGTGTACTTTCATATGTGAAATATTTAAAAATATGGGAAAATGTACTAAAAATTTTTTTGTTTTTTTTTTTGCGTATCTCGACGATTCAATGCTTTCATGAATTTCTTGAGAAACCTCTATTGTTATCTACCATACTGAAATATGTTATTGTAAAAAATAATAAATGATTTGTCTTCCTTTTCCCATAAAATGTAGTTGAAGCACCAGTTTCCAGCAAAAGTGTGATAATTTATGTATTTTAGTTAAAAAATCAGGAATGCCCGAAAATGCTTCAATTTTTTTTTTTTTTTTACTATTATTATTAACACATTGGCCAATTCCCACCAAGGCAGGGTGGCCCGAAAAAGAAAAACTTTCATCATCATTCACTCCATCACTGTCTTGCCAGAGGGATGCCTTACACTACAGTTACAAAACTGCAACATTAACACCCCTCCTTCAGAGTGCATGCACTGTACTTCCCATCTCCAGGACTCAAGTCCGGTCTGCCGGTTTCCCTGAATCCCTTCATAAATGTTACTTTGCTCACACTCCAACAGCACGTCAAGTATTAAAAACCATTTGTCTCTATTTACTCCTATCAAATACGCTCACGCATGCTTGCTGGAAGTCCAAGCCCCTCGCACACAAAATCTCCTTTACCCTCACTGGAGTGCGATAAAATTAATGAATTTAGAAACAACTCACTCAGAAGTGTTCAAGAAATGGCTAAGTATTTTATCCACAGTGGTATATTACAGACCATTCTGGAGAAATACCCTGACTTTGCTAGCTGTAAATAAAGCATTACCACATATGTGCATGTGTGTTAGTTACCATTTTGTCCTAGGCACATGCCGATTAGACACTAGGCCTGTTGTGTGTGTGTAGGTGTGTAGGTGTGTAGGTGTGTGTGTGTGTGTGTGTGTGTGTGTTAGTTAGTTACCATTTTGTCCTAGGCACATGTCGATTAGACACTAGGCCTGTTGTAGGTGTGTAGGTGTGTGTATGTTAGTTACCATTTTGTCCTAGGCACATGTCGATTAGACACTAGGCCTGTTGTATATGAGCACATGTGTGTGTGTGTGTGTGTGTGTGTGTGTGTGTGTGTGTGTGTGTGTGTGTGTGTGTGTGTGTGTGTTAGTTACCATTTTGTCCTAGGCACATGTCGATTAGACACTAGGCCTGTTGTATATGAGCACGTGTGTGTGTGTGTGTGTGTGTGTGTGTGTGTGTGTGTGTGTGTGTGTGTGTGTGTGTTAGTTACCATTTTGTCCTAGGCACATGTCGATTAGACACTAGGCCTTTTGTATATGAGCACGTGTGTGTGTGTGTGTGTGTCTGTCTGTGTTAGTTACCATTTTGTCCTAGGCACATGTCGATTAGACACTAGGCCTGTTGTATATGAGCACGTGTGTGTGTGTGTGTGTGTGTGTGTGTGTGTGTGTGTGTTAGTTACCATTTGGTCCTAGGCACATGTCGTGTGTGTGTGTGTGTGTGTGTGTGTGTGTATGTGTGTGTGTGTGTTTGTGTGTATGTGTATGAGTGTGTGAGTGTGTGTGTGTGTGTGTGTGTGTGTGTGTGTGTGTGTGTGTGTGTGTGTGTGTGTGTGTGAGTATGAGTGTGTGTGTGTGTGTATGAGTGTGTGTGTGTGTGTATGAGTGTGTGTGCATGTGTGTGTATGAGTTTGTGTATGTGTGTGTGTGTGTGTGTGTGTGTGTGTGTGTGTGTGTGTGTGTGTGTGTGTGTGTGTGTGTGTGTGTGTGTGTGTGTTTATGTGTGTGTGTGTATGAATTTGTATGTGTGTGTGTGTGTGTGTGTGTGAGAGAGAGAGAGACTCAGCAATCAACATTTGAACCAATAACTCACTACAGTTGTGACCGGGTGTGGAAGTGTGAATTGCTCATTACTCTAAAATTTGTTCATGATTGCAGCCATGTATAAACGTAAGTAACCATTCTTACAGTATTCATTACCTTTGTAACTTGTGAGTTCATTACCTTTGTAACTTGTGAGTTCATTACCTTTGTAACTTGTGAGTTCATTACCTTGTACCTAGTTCAGCCATCAAAACTTTGGAGCCCGGTCCCTGGACCCATTGTGTACCTCTGTAATCTGTAAATACCTTTGTAACTTGTCATGATTGTGACTAGACCTACCTGGAGTTCATTACCTTTGTAAATTGTGAGTTCATTACCTTTGTAAATTGTGAATTCATTACCTCTGTAACTTGCTCAGCTATCAAAACTTTGAGGCCCAGTCCCTGGACCCATTATGTACCTCTGTAATCTTTTGACTACCGCCCACAGGATGGGTATGGGGTGCATAATAAACATTAAACTAACCCCCTTCCCTCTAACCTTTCCTAGGCTGACCCCTACCCCGCCTTGTGGTGGGGTAGGGGTCGAAAGCAAAAGACTTGGCAGACGATGTAACATAATCCCCCCAGTGAAACGTAGGGGCACGATTCGTGATTAGTACACTAAGAGTAAACACAATAAGCGTCCAGGGCCGAAGACTGTTCAACAGCCTCCTACCATGCATATGGGGAATTTACAAATAGACCGCTGGCTGCCTTCAAGTCAGTGCCAGATCAGCCGGGATATGGTTCGTACGTTGGACTACTTGCAGCCAGCAGTAACAGTCTAGTTGATCAGGCCCTGATACACGGGAAGGTCTGTTAATGGATCGAGCCGAGGGGGCGTTGATCCCCGGAACACCCTCCAAGTATCCTCCAGGTTGTTTTATTTTTCCCATGAAATGCATTTGGAGGAGAAGTTTCCAGTAAAACACTGGTCAACAATTTTTAAAAAGTTGTATGCTTCTTAAATGAGATTAGTTAATTCTTATGTATTTTCATGTCCTGAATCCAATATCACCTTGAAAAATGTTTATTGGTTATAGGTTTAAAGATACGAGAAGTAAAATATGATTATTTTATTATAACGTACAATATGTGTCAGTATGTTATAAACTCTAATCTGTACTTACTCTCTGCCTTTTTCTTGACATTTATAGTGGGCTGAAGAATCATCTCTTTTCAATGTCCAGCAATAGTCTGCAAGCATTCTTCTGCCCCGTTTGCCCTGGTACCATTTTTTCCATGGTTGAAATATCTTGGTGAAACTTTTCACCATGCTCGTCATTAACTGCCTCACAGTTTGCTGGAAAAGTGTCTAAATGTGAGCCCAAAAAGTGAATTTTAAGTGACATGTTACATCCCATGTTCTTGAAAGCCTTGATGAGGTGTTCCACCAATTCTTCATAGTTGCCTTCCCTTCTGTTTCCGAACATGAATGTTTCCCAAGCAGCTCTCTCCTCCCCATGAAGGTCTGACTCAAAGTCACCATCTTTAAGAAGCTCTCGAATCTGAGGACCATTGAAGTCTCCCCCTCTTAGCATCACTCAGTGAGGGGAATTTTGTTAAATACTTGAATCCCTGACCGGGTTTGTCCACAGCTTTTACAAAGTTTTTCATGAGCCTCAGTTTTATGTGTAGTGGTGGTAGCAAAATTTTGTTTGGTTCAATAAGAGGTGGATGTTGAACATTTTTCATGCCAGGCTCCAATGATGGACGAGGTGGTAAGTCTCTCCTGATGTAGTGGGAACCTCTTGTACGGCTGTTACATGCATGTCAATAACTTGTTCAATGAATATTTATTATAAGTTTAAAAAGTGTTTGGCTAAGAAAATCACCTGCATTTCACCTCAAAATATAAACTTGCACATCATAACCACCGTCTATGACTGCTGGAACAATAATGAAGGTCAGTCAGACTGTGAATGTGGTAAGAAACACTGCCACAAGCTTGTTGGAACCTGTTGTGACACGTAGGTGTAAAATGAACAAACAATTTTAAC
Source organism: Cherax quadricarinatus (assembly GCF_038502225.1). NCBI lineage: Eukaryota > Metazoa > Arthropoda > Malacostraca > Decapoda > Parastacidae > Cherax > Cherax quadricarinatus. The sequence continues at coordinate 17,363,620 of NC_091376.1, forward strand.
TATAATATTAATTGTCAGTGACCTAAAATTAGTTGGAAATTGCTACTTTGGTCACGGAAGTATTGTGGTTGTTGACCAGTTTATAATTTACATCCCCAAAGTGTAAATTCAGTATATTAGGATTCTCTAGATAAGAAAAACTTTTGATATGTGAAATCAGGACCATCATCATTCTCTGCACATTTTCCAGCTCATTAATGTCAGTTCTGAAATTTGGAAACCATTTCAATGGAGAGAAAGCAAGGTTCAAATTTATGCAAAAGACAATTACTATGGTTCTTATGAATAAGACGTATTGACAAAACGTGTTTTAGAAAATTTCACTTTCACAACAGGCTTCGTCAGTTGAATACTGGAAGCAGTAACAAGAGCAGTAACATGAACAATGTTAAGAATCTCATTTAACAAAAACGTTTTACTTTCATTGCAGGCTTCATCAGTCTGCTACAGATATTTGCTCTTGAGGAATACGAAGTAGACGAAGTTGAGAGTAATCTGTCCATCACCTTTGGAGAAAGATGATAAGTCTCTTAGCGTAATGCAGAAGCAAGTGACCAGAGGTTAATACACTTGAGAGTTGTGATGAATGGTTTGAAAAACCGACAAGTTGAAGATTGAGACACTTATGCAGCATATGGGAATCTTTATTCAGGAAACGTTTCGCCACACAGTGGCTTCATCAGTCCAATACAAAGAGGAAGGCGTAAGGAGAGGAGGAGAATGAGGTAATCAGTCCCTCAACCTGGAGTCGATGTGTTCAGTCCATCAATCTTGTAGAATGTACAGCATAGGGCCGTAGACGTGGCTTATATACTGTAGTGAGGTGACGTGAAGCAGGTGGAGGCGGGGTCATAGTGGTAACATACACTAGTCGAAGTAGGTCTTCATCCAAAGGTTGAACAAGTGTTGAAGAATTCTTTGTAACAAGATCCCATGATGCTGCAGTGTCTGACAGTTGTGATGAATGGTTTGAAAAACCGACAAGGTTTTTCAAACCATTCATCACAACTGTCAGACACTGCAGCATCATGGGATCTTGTTACAAAGAATTCTTCAACACTTGTTCAACCTTTGGATGAAGACCTACTTCGACTAGTGTATGTTACCACTATGACCCCGCCTCCACCTGCTTCACGTCACCTCACTACAGTATATAAGCCACGTCTACGGCCCTATGCTGTACATTCTACAAGATTGATGGACTGAACACATCGACTCCAGGTTGAGGGACTGATTACCTCATTCTCCTCCTCTCCTTACGCCTTCCTCTTTGTATTGGACTGATGAAGCCACTGTGTGGCGAAACGTTTCCTGAATAAAGATTCCCATATGCTGCATAAGTGTCTCAATCTTCACACTTGAGAGTGCCCTATGTTCTTAGCTGAGATTGTGTTGGATGGCTTCCCTCAACTGTGAGTAGCTGTATCTCCAGGTTAGGGCTGAGTTAGAGGAAGCTAGAAGAGAGATTCAGCTGCTGTAAGGTATATACAAGGATTATCCCCAAAACTACCTCGTTGAGAACAATCGCATCGATGATCAGACCAATGGTTGTATGCTGGTTCAAAAGAGTGAGACGACCTTGAAACTAAGGAAGGTCCTGCAGATTGTTGTGAAGACTAGCAACACTTTTTATGTTATCAGAAGAGTGTTAATCGACGATCCTGACAAACCAAAAAAGGATCATCTCAACGAAGACCACCAAGAACGTCACCACGAACACCGCCAGTGAAGTTAGCTATAGTCAGATTAAGTTTATGGACAACATCATGAAAGGTAATGAGAGCAATCCTATCATCTGTTTCAGTGCTGGAGGAAACGCTGTTGGCAGATACAGGAGTGAAGACATGATTAGCAAGTATAGGTCAATGATAGACATAATTAGGAAAAAGGATGGCTCCATGTAATACATGGCATTTTGCCAAGGAAAGGAACTTGAAACGAATAGTTGTCCATGACAGCTTGTGTTAATTGTTGGCTGAACAAACTGTTCAGCCAACCATTTATAGATAATTTGGACCTTATCTATGGTAGACATGACATGTAAGACAGAGAGGGAGGATTCATTTATCTATGGCAGATGTGGGGGCATTGGCCAGTGCAGTGAAGGGAGTTGTTAGGATTTTAAATTAGAAACAGAGGTAAGGGTTTTTGTGGGAAAGCAATGAAATATGATACAATAGAATTGGGCAGGATGAATTATCAGGAGATCAAAATGAGGTAGAGTTATTGGTGAAGATTGTTCAGCCAGTGCCACGAGGTGTTAATTAAGGGCAGTTATAGAGATTTAAACAGGGAAAGAGGGAAGATTAAAGAGGGTTTCTTAATACATAATATACAAATAGTCGAAGCATTAGAAACAAATGGATGAGTTGAGATTAGTTGCAAGTGTGGTTAACATATACGTATTTGCCGTAACTGAGAGTTGGTTTATTATGAAGAATCAGGATATGCCTTCTGAATGTCACGTTCAGGGTTTTAAGTTGTTCCACGTTGACAGAAATAACCATCTGTCAGAGAACACCTGAACTGCTGCATAAAAACGTGTATAAAAACTGAAAGAACACAGTTTGTCTAGGTAGAAATTTTCATAGGTGTATTAAAAGTTAATTCAAGATTGTTTTTAAAGCAGTTTGTTACAGAATCAACTTGGGCAAATAATCTGCTCGATTTGGTTCTGGCAGACGTGGATTCCCTTGTTAATATCCAATAAATTACAAATGAACATTGCACGGACGACCATAAATTGAAGAATGGAAGTATGGAAGTAGGGATAATTCAGTAACGGTCACAGATTTTCGTTTAGTAGATTACGAAGGGCTTAGATAACATCTATCATCTGTGCCTGGGGTAACGAAAAGAGTTATCAGTATGACAGGTTTCTAAACAGAGAAATAAGATCGAATAGAACTGATCCCAAATGGATGAAGAATAGGCTCAAACACATTCAAGGGTAGAAAAAAAATTGTATGTGTATAAAAAGAGGTCACCTTAGGAATCAATTTTTTTACATTAAGAGGGAGATCAAAAAAAAAAAAAAGATAAAAAAAAAATTTAACGGGACTATGAAATTAACGTTACTAAGGATTTGAAAACAAATTGGAAAGGATTTTTTCTGGTATTTAGAACAAACTAAATCTGGTCATCTTACTGATAAAAACGATGAAATGTGCTCAGTTTTTAATAATTATTTCCACTCGGTTTTCACACCCTGAAGAAACTAAATTATGTAATATCACAGTCACTTGGGATATGGTAATCAAACAGGTTAACAGATTAAAGCAAAATAAATCCCCAGTCTCTGAAGAACTTTTTTCAAAGGTTGTAGAAGATGGTTAATGCAGTTCCTAGTTTTTTAAAGCAGAGGATAAGTAATTACCGTCAAACTTCCGCACAATAAGCCTGACCTCAACTGTAGGAATATTACTAGCGTCAATTATAGCTGATATTAGGAGCAAAACTTGATTTATGACACTGATCACGGATTCACTAGGGGTCGTTCCTGTCAGATTAATTTACTGCCTTTCTTCAGTAAAGCTTTTGATAGAGAATCACACAAAATACTGTTTAAGAAAGTGGCAACTGATGATAATGTGAAAAATGTCCTGTTATGGATCACGGCGTGGCTGGCCAAGTGGAGGCAAAGTGTATATAAATGTGGTGAAATCTGAGTAGGGATCAACCGAAAGTGGCATCCCACAAGAATCAGTTTTAGGATCATTGTTGTTCATAATATAAATTAATAACCTTGACGAGGAAATAACAAGTGATATGAGCAAATTCAAAGAAGACACAAAAATAGGCAGGATGACTGATTCATAGGAAGATGTCACTTAACTTCAGGACGATTTAGATAAGCTCAGAAACGTAGCAGATGCATTTCAATGTTGATAATGCCAGTTCCTGAGGCTCAGAATGTAAATAACCCTAGCACCTAAAAACTAAATAATATAGAACTTGGCCATACAGAATACGAAAAGCACTTGGAAGTTATGGTAAGCAGCAATCTGAAGCCAAGACAGCATTGCCTAAGAGTACGTAATAAGGCAAACGGATTACTGGGATTTATATCATGAAGTATAAGCAACAGGTGTCCAGAAGTTATACTACAGTTCTATGCATCATTAGTTAGAGCTCACTTAGATGATGCAGGTCAGTTCTGGTCTCCTTAGTACAGTTACCTTTCTTCTTTCCACAACATATTCTGAGTGTTTTCCAAGTTCTGTTTGGGAATAATGAATCCCTTAATGGGAGGTATTATAGAAAAAAATTACTAAGTATTGTATTTTTGTTTTATTAAGCTGTATAGCCCTTGTGGCTTAGCGCTTCTTTTTAATTATAATAATAATTTGTTTTATTAAATCACAAGAAGTGACATAATGTACCAGTGTTCGCACGATCACTCAGAGAGGCACCACATCTGAACTCTAGTCCCCGAATATCTTATTGAGTAATGATTCACTCATCAAATTCAAGAACTAACGCAAGGTCCTAGTATGAAATACCATAAAACTAAGACTCCACACTGCATGATATGATCCATAGTAAGCGGCGACAAGCATCGGTCGTATGACTTGCCTTGTTTCTGTACGAGTAAACTATAATCCATCCCAGTCGCCAATAGACTGTGGAACAGAGACACAAAACAACACTGGGCATTAAACTGGGAGATGTTTCACTCACTAGGGGTTATTTCCACTGAACTGAAATAGCCCCTTAGTGGGTGAAACGTCTCTTAGTAAAATGTAAATGTTGCATTTGCCTTTATTCCACAAGGTCTGGGACAAGTGAATAATTTAACTTTGGTGTAGGAACTAAGCCAGCTGAAGGAGCTAAGAAAAGTGAATTAAATCAAGATTAATATTATATTCACAAAATTTTCTCAACTCACATGAGTCACAAAACAATGTCAGGAGACGAAACTAAGTCAGGTGCTGGAACTTTTTCATGGACAGGAACTAAATTATATACAGGTAGTTATAGTAACAAGGTGCTGAAGCTGGGCGTTATATCATCATAAATAATCCTAGGTCGTGATGAGAGGCGAAAACCTTTGCTATTTTACTCTTCTGATCTCATCTGAATAGACATTGTAAGTCCTGATATCTGTCATCCATTACATAAAAAACAGTGTAACACCAGTAGGTCTGCTATCCTCTCTTTCTCTCTCTCTCTCTCTTTCTCTCAGAGTCAGTTTTTAATACATTTCGAATTTTATTGTTTAATAATAGAAATTTTGTTCTCTTCCTTAGCTGTCAGTCTCTGCATCGTTTGTGCTACTGACGCCAAAATGCCACGCTCCATCAGCATCTGAAATGTAATGGAATAACGTTAATTTTAAGGTCATCACTTAAGCTTGCTTGTGCCTCATTGGCTCAAGCAAAAGACTTGGGCTTTATCCTATGTGTGGCCTGAAGAAACATGGAACTTGTTTGTATACGCATGATACCCTTAACCAGAAAGATGGAAAGAGGGACTGAAACATGGTCCTGGTACTGGGAGTTCCTGATTTAGTTCCCCCCAAAATCTTTCTGTTTATTCACTAACAGTCGTTTTTCCGACTAAAATCGAGTTTATGTTGCCCTTGTTCACCTTGCAGTGATGAACAGCAGGTATTACTCAATCGGTTATGAGCTGTTATGAAATATTCGCCTAACTGTTCTGAACAACGGTTGTCAGAAACCTGTTACCCATGTTCTCCTAGCAGTTCTGAACTACAGGTGACATACATGTTATCCCAGATCACCTAACTGTTCTGCACTGCAGTTATGCCACACTCATTACCCTGTTTTAGTAGCAGCTCAGAACTGAAAGTGTCAGACACATGCTATCAAATGTAGTAAGAAGGCAACTGTCTACCGACAACTAGAGGGAACACGAATGCCTTCACTAAGGACACTTTATTGAAGACTGAATACATGTGGGTCCTTAGACCTTGGTCACTTCAAATTCATGAGGAGTAGGTGAGGAGACAGCCGTCCACCGCTGACTGCTGTTATTACTGCTACTGGTAACAGTTACTGTTAACACTATTACCACCACCACTACAACGACTACTACGCTGTCCTCCCCATATGTATAGCATGTCTCTTTTTATAATCAGTCACCCAGGTGCTCAGGCTGCTTCTTGAATGCCGGCAGTGGATCCAGTGGTGCCGAGTTATGACAGATGAAAGCCCTTAGACATCAGAGATGCAACTGTGACTCTTGCTGCAACTGTTCCATTGCTTCTTCCTGCTAGTTGTGTGAGTGGGGAAGGTAACAGACGAGTCTGTTGTGTTTGAGATGACACACCATCGTATACGCCGGACTGAAAACACTACTCGAACCTAAGAGAGTGTGCTATACCAGAAGCCCAAGAGGAGATAGGGTATTTCCTTTTCAGTACTTCAGCTGTCAATTCATGAGGTGTTTTTATTGGTGGAGTAATCATATTTAGAGTCGTATAGGATCATTTGTTTTACTATGGGGAAACTTCTATGAATGGAAGTTTCCCCATTCGTTTGTCTCTCTGTCTCGTGAATCCAGGGAGTGATCGTGCAATTTCTTCTCCAGATCTGCGCCCCACATTTCCTCATCCGATTCCTTGGCCGTGTCGTATCCTCTTCATTTCCAAACAAGTCATAAGCATGAGCCATGAGTGGCTTCTTCCGTCTGTGTGCGATGGAGGTGGGGACTGGGCAGTACCTTCTACCTCCACTACTACTACCACCTCCTGCCTATATATACCCCTCCTCTCTCCTTTTCGTTAGTGTGACTTATTAATGTAATTGTTTTGTAAATTGTATGAAATTTTTGTAATGTTTGGTGAGAAAAAGGGATACCTCCCAGTGAGGGATATCTGTGAGATGGAACCTTTGATAAATTTCTCCTTGTGAGGAATAACACAAGGCACACCTCACCACCCTGGATGTTATCTGTCAGATATTCTTACAATCTTACTGAACCTCCATTGGATTAAAATGTGCAGATTAACACCCTCTATCTGGGCTGAAAGTGTTGATTTGAGGAAGAGGACAGAAGAGTAGAAATAGAATCAGGGTGAACTCAGAATATGAATGGGGAAGAAGAAGGCAGATGCTGTGCACATGGTTGTGTTACAGTAGTGAGTCATCACTGATGATATTAGACGCCTCTGTCTCTGTGTAAACACTGTGAAATAACATAATTTCATGAAGCTGCTCTCAGTGCTTGACTTTCTCTTTCAATATTTTAGCCAATTTCTGTTAGTGTAATTATTTTAATTTAGTAACTATACCTAAGTAATATATTGTTATAAACTCTTCATTCAGTAAATTACTGGAATTTTAAACTAGATTATAATTTTATATTTTGACCTAAATCCAGAAATTTAATTTTCTTTCTATATTATTACAACTCCTATAGTTAACTATACTGGAACGACATTGTATTTAATGATATGCTTATTATTTGTACTATTTTCTTAATTCTTTATGTGAGATAGGCGTGGTTGAGCAACAGAAAATATAATGAAGTGAAAAATAAATAGGGTAGATTTTGAACTCTATTGCAGTGTTTCTGTAATTATCAACTAATTAGCAATAAATTAAGGTTAAATAATTAAGGCAGACAACACGTCGCTGGAATCTTTCTCTCGCAGCTGGCTGGAAGAGGCGGCTCAGATAACATGAATCTAGTGCCACAAATTTTATGGGATTGGATATTAAAGCAAATTAGAACACGATGGCAGCACAATTCATAGGTAAGAGACAGAAATATAGCCAAGTTGTAGTAGTAGTAATACTAAGTTTATTGAGACACAAATCACATCTTTGGGGAATGAAGTTTCTAAAGCAGTGTCCACAGTGCCAGCAGGACCAACTAAGTACATGCCAGTAGGTCTTCCCCAGTGGTTCCATAGTGCCAGCAAGACCAACTAAGTACATGCCAGTAGGTCTTCCCCAGTGGTTCCATAGTGCCAGCAGGACCAACTAAGTACATGCCAGTAGGTCTTCCCCAGTGGTTCCATAGTGCCAGCAGGACCAACTAAGTACATGCCAGTAGGTCTTCCCCAGTGGTTCCATAGTGCCAGCAGGACCAACTAAGTACATGCCAGTAGGTCTTCCCCAGTGGTTCCATAGTGCCAGCAAGACCAACTAAGTACATGCCAGTAGGTCTTCCCCAGTGGTTCCATAGTGCCAGCAGGACCAACTAAGTACATGCCAGTAGGTCTTCCCCAGTGGTTCCATAGTGCCAGCAGGACCAACTAAGTACATGCCAGTAGGTCTTCCCCAGTGGTTCCATAGTGCCAGCAGGACCAACTAAGTACATGCCAGTAGGTCTTCCCCAGTGGTTCCATAGTGCCAGCAGGACCAACTAAGTACATGCCAGTAGGTCTTCCCCAGTGGTTCCATAGTGCCAGCAAGACCAACTAAGTACATGCCAGTAGGTCTTCCCCAGTGGTTCCATAGTGCCAGCAGGACCAACTAAGTACATGCCAGTAGGTCTTCCCCAGTGGTTCCATAGTGCCAGCAAGACCAACTAAGTACATGCCAGTAGGTCTTCCCCAGTGGTTCCATAGTGCCAGCAGGACCAACTAAGTACATGCCAGTAGGTCTTCCCCAGTGGTTCCATAGTGCCAGCAGGACCAACTAAGTACATGCCAGTAGGTCTTCCCCAGTGGTTCCATAGTGCCAGCAGGACCAACTAAGTACATGCCAGTAGGTCTTCCCCAGTGGTTCCATAGTGCCAGCAAGACCAACTAAGTACATGCCAGTAGGTCTTCCCCAGTGGTTCCATAGTGCCAGCAAGACCAACTAAGTACATGCCAGTAGGTCTTCCCCAGTGGTTCCATAGTGCCAGCAGGACCAACTAAGTATATGCCAGTAGGTCTTCCCCAGTGGTTCCATAGTGCCAGCAGGACCAACTAAGTACATGCCAGTAGGTCTTCCCCAGTGGTTCCATAGTGCCAGCAGGACCAACTAAGTACATGCCAGTAGGTCTTCCCCAGTGGTTCCATAGTGCCAGCAGGACCAACTAAGTACATGCCAGTAGGTCTTCCCCAGTGGTTCCATAGTGCCAGCAGGACCAACTAAGTACATGCCAGTAGGTCTTCCCCAGTGGTTCCATAGTGCCAGCAGGACCAACTAAGTATATGCCAGTAGGTCTTCCCCAGTGGTTCCATAGTGCCAGCAGGACCAACTAAGTACATGCCAGTAGGTCTTCCCCAGTGGTTCCATAGTGCCAGCAGGACCAACTAAGTATATGCCAGTAGGTCTTCCCCAGTGGTTCCATAGTGCCAGCAGGACCAACTAAGTACATGCCAGTAGGTCTTCCCCAGTGGTTCCATAGTGCCAGCAAGACCAACTAAGTATATGCCAGTAGGTCTTCCCCAGTGGTTCCATAGTGCCAGCAGGACCAACTAAGTATATGCCAGCAGGCCTTCATCAGTGGTTCCATAGTGCCAGCAGGACCAAGTAAGCATATGCCAGTAGGTCTTCCCCAGTGGTTCCATAGTGCCAGCAAGACCAACTAAGTATAAGCCAGCAGGCCTTCATCAGTGGTTCCATAGTGCCAGTAGGACCAACTACGCATATGCCAGTAGGCCTTCCCCAGTGGTTCAATAGTGCCAGCAAGACCAACTAAGTATATGCCAGCAGGCCTTCATCAGTGGTTCCATAGTGCCAGCAGGACCAACTATGTATATGCCAGCAGGCCTTCATCAGTGGCTCCATAGTGACAGTAGGACCAACTACACATATGCCAGTAGACCTTCCCCAGTGGTTCCATAGTGCCAGTAGGACCAACTACGCATATGCCAGTAGGCCTTCCCCAGTGGTTCCATAGTGCCAGTAGAACCAACTACGCATATGCCAGTAGGCCTTCCCCAGTGGTTCTCTAATATTTGCATATTTTCCTATTAATCCTGGCCATATTCCTGCCACTGATATAGCCTGCTAGATATATTCCTGCCACTGATATAGCCTGCTAGATATATTCCTGCCACTGATATAGCCTGCTAGACATATTCCTGCCACTGATATAGCCTGCTAGATATATTCCTGCCACTGATATAGCCTGCTAGATATATTCCTGCCACTGATATAGCCTGCTAGATATATTCCTGCCACTGATATAGCCTGCTAGATTATTAAGACAACCTCTTCTCCTGCTATTTGGGCAAAAACTTGCTTAAATAGTTTTCTATTACTGCTCTTCAGGCATTCAGGCTTAATTCGGGGAACTGGAGCACAGATCCAATTCCCTAAATCAAGAGCCCCTCACCAACATCAAGGAACCTTCCAGGCGCTGTATAATCCCCCGGGTTTAGCGCTTCCCCCTTGATTATAATAATAATAATATTATTACTGCTCTTGTATATTAATCAGGCAGAAAGGTGAGTTTGTGAGTACTGATGTGACGCCAAAGAAAATTAATTGTTAAATTAGACACATGTGCAACTCTTGGGTATCTTTATTAAGGAAACGTTTCGCCACACAGTGGCTTCATCAGTCCATACAAAGGATAAACTTGAAGAACAGGAGGAGAATGAGGTAATCAGTCCCTCAACCTTGAGTCGATGTGGTCAGTCCATCAATCTTGAATAGAATACGGCATATGAGCGGAGAAGGAGCTTATAAACCGTATGGCAGGAGAGGTGCAGCAGTCGTAGGTGGTGTCACATTTGTCCAGTGTGGAAGTAGGTCGTGCCCAAGGTCGTGCCCAAGGGTTAGGCAAGCGAAGAATTCCCAAGTATTAAGAACCATTCATCTACAATCCTATCAGACACTGCAAGTTCTTGGGATCTTAATACTTGGGAATTCTTCGCTTACCTAACCCTTGGGCACGACCAACTTTCACAATGGACAAATGTGACACCACCTACGACTGCTGCACCTCTCCTGCCATGCGGTTTATAAGCTGCTTCTCCGCTCATATGCCGTATTCTATTCAAGATTGATGGACTGAACACATCAACTCAAGGTTGAGGGACTGATTACCTCATTCTCCTCCTGTTCTTCAAGTTTATCCTTTGTATGGACTGATGAAGCCACTGTGTGGCGAAACGTTTCCTCAGTAAAGATACCCAAGAGTTGCACACGTGTCTAATTTAACAACGTGTCGGTTATTTGAACCATTCATCGGAAAATTAATTAGAGAAAATTAATTATTGTGATATAACTCTAAGAAGTAAAGAGAATGGAATGTTATTAATATTCACATTTTCATTTTTATTTGTAGTCTGTCTTAAATGAGTTAGAACAAGAATAAAACAGCCTAATTCCAACAGGGGTACCTGATTGTTATATCATATGTTAAATGAGTACTGGCAAGTTGTTTGAGAAAAGACACAACACAAGCATTAAGACAATGCTTTGCCTGTGCTTTACGATGTGATGAGTACCTGAACCTAAGGGACTCGCCACCTTATGTCAAGGATGAGGGAATACTAACTTCAAAGTCTCTACTCCATATCTTTTAGTTTTTCACAAGCAATAATCTCCTGCACCCAACTGAGGAAGCCTGCTGCGCAGGCTAAACGCAAGTTAAAAGCAGACCAGACTCACTTGTTGCGGGAGAGGGTGTCGGGTGAAGGATACTGAACGAACTCTGGGACATTATTTACCAGAGGTGTGTATACAGTCAGTATCTTAAGAGAGGTGTGTCTGCACTCATTACTTACCTGAGGAGGTACACTATCAGTGTCTGGTGGTAGTCGGGCAGGGACGGGCAACCACCGGCAAACACCCTGGGGCCTCAGGTGGTACAAGAGATACTCCAGTTGGTACATCATATACGTGTCGACGTAGTGAAAGGTCACAGCAGAGTCAGAGCAGCAGTTGAGTCCCTGAGGAATGATCAGCAGGATTACTAGACAAACTGGTAGTTTATTATTATTATTATTATTATTATTATTATTATTGTCATTATTATTATTATTATTATTATTATTATTATTATTATTATTATTATTATTATTATTATTATTATTATTATTATTATTATTATAACTAAGCTCTAACATTAGTAGTACAGTACTGAATCTTGGAAGTGTTATGTTTATCAGGCAACAGAAAAGTGTCTCTTGATGCAGGTCTGTGTACGATGATCACCTGGTAAGTTATGCAGCATATTTGAGCTTATTTGTGCCAATACTTGTGCTGAGGCATCCTTTTGCTCGGCGTATTAAATACTCGCAGTATGGTATCCGCTGGCTTACCTGCGATATGTACCTGATTTAAGCTTCCGATATCTTACAGCATTACTGTATACACATGTGGTTGCGCACCTCTGGCTTACGGCATGATATACACGTGTTTAATCATGTGCTGGCTTACCAGTGCAATTTATCTGTTGTAAGCCATCTGCTGGCTTACCTGTATTGTATACCCATAGTTAAGTATTCGTCGGTTATGGAAAATATTTTCCAAACTCAGCTTGATAATAAGTATAAAGTTCGTTTATAATTGTATAAGTGGGTTTAGGTCTGTTATCCCTTAGGATAAGTTAGGATGTTTTGTATTTTTTAATATAATTTATATAATTTAGATAAGATATGCTTAAATTTATATTAAAATGTAATAAGCAAGGCAATAAGATACAATTGCTTACGTATTTCACGAGAAGATGGAAGAATAGAAACATGGTAGACGTAATTCGAGTTAGTCATATAGTATTCCCCTGAGTTTACGGAGAAATAACTTAACTTCTGTCAAAAAGTTGGTACTGCAAAGTCCAGTAAACATGATGTAGTCTTAATGCGAGCACGGGTGGTTGTTTGATAGCCTGTTCCACCTGATCGTAACTACGTCAGCAAACAAAAAATTTAGCTGGATAGAACTAGGCAAGGCTTCTGCTAACTCTTCTGTACTCGACTGAACAAGCCTACTGTTTCGGTATAAAGATACCTAACTGTTGCACATGTGTCTTACTTATCAATTTGTCAGTGTTGTATACCATTTTCATGTTCACTCTGTCAGACACTGCAACACAACTGTATCTTGGTACAGAAAACACCTTCAACAACTTTTTCCAGTGAGAATGGATGGATCTGAGAGGGACTTGCACTCTCATTGATGACATTCATCTGCTTGTGGGATGCGCCACCACACTGTTGATTCAACTACACATTGTTCCAGATTATGAAGCGAGACTCTTCTCCAGGCTGAGGACTGACCATCTCTAAACTACGCCTTCAAGGGTGATGGACATCGTCTTCGCATCTCTGCTGCTTCTGCTAACATAGGCCATTCCCATCATTTGTTTCTGTGTGATGACTGGAAAAAAATTCTTCTGATCAGCCATTTTGTCACTTTTAACCTCGAAATAATATAGTATTATTTTCATATTATAGCTTTGTTTTTCCCTTGATGATGGCGAACGAATTTTGTTCCAAGAAACTGTACCTACCTTCCCATTGCATGAATCAAATCTGAATGTCTCACACACCATAGGCACTACACGACCTGTAACAGTTTATCGCTTTATTGCTTTCCTCTGATTAAAATATAACAGTTGTGTTGATTTTATTAATCAAATTGTTTTCTGTGAAATAACTGAAGAATATCTCTTCTGGTTAGAAATAAGGCAAAGTGCTTAATTTTATTTAGTTGTCCTAGCTTAAATAAATGTTTTTTGTACCTATAACATCTGTTCTACTCAAGACCATTCATTAGTAACATTTGTATGATATATACACTTGGCTTATATAAAACTTCCTCTTCAAGGGGGGCTACTTGGCGTGGTGAAGAGGCTCTTGGTCTGAGGAATTAGACCTGTCGGTTTCCTTCCTCAGACCGAACCTAATTACCCCCCAATCCCTCCTTCCCTATCCCATCCTCCCCATCCTCCCCTTTTTCCTTTCCTCCTCCTCCCCACCACTCCTTTTTGCCCTTCCTCTTTTTGACCTTTGGGATTTTTTCCACAGGCGTGCTAGTTCCTAGGTAGGGGAAAGGGTACTGGGGTCCATCACATTCCTGTTGAAGTTCTTGGCGGTAGGGTAGTTTGCCGTTGAATCTGGATCGCCTGGGGATGTCCCGATCCCTCTCCCTGATCCCGGAGGAAGGCTTTGGGGTTTCTTTTGGGCGACGGGTGTATCTCTGGAAGCCACCTTTCGGATTCCGGGGGTGGTGGCCGAAGGAGGTATGCTTTGTGGTGGATATCCGGCCGCTCTCTCTTTTGTCCACCGAGGTAGCTCCGCAGATGTGAGGTTGCTATCCCGGATTGCTGCTTTACTGGCATGAAGGGTAGGGTATGGCACGGGTTCCATGCTGCATCTGCACTACTTGCGGTGCTGAGGTCCTCTTGGGCGCGGTGGGAGATTTCTGGCCCTTTTATTCCTCCTAGGAACTATCCCTCCCCGGTCCCCCCTTTTTTATTCCTTTTTTTATTTTTATTTTATTTTCTTCTTTCTTTTTTTTTTTTCTTGAAAACAAAAAGAAAGAAGTAACCTAACCATGCAGTGCCCAATCCATGACCCCGCTACCCCTGGGCCCCTTATTGTTACCGAACCCCGTTCTAACCTTGACTTGTCTTTTGGCCACTCTTTGGACATTTCTAAGGCCCCTGTACCTCTTGCTGGTGCTGTTTCATCACCCGCTTCAGGTGCCGGGGTTTCGACTGACTCCTTCGATTTGTCTGACCTCCGCTCTCCTTTGACTATGCTTCCGGCCTCTCCCTCTATGGTACGGCGATTTTCGAATCGCCAGCCCGTCCCATGTCGTACCAACTCTGGTCCCACTTCTAAACACCAACGACAATCTCCTGACGATGTTATTTCGTTACCTTCCTATTCTACTCGGAAAAGACCGACCCGTCATGCACTCCCTCTCCACACTCAGTTTTGGACCACACAATGGACTAAATTCTTTACTTTATGACCGACTTCTTCTACTGCCTATCTTTCCGACAACAGTATTGGCAAAGCGCTCCTATGCCACGTTGGTAGAGATATTTCCTTTCATGCTCTTAAGAGTGGTACGTGCATCATCACAGTCCAGAATTCTACTCAAGCTCACAATGTTTCTCTTCTTTCACATATCGATACTATTCCTATCACTATCAAAAACCATCATTCCCTCAATTCTTGTAGTTGTACTGTTATTCTGCCCCATACCATAGTCCAACAGAATTTCCAGACATGTGGCAATAACATTCTCGAACAGCTGGAACTCCAAGATCTCCCAATTCTCAAGGTAGATACTTATGCTCTTCCTGCCCACAGGTGAAGACGATACCCCTTGCAATATGGCCCGTTTAACTTTTGACAGCTGTGAACTCCCATCCTCTGTTTATGTAGCAGGACATCGGTTACAAGTTCGGAAGGTGATCCCTACACCGCAACAGTGTAGGAATTGCTGGCGATTTGGCAACTCAGCAAAATATTGCAGATCTATAGCCGAATGCCCAGTCTGTGGTGCCGATGATCATTCTAATACATCTTGCAGTCGAACTCCCTCTTGCCTTAATTGTCATGAGGTTCACCCTTCGTACCCTCGCCGTTGCCAGGTCTACTTAAATGAGCGGGAAATTCGTTGCCTCAAAGAGGCAGAAGGTCTCCCTTATGCTATGGCAGTTTCTCATCTCCGCCTCTAAGGGAGACTACTCCATGTTTCTTATTCTCGTGTTTCAAAACGTCCCCCCACTTCTTGGGTCCCATCTTCTGCAGCCTCCTCTGCAGTTGCCAGTCCCATAGTCACTCCTGTATCTAATTCTTTTGCTGTCCTAGGCTCAGATGTCCCTACTTCAACACCTCAGTCTGTCCTCACTTCTTCGTGTTCTCCCTCACAAACCCCAGTATCGACAAGACCTAGTACGACACCTCCCTCTACTTCTCAGAGGTCCAAAAAATCTCCTTTAACCCCTCCTTCCCTTCATCCACCTCCACATTTTACCTTCTCAGTCTCTGTACCTGGGTCTTCCCCTTTCACTGGCTCTGTTACAAGTGTGGAGGTTCATCCTCCTCCTCGTACTGTGCCTTTCTCCCCTGTCCCCTCCCAAGTTTCTTCCTCTTCTGCCACCTCCCAGGTTTCTGCTTCTTCTGTCCCCTCCCACACTTCTCCAGTTCCCTCCACCCTTTCGCCCCCCCTACTTGGTACAGTCCAATAGAGTTCCAATCTTTACTCAAACTCCTCCTCCTTCCATCTCCAATATTGTCTCCCATACGACATCTCTGAACTCTGAAACACTTGAAGCAATCTCTGAATATATTGCAGAGACCAAACCATCAATGGACACTGATCCACCCCCTGTTCCTTCTCTTTCCTCTTCTCCATCTGTGCAACTCCTTCACAGCGCACCATTCCTTCGCTTCTGAACGTTTTCCTTTGCCACAGCATGTGGACTTTTCTAACCCCTCTAGTCCGTGGGTACCCTTACCTGCGGATTTCAGATATATTTATCGTTGCCAATCATGGCCTGTTTACAGTGGAATATACGCGGCCTCAGGGGTAATCAGGGAGAGCTTCAGATGTTGCTCTCCCAGTTTTTCCCTGTTGGTGTTTGCTTACAGGAACCAAAATTACACTCTGCTGTTATCTATCCCATCTCAGGCTATAATTTATTGCATTCTATAATTTATTGTATTCTACACAGCAGCCCGTATCCACTTGCATAGGTGGTATACCCTCCATTCTTTGTATCTCTCTCCTTCTCGGGCATTATCTATCCAGGACATTGCCTTTCTTGTTTCGTCATTACCGCCACCTTTTCTGTTACTTGGCGATTTTAATGCCCACCATTTCCTCTAAGGGGGTCTCACTGTGATTCCCGTGGCATTCAGTTAGAGGCTTTTCTTGCTACCCACCCCCTCCATGTTTTAAATACAGGTACTCACACCCATTTTGATCCTCGGACTCATACTATCTTTTGCATCAATCTCTCAGTCTGCTCTTCCTCTGCCGCATTAGACCTAGTCTGTTCTCCCAGATTTACATGACAGCAATCATTTCCCAATCATTCTTATTTCCCCTTCATATTCACCACCTCTTCGTAACCCACGCTGGAAATTTGATCAGGCAAATTGGAATCTTTACTCACGACTGACTGTTTTGAGTGAAGTTCCTTCTTCGTCCTCCATTGATGAGCTTTTACACCTCTTCTCGTCCTCCGTTTTAACCGCAGCTTCTTATTCTTTACCCCAAACTTCGTGCAGGCATTCTTAGAAATGCGTGCCTTGGTGGTTTCCTGCTTGTGCTCGTGCAGTACGTTTGAAACGCACTGTGTGGGGCACGTACCAGTACAATAGAACCATGGAGAGACTACTTGTTTTTAAGCAGAAGCGTGCGATCACTCGCCGTGTCATCCGTGATGCTAAATGCATCACGGATGGTGTTGACATATCAAACCCACTAGATGTTGCCAATGAAATTGGCAATCATCTGGTCTGTATTTCTCAGGGGCTCCATCTATGCCCCTCATTTCTTTCCTCAAAATCTGCCAGAGAGTTAGCACCCTTTGACTTTTCTTCTTTCAGAGAAGAACAGTATAATGTGCCTTTTACACTTCAGGAACTGGAGGCAACACTCTCAGCTTGCCGATCATCGGCAGCTGGGCCCGACGACATTCATATTCGTATGCTACAACATTTACATCAGTCAGCCCTTGCAGTCCTATTACGCCTTTTCAATCTTATTTGGTCACAAAGAGTTCTTCCACAGCTGTGGAAATCTGCCATTGTTCTCCCTTTTCGCAAACCGGGTACTACGGGATATGAAGCCTCCCACTATCATCCCATTGCTCTTACCAGTGCAGTTTGCAAAGCGATGGAACGCCTGGTAAATAGACGTTTAGTGTGGTATTTAGAGACACATAACAGTCTCTCCACTCGTCAATACGGTTTCGTAATTGCCGTTCTACAATAGACCCCTTACTACGCTTGGATACATATGTTTGTAATGGCTTTGCGAATAACCACTCAGTTATTGCCACATTTTTTCACCTTGAGAATGCATATTACCATCCTTCCTTAAGAACTTTTTTAACTGACAGACATTTTCGTGTTCGGGTTAATAATGTACTCTCCCCGGACTTTATCCTAACTGAAGGTGTCCCCCAGGGATGTGTTCTGAGCACAACACTTTTTCTCCTTGCTATAAATGATTTGGCCTCTAGTCTTCCATCCAATATTTGGTCATCACTCTATGTTGATGACTTCACTATGGCCTGTGCAGGCGCTGACTGTCACCTCATTACAGTTTCTCTCCAGCATGCGGTCGACCGTGTTTCCAATTGGGCCACCACACATGGGTTTAAATTTTCCAGTACCAAAACTCACCAAATTACTTTCGCAAGACGCTCTGTCATCTCCCATCATCCTTTGTACCTCTATGGCTCCCGTATCCCTGAGCGTGATACAGTCATGTTTCTAGGCCTCCTCTTTGACCGTAGGTTATCCTGGAAACCTCACATTACCTCTCTGAAGGCAACTTGTCACAGCCGGCTGAACCTTCTTAAAACCCTTGCTCATCTTTGATGGGGAGCTGATCGTCGAACCCTCCTTCGCCTACATTCCACCCTCGTTTTATCGAAACTTGATTATGGTGACCAGATCTATTCAGCGGCCTCTCCTGCTACTCTCTCTAGCCTTAACCCCATTCATCACCAAGAATTACGTTTATGCCTTGGTGCTTTTCGCTCTTCCTCTGTTGAGAGCCTCTATGCAGAAGCGAACGTTCCATCCTTATCCGATCGCCGTGATGCCCATTACTTTCGCAACTATATACGCTCTCATGATCTCCGCAATCCTTCCATTTATAGAATGGTCATCGATATTAGTAGACATTCTTTATTTGTTCGCCGCCCCTGTTTGCTCCGTCCCTTTTCTCTTCGCCTACATTTGCTCTTGTCTTCTCTTCAATTACCACCTTTCTATGTTCATGTAGCATCTCACTTTTCCCTACTCACCTGGGAAGTTCCAGCTGTTCGAGTCTGTTCTTTCTCACTCCGTTGCTCGAAAGCCCAACTGTCTACGGTAGCTTTCCCATCTTTTTTTCTTGACCACTTCCACTCTCATTCTCATGCCATTGCAGTGTACACAGATGGCTCTAAGTCTTCTGACGGCGTAGGATTCGGAGCAGTGTTTCCGGACATCGTCGTACGAGGGCATTTACTATCTTCCGCTAGTATTTTTACTGCTGAATTGTATGCCATTCTTGCAGCACTTATCCGTATTGCATCTCTGCCTGTGTCATCATTTGTGGTTGTCTCAGACTCCCTTACTGCTTTACAGGCTATACAGAAATTTGATACACCTCACCCCTTAGTCCTCCGTATCCAACTTTGGCTATGCCGCATCTCTACCAAGCATAAAGATATTGTTTTTTGTTGGGTCCCTGGTCATGTTGATGTACAGGGCAATGAACAGGCAGACACTGCTGCGCGGTCAGCAGTACATGACCTGCCAGTTTCATATAGAGGTGCTCCATTTATGGACTATTTTGCTGCAATAGCTACCCACCTTCACACCCGTTGGAGACAAGGTTGGTCTACTCTGCTCGGTAACAAACGTCAGTCTATTAAACCGAGTATAGGTTACTGGCTGTCTTCTTGTCACCAGTGCCGAGGTTGGGAGACTACTCTCTCCCATCTTCGCGTTGGCCATACTCGTCTTACTCATGGATATCTCATAGAGAGGCGCCCTGCTCCTCTCTGTGAGAATTGTCAGGTTCCATTATCGGTGAGCCATATTCTGTTAGACTGCCCACTTTATCAACGAGCACGCAGAATTTACCTATGACATCGTCTTCGCTCCGCTGCTCTCTCTACCTTCCCTTCTCACTGATGGACCCACCTTACATCTGGACTCTCTCATTGACTTTTTGACGACAACTGACTTACTTCACAAACTATGATGATACCTTCAGCCCTTTCTACCTCAATCTCTTGCTACCTTCTGCCCCCGCACTATCCCCTGCCCCGCTGTTTTCTGTAACCTACTGATCATCCCTACCCCATTCTGCTGCCAAATACCCTCGCTTCCTTCCTTACCCTGCAGCGCTGTATAGCCCTTGTGGCTTAGCGCATTTTTTTTATTATAATAATAATAATTATATAAAACTTTCTTATAAGCTGATTAGTCATACTTAGGGAAAAGTTTGGATTGATTAATGTATAAGTCACAGTTCGCACTTCAGGAAGCAATTGAAAAAACTTGAAATGCTGATTTTTTGTGATAACTTTTGTATGCCGCATTTGATTATTTTGCAGCTTTCAATGTTGCAGATTCTAGGCGGCTTCAAACTTAAAGTATTTATGTGCACTAAAATATTGCTCTCTTTGGTTTGTGAGAAGTGGAAAATTGATAAGAAAATAATGTAATAATGCAGTATCTTGGTATAGAAAACATCTCTGACAACTTTTCAAGCGAGAGAGAGGTTGGATCTGAGGACCTGCTTTCTCAATGATGACCTTCTTTCTTCTACTAGTGAACTGCATCTGACCTTCCGATATATAAGTCTCCATACTGTTGCCTACACTTCACACTGTTCCAAACTATGGTGCAAAACTCTTGTACAGGCAGAGGGACTGACCAACTCAAAACTACTTCTTCAAGGGTGATGGATTGATTACATCGTCTTCACAGCTCTACTGCTTCTGCCAACTCTTCTGTAATCAACTGATGAATCCTACTGTGTAGGCGAAACGTATCGGAATAACTGTTGCATATGTCTCTTACCGTGTTTGTCCCTGTTCATTTTGCAGTAAGCAAGTGTTAGCCGACTGGTGTGTTTCTCATCCTGGGGATAAAACTGACCTAACTTGCCTGAGATGTTCTGCATAACACGGGAAGTTATGTGTAGTATATCACTGATGTCAGTTAGGTCTGTACAAGTTGTATCATGTACTTGTAGAAATAAAGATTATTATTATTATTTTTATTATTATTATTGTTATTATTATTATTATTATTATTATTATTATTATTATTATTATTATTATTATTATTATTATTATTATTATTGTTGTTGTTGTTGTTGTTGTTGTAGATGTATTTCGGTCACTGTATGATCCGAGAAAGGTATCCCGGTATTCTTATTCCATTACCCTTTGCCTTATGCATTTGTAATAGTGCAGAATGCAAAAATTCGTTTGATAATTCGGGTAAATATTAGCTTTACAAATGTGAAGGAAATCAGAAGAAGAATTCACAAGTCATCATATGGAAACTAATATCCAAATTCATTTAATAAAAATGGTTAATTAGAGCATACACAAACTAAATCTAATTCAAACTTCTCAGAAGAACCAAAGAGACCAATATTCTAAAATACATAAGCAGATTAAGATAGAAACTACTCAAATGTTGTGCATGGAAGGATTAAACTAATGAAATATAACACACAAGTTATCGCATGAAAACCAGTATTTAAATTTTCCCAATTTCCAAAAAAAGTAAGCTGGAACCTACAAAAACAAAAATCATCAGCTTTTATGTAAATTTGATCAAAGTTTAGTATACATAACATACAAATTTCTAACAATGGTCTTGAAAGCACAAATGTTATGAGCACATGAAGGAACCGGAGTTAACATCACTTAGGGAAAACAAATAAAATTATCTCATAGAAACCAATTTGACTAATAAAATTGTGACATGATAAGTCACACAATTTAACATAAAATTGTGACATGATAAGTCACACAATTTAACATAAAATTGTGACATGATAAGTAACACAATTTAACATAAAATTGTGACATGATAAGTAACACAATTTAACATAAAATTGTGACATGATAAGTCACACAATTTAACATAAAATTGTGACATGATAAGTCACACAATTTAACATAAAATTGTGACATGATAAGTCACACAATTTAACATAAAATTGTGATATGATAAGTCACACAATTTAACATAAAATTGCGACGTGATAAGTCACACAATTTAATATAAAATTGTGACATGATAAGTCACACAATTTAACATAAAATTGTGACATGATAAGCCACACAATTTAACATAAAATTGTGACATGATGTCACACAATTTAACATAAAATTGTGACATGATAAGTCACACAATTTAACATAAAATTGTGTTATGATAAGTCACACAATTTAACATAAAATTGTGACATGATAAGTCACACAATTTAACATAAAATTGTGACATGATAAGTCACACAATTTAACATAAAATTGTGACATGATAAGCCACACAATTTAACATAAAATTGTGACATGATAAGTCACACAATTTAACATAATATTGTGACATGATAAGTCACACAATTTAACATAAAATTGTGACATGATAAGCCACACAATTTAACATAAAATTGTGACATGATAAGTCACACAATTTAACATAAAATTGTGACATGATAAGTCACACAATTTAACATAAAATTGTGACATGATAAGCCACACAATTTAACCTAAAATTGTGACATGATAAGTCACACAATTTAACATAATATTGTGACATGATAAGTCACACAATTTAACATAAAATTGTGACATGATAAGCCACACAATTTAACATAAAATTGTGACATGATAAGTCACACAATTTAACATAAAATAGTGACGTGATAAGTCACACAATTTAACATAAAATTGTGACATGATAAGCCACACAATTTAACATAAAATTGTGACATGATAAGTCACACAATTTAATATAAAATTGTGACATGATAAGTCACACAATTTAACATAAAGAAATGTTTCCCCTGAGGAAAGCGCATCATTGAAAGTTTAACATTAACCAGAAGATTCATATTCCAGTTACTGCAGAAGATCCAACAAATATTTGTGCTAACAATCAATGTGCAGTGAAACGATCCGGTCATTTTATACGATGTATCAACCATTGATGTCATTCACACTTGTTATTTTTTTAATACTAAACAAGCACTAAACCCATAGATGTCATATAGAGTGTGTAATGGAAGGTATTCAAATTCGAATCAAGCAATGAGGAGATAAGCCCAGTTCCTTGGATCAAGAGCCTCTCACTAACATCAATGAAAATAATGCAAAAAGGGAAAAAAATGATGTTTTACCATTTTGAGTTCTTTTTGATTATAATAATAATAATACTATTTTGAGATTTAAAGTGTGAAAATGGCATCAACTAACTCCATTAAATGTACCAAATTTCTTCCAGGTAGAAGACACGAGTCTTGATGGCGATGTTTCTCCACTTATCACAAGGAAGGAAAACTTGCAATTGACCAATAAATCAACGTACATAGGATACCAGACATACCAACATACCAACGAATGTACCTCAATATACATTACATAAGAATCGAAAATGTTAAGCCGATAGAATAATTTGTTCTCGACTAATAAGTGAAAATTTGTGAAAAAGGAAAAGAAAATATTGGTGAGCGTTCCGAAAAATAGGAAAATTTCCTTGTTTTAAAAACCTCATGAAACCGTGGAATTTGATTTTTTTCAGTTTTCTTTTCACATTTGCATTCAAATTATAATTCTTTACAAATTTCTAAGGAAAAATATTTGATATTCTTTAGAATCCTATATAAAAAATGGCAAAGCAGAAGATTGGTGCCCACACAGTCCAAAATTCATACAGAAAAGTATTTTATGTTAAGAAGCTGGTCAAAATAAAGCGTTTTTTATTTATTACTTGAGAAGCAATTTGCTTAGTAAAATTTGCAAAATAAAATTTACACAGGTCAAAGTAAGTGACAGATATGTTTTAAAAAAAAATCTTCAACGGTAAAAGTTTGACGCCAATCAGAAAAGTCATTCTCCAGTAACTGATCTTATTCCAAGTATTCCAAGTTTTTTAACATTCAGTAAAATTTCTAATTTGCACTTAGTCGGAGGAAAGTTATGGTGTATCATTATTATTATAAGTTAAATCATCAATAATACTAAAGTCTTGTGTTGAGCAGACAACATCAGTGGTGAAAATTTCAAACCAATTAGACGAGTCATTATCCAGTTATTGCACACATTCCAATTATTTAATTTTTCTAACAATTTTACCAAAACAAATTTGCCACAGTCAAATAAAATTTACTTAGTATTATCCTGGCCATAATTTTCATTAGCCATTAAATATTGAAGCCTTTCAAAAGAGGCAAACTAAAAGTTATTTAACGTGATTTAACGGAAATTACAAAAATCACACTATTTTACACATAAAATGGTCAGATCTGCAACTACACACGTCGAATTTTTAGGCACCTTTATCTGAAACACATTGTTGGTTTCGGAAGTTATACTAGTCATTCTAAGGCGCTGGGAATGGGTCCAACAACTTTGGTCATAGGATATGCAAGTATGCCAAGAGTTCCAAGAATTTGGTCCTAGTTGCCGTACACAAGTGTTGAAAATTTGATTCAGATCAGATGAGGCGTTCTTGAGTTTTGAGCTAAATAAAACTGAATTTTGAGGAAGAACAAAAAAAAGAAAAGAAAAAATGGGACCTCTTAAAAGGTCACCATCGGGGATACTTAATAACTACAAATGTCTTCTTGAATTTTTCAAGAAAGTATTCATTTTGAGCCATTTGATATCGTTTCCCTCAGAGCTCTTACTGGTGATTGGATAAATTTGACTTCCAGTAAGGATAGTACTGAACCTGTCCACAGTCTTCTATTCCCGAATCAGGACGGTAAACTTAAATCATTTTCCTCCAACTCCTGTCGCAGAGAGCACGATCTGACAGGTTAGCGAATCACTGAGAACAAGAATGGACTTACCTGTATCTTTACTCTTACACTCGTTTCCGTCGTCCTTGTTCGTTTCTGAATCTCTCTATTCGTCCCATTTTATAGCTGGGTTGGTCATCCTGCACTTGTCTTGATGCACAGTGAAGGTGTTAGTAGTTTCTATGCAAGCAACATCATTAGGTACTTCGTATCTCGAGCTGCTTCCCCCCAAAATAAGTCCCTTGATCCTGGTGAGGGACTTTTGATTTAAGGACTGTGCTCCAATTCTCTGAAATGAGCCTGAATCCTTTTTATTTCCCGCAGGTACTGCATGGCCCCTAAGGTTTTAGGGCACCAACTATAAATGTAATAATAATAATAGCACCGTGAGCTTCGTTCCTCTCGTCTTCACCATTGACCAGTTTTCTCAGTTGTCGTCAGCCACGTTATCTTGAGGACAGCTACGAATCCTTGAAGGTTAGTATCGCTGAGATGTTTTGCGGTTTCACAAAATGACTGCCAGCTAAGATCTTCCACCATTTCACATGTAACAACAAAATCAGCACATCTCCCCATATTTCTCTCTCGCACCTGTGTCTCTGAGAGACGTGCAAATTAGACTAAATCTGCTCATACAGAAGACTTTTTTTCAACACACAGAGTTACCAACTAATACTCTCTCCTGGCTTTGTCCAACTCTGCCTTCACTTGGTGGTATAGCTGTTACAGTGATACATCGTTAATTTTAGTGAGAGCTTACTAGCACGTCTTCACTCAACGCAGATCATCTCATTACTTGATGGTTTGCAGTACTGGACATCTAGCTATGAGTCTCAAAAGATCGTACGATTTTCTTTTCACAGTCACAAACTATATTGAATAATGAAAACCACTGCGATGGCGTCAGAGGATGCAGTGGGTCATTTTATCAACGACTGTAGGAAAGCATAGTGCATCATGAATATAGTTTCAGATTACTCCACTGCAAGGTACATTATCCTCCCATATGTTGAGTGCACTAGTAAACTGAGTGTGGCCAACACAGCTCATTAGATAGCGTATTCCCCGTGAATTTTCTGAATATTGAGAATACATTCTTTAAAATGATAACAAGATAACATTTACATAAAATATATTGCATATACACCACAGCATAGAGTTTCTCGTTCTATTTACATCCCCTCAATTCATGTATTTACTCATTGTTAATATCTCTCTATGAATTATATACTGGGATATATGGCGAATGAGTCTAGAACAAGACTTTACGATATTAATTTGTACACTCATATCTTGACTTCTTTCTTGGCAAGATAGCTGGAGTATACAGTGGCTCACCTTTCGTTTTAGCCCTGAAGATTGGCACTTCTCTCATTATTAATTTGATCTACGTGGAATTGTTGGACACTTGGGACAAATAGGTGGAGTATATTTTAGCTTAAATTGAGAATGGAACGAATAATCATGAGAGGAGTGACAATATTATGGACATTATATACAAAAATTCAGGGTTGGGAAATATGTAGATAACCCGCAGTAACTGAGTGAGAGACAATACATATTTAATTCTAAGATTAGATAATAATTTTGTGTGTGTTGAGTACCATTGCTACTTATAAATGTAATAAAATTGGTATGAAATGATACAGTATTCCCAGTTGGCAAATGCAAAACAAAGATGTTTAAATCACTACAAATTTAGCATTCATGAATATTCTCTCACTACAGAGATAATGAATATATTAGCACTAGATAATAAGGTTTAACTCTCTATATATCATTAGAATAAAGGTAAAGATAAATTTTATATTAGCCTTGTTAGGAAAGGTTCGGAAGAGTTTAGGAAAAATGTAATTATACCCTGGCTTTTGAATTAAAGTGATTTGGTTCATAAAATTAATTTTGAACCAAATCACTTTAATTCAAAAGCCTGGGTATAATTACATTTTTCCTAAGCTCTTCTGAACCTTTTAACAAGGCTAATATAAAATTTAACTTTACCTTTATTCTAATGATATATAGAGAGTTAGACCTTATTATCTAGTGCTAATATTACTCATTATCTCTGTAGTGAGAGAATATTCGTGAATGCTAAATCTGTAGTGATTTAACATCCTTGTTTTGCATTTGCCAACTGGGTATACTGTATCATTTACCACCTAGGTATACTGTATCATTTACCATGTAGGTATACTATATCATTTTCCTTCTAGGTATACTATATCATTTACCACCTAGGTATACTATATCATTTTCCATCTAGGTATACTATATCATTTACTGTCTAGGTATACTATATCATTTACCATGTAGGTATACTATATCATTTACCATCTAGGTATACTATATCATTTACTGTCTAGGTATACTATATCATTTACTACCTAGGCATATGATATTTACCACCTAGGTATATTATATCAGTACGCTGAGGTCAGTGGTCACGTGTGGTCATATCTGTCCTGAGCTGT
Source organism: Cherax quadricarinatus (assembly GCF_038502225.1). Taxonomy (NCBI): domain Eukaryota; kingdom Metazoa; phylum Arthropoda; class Malacostraca; order Decapoda; family Parastacidae; genus Cherax; species Cherax quadricarinatus. Next base: position 17,390,684 of record NC_091376.1, read on the forward strand.
CTGGGTATTAGCGTGGGGAGTTACCAAGCAACATGGCTTGTTGTAATGTTTTAGAATCTCAAGTTAAAGTGTTGAAGAAGGAGGTTCTACTTCTTCAGGAGGAAAATATGAGGCTGAAGCTTCGCCTAGATGTGTTTGGGAGTGTGAGATAGTTGGCGCTGGTAAGGAGGAAATGCTTACCACCAGTGAGAGTGGCAGCCACTTTAAGTGGTAAGTGGTTCACAGTTCAGGAAGAAGAAAGATAAGGAGGGTTAATAAAGAAGTTGTGAAAGTAGGAAATCGATTCTCTGTTCTCCAAGACGAGTGTATTTCAGTGGTTAGTAATGTTAAAGGTACCTCTGACTCCCCTGTTAATCAAGGTAAGAATATTCTGATTGTGGGAGACTCTCAGGTAAGATATATGGACCGTGCTTTTTGTAACAGAGATAGAAAAGTCAGACAGAGGGTGTGCCTCCCAGGATCTGGTGTTTGTGACATAGTCAGCAGGTTGGATATTATGTCAGGCAATGGGAACAAGCCCATTATCTGTTTTAGCGCTGGTGGAAATGACATTGGGAAGGGCAGGAGACAGGAGCTACTGGATAAGTACAGGTCAGTCATAAAAGTAGCCAGGTCTAAGGGAGGGATCCATATCATATGTACCATCTTGCCTAGAAGAAGAGTGGGCAATGAATGGATGTCTAGGGCAATTGGCATAAATTGCTGGCTAGACATGTGCTGCAAGAAACTTGCAATCCCATTCATTGATAACTGGAACAAATTCTATGGCAAACATGATGTATATGCAAGGGATGGGGTTCATATCCCTGGGGTTGGAGTGGTTGCATTAGCCAATTCGATTGATGGGGTAATTGATGACTTGTCTAGGACTTTTAACTGATAGATTATATAGGCATGGGGGTTTGTGGGAAACAATCAGGCTGTAATATATTGATGAAAGCAGCAGATATTACCAGGATACCTCAGTGATATGTTTAAAAAATTAAAAGACAATATTTAAAATAAAGTTCCTAATAAAGGCAAAGCAACTGATCAACAAACAAGGAGAGATAGTAGAGGGTAACGAGTGACTAGCACCCTTAAGGTTTACTACACATATAATAGGAGTCTAAGAAATAAGATAGATGAGCTACGATTACTCGCAAGTGCAGGTAATATAGATATTATTGCTATAACTGAGACCTAGTTAAACTTGATGGATAGAGAAATGCCATCTGAATGCAGCATAAAGGGTTATAAACTATTACACACTGACAGGGTCAACAGATAGGGTGGTGGAGTGGCGATGTATGTCAGAGATAATTTAAATTGTGTTAGACATGATATTAGAACAGAAACACTGGACACAGAATCTGTTTGGCTACAGTTTCTGGAGGGGTATGAAAAATTAATTTTGGGTGTGATATATAGGCCCCCAAACCTTGATAGCGACTGCAGTAAGCTGCTATGGGACGAAATTCATAATGGGGGATTTTAACTTCAGACGAGTTTATTGGAACAATTTGACAGGAAATCTTGAGCCCTGTGACATTTTTGATACAGTTCAGGATTGCTTTTTAAAACAGTTTGAGACAGAACCAACTAGAGGAGACAGTCTGCTTGACTTGGTTCTTGCCAACAAAGATTCGCTAATTAATAATCTTGAGGTTAATGATGAGCTTGGTGAAAGTGATCACAAATGATTTAGTTTCAATATATTATGGAATTACCCAGTAAACTGCAATCAGGTCTCTATCCCAGACTTTCGATTGACTGATTTCATGGGACTGAAAAATTACCTGGGTGGGCTAAATTGGGATGACCTGACTATGGGTCAGGTGGCTGGTGTTGGTTGCCAATATGATGTTTTTCAGAGCATAGTTCTAGCTGCTCAGTCAACTTTTGTTCCAAGTAGGGAAATTAGATCTAACAAAAATGATCCCAAATGGATGAAAAATAGATTAAAACATCTCATTGGCCCAAAGGCAGGCATTTTTAGGCGTATCAGAAGAGGGGATTGGCAGTTAAGAAATCAATATATTCAATTATAGAGAGAAATAAAAAAAAGGAATAAGAAAAGCAAAAATGGATTATGAGGCTAAGGTCGCAAGGGATTCGAAGACTAATTCAAAAGGGCTCTTTCAGGTATCCAGAAGTAAGATTAGATGTGAAATTTTCAATTCTACTTCCTCTCAGTTTTTACTCAGGAAGATACTAGCAAAATTCCAGAAGTAATAAATTATGTAGAACAAGACGATAATAATCTATGCATGATTGCAGTAACTAGTCACATGGTCCTCAGACAAATACACAAATTAAAATTTAACAAATCCCCAGGCCCTAATGAATTGTTTGCAAGGGTGTTAAAGGAATGTAAAGAGGAAATTTGCAAAACTTTGGCTAATCTTTTCAACATATCACTACAAACTGGCATAGTGCCTGATAAGTGAAAAATGGCAAAAGTAATACCTATTTACAAGGCAGGTGACAGGCCCATAGCTTCGAACTATAGACCAATAAGCCTTAACTCCATAGTGGGAAAATTTATGGAATCAATAATTACCAAGGAAATTCGTAGCCATCTTGATAGGCATAAATTGATAAATGAATCTCAACACGGTTTTACTAAGGGGCGTTCCTGTCTTACGAATTTACTAATTTTTATTTCTAAGGTGTTTGAGGAGGTAGATCATGGTAATGAATATGATATTGTGAATATGGACTTCAGTATGGCTTTCGATAGAGTTCTACATCAGAGACTTTTGAGGAAACTTAACGCACACGGAATAGGAGAAATTTTTTCTGGGTAGAAGCGTGGTTGACAAATAGGCAGCAATGAGTTTGCATAAATGGGGAGAAAACAGAATGGGGACACGTCACAATTTACATAAACGATATAGATAAGGGAATAAATAGCGACATAAGCAAATTTGCTGATTACACCAAAATAGGCCGTCCAATTCATTCTAATGAGGACATTAGTGCACTCCAGGATGATTTGAATAGACTGATGCAATGGTCGGAGAAGTGGCAGATGCAGTTTAATATAGACAAATGCAAAGTGCTAAATGTTGGGCAGGATAATAACCATGTCACTTGTAAACTGAATAGTGTAGATCTTAACATTACTGTTCGCGAAAAGGATTTAGGAGTTCTGGTTAGTAGTAATTTGAAACCAAGACAACAGTGCATATTGTTCGCAATAAAGCTAACAGAATCCTTGGCTTCATATCAAGAAGTATAAATAATAGAAGTCCTCAGGTTGTTCTTCAACTCTGTGTATCCTTGGTTAGGCCTCATTTAGATTATGCTGCACAGTTCTGGTCACCATATTACAGAATGGATGTAAATGCACTGGAAAACGTACAAAGGAGGATGACAAAGTTGATCCCATGTATCAGAAATCTTCCCTATGAGGATAGACTGAGGCCCTGAATCTGCACTATCTAAAACTGAGTAGAATTAGGGGGGATAGGACTGAGGTGTATAAATGGAAGACAGGAATAAATAAAGGGGATGTAAATAGCGTGCTGAAAATATCCAGCCAAGACAGGACTCCTAGCAATGGTTTCAAGTTGGAAAAGTTCAGATTCAGGAAGGATATAGGAAAGCACAGGTTTGGTAATAGAGTTGTGGATGAGTGGAACAAACTCTCGAGTACCGTCATAGAAGCTAAGACTTTCTGTATTTTTAAAATAGGTTGGATATGTACATGAGTGGGTGTGGGTGGGTGTGAGTTGGACCTTACTAGTTTGGGCTATCAGATGTGGCGCCGTGCTCCTTCTAGGTGGTCACTGTTCTAGGCCGGGGGTGGCATGGACCTGCTTGGCATGGGCCAGTAGGCCTGTTGCCGTGTTCCTTCTTTCATATGTTATGTTCTTATTTACCATCCAGGTATATTATATCATTTACCACCTAGGTATATTATATTTACCATCCAGGTATGTTGAATAATTTACCATATAGGTATGTTATATCATTTACAACCTAGGTATACTATATCATTTACCACCTAGGTATATTATATTTACCATCTACGTATATATAATATAATTTACCATATAGGTATATTATATCATTTACAACCTAGGTATACTATATCATTTACAACCTAGGTATACTGTATCATTTACAACCTAGGTATACTGTATCATTTACAACCTAGGTATACTGTATCATTTACAACCTAGGTATATTATATCATTTACAACCTAGGTATACTGTATCATTTACAACCTAAGTATGCTATATCATTTACAACCTAGGTATACTATATCATTTACAACCTAGGTATACTATATCATTTACAACCTAGGTATACTATATCATTTACAACCTAGGTATACTATATCATTTACAACCTAGGTATACTATATCATTTAATACTAGTTTTAATACATTTGTATAGAACAATGTTACTCAGCACACACAAAATAATTATCTAATCTTAGAATAAAAAATGTAGTGTCTCTCGCCTAAGTCAGAAATAATGTGGATTGTAAGAGGGATTCATCATTTATATATTGTTATACATATTTAATGTATGTATACAGTTAGAAAGCCTTAGAAGAACATGTATGAACATATAAGGTCACCCTAATACTGCAATTTTCAAAGGAGGAAGAAACAGGTTTTGAAGGATATCATAAATAAGTCTCCTATTCCTTTATCATCGTTGATAAGAACTTTAAAGTAGAGAAATATTCCAGGAAGAAAAAGCTGTGAATCATTTTATCAGAAAAAATAATAGAGAATGTATCAGAATCAAATAAGCAAGAGTGTATTATGAAGCAGATGTGTCCAGAGGATGAGGCATACTTAAATTAATAATAATAATAATGATTATAATAATACCTTTATTTACTACAAGTACATGTACAAGGTATACAGACCATAGCTAACATCAATAACATACTACTATATAGACAGCCACTTGTAATGCTGAGCATTTCGGGCAATTTAAGTCAGTGTCCCAGGATGCAACCCACACCAGTCGACTAACACCCAGGTACCCATTTTACTGAGGGGTGAACATAGACAACTGGTGTAAAGAAACACGCCCAATGTTTCTACCCTGGCTGAGAATCGAACCCAGACCCTCGCCGTGTGAAGCGAGAGCTTTAGCCACCAGAGGCAATCAAAGGATTTAAAATCGATGCAGTAACACTGCACTCATTCTTTACCAATGAATGACTATCTGGGAGACTGTTGTGCATGTTGCAGTTTACTGAGTAAACATACTCTAGGAGGGAGTATTTTCTGATACTTTGAAAACCCATTTCATCTGAATTAGGAGTCACTGTAAAGGAAATGAAAGACAGGCATAAAGCTTTTAAAGGTGTAGACTGATTAGATTTAGTATACATTAAGTTTATTAAATGGATCTTTGTCATTCTTGGCCAAACAACACATCAAGGTAGGCAAATCTTTGATATATATTCACTTTATTCTTAAAGTGTTGAGCTGTGATTATGTAAATGGTTCGGGGAGAACAAATGAACCTTAATTGCCTCTTGAGAACAGTTCTTTAATTCACTGAAAACTTTTGAGAACATTGGGGATGAACATGATCATGCACTGAATATATTTCAGTTATGGCTATGTAAGACGTTATGTTATTCTTGTTACTTCTCAAAATAGATGTGAAATTATTAGCCAATGTCTTTATGGCATGGTGCAAAACATTGAAAGAGATCTATGAGTGGGATGCGGCTGACAATATTGCTACACACTGACAGTAACTTTCATGGCTGGTGAAATTGCTGACCTAGAAAATGTACAGAGAACATTCACGGCAAACATAACTGTGATAAACACCTAAATTACTGGGAACACTTGAAGTTCCTCAACCTGTACTCCTTAGAACGTAGGAGGGAGAGATACATGATTATATATACCTCGAAAATCCTAGAGGGACTAGTACCAAACTTGCACACGAAAATCACTCCCTACGAAAGCAAAAGACTCGGCAGACGGTGCAACATCCCCTCAATGAAAATCAGGGGTGCCATTAGCACGATAAGAGACAACAAAATAAGTGTCAGGCTGCCCAAGACTGTTCAGCTGCCTCCCAGCATACATAATGAAGGATTACCAATAGACCCCTGGCTGTCTTCAAGTAGGCACTGGATAGGCATCTAATACCAAGCAATATTCAAGGCTCTCATCTTAGTTCGTCATGCTCAGGTTAGAGTATGTAGGATAGAGGGAGATTATTTCACAGTTAAAGTGGGCCTTAGACAAGGATTATTGATGTCACCATGTTTGTTCAATATATTTATTGATGGGGTTATAAGAGTAGTGAATGCTCGGGTGTTGGCAAGAGGTGTGGGGTTAAAAGATAAAGAATTTAACACAAAGTGGGAGTTGTCACAGTTGCTCTTTGCTGATGACACTGTGCTTTTGGGAGATTCTGAAGAGAAGTTGCAGAGGTTGGTGGATGAGTCTAGTAGGGTATGTAAAAAGAAGGAAATTAAAAGTGAAGAGAGGAAGAATGAGGTGATGAAGATAACAAAAAATTAGGTAACGACAGATTGGATATCAGAATATAGGGAGAGTATGGAGGAGGTGAATGTATTCAGATATTTGGGAGTGGACTGGTCAGCAGATGGGTCTATGAAAGATGAGGTGAAACATAGAATTAACGAGGGGAAAAAGGTGAGTGGTGCACTGAGGAATCTGTGGAGACAAAGAACATTCTCCATGGAAGCAAAGAGGGGAATTTACGAGAGTATAGTTATACCAATGCTCTTATATGGGTGTGAAGCATGGTGATGAATGTTGTAACAAGGAGAAGGCTGGAGGCAGTGAAGATGTCATGTCTGAGGGCAATGTGTGCTCTTAATATAAAGCAGAGAATATGTAGTTTGGAAATTAGGAGAAGTGGGATTACTAGAACTATTATCCAGAGGGCTGAGGAAGGGTTGGTGAGGTAGTTCGGACATGTAGAGAGGGTGGAGCAAAATAGAATGACTTCAAGAGTGTATAAATTTGTAATGAAGGGGAGGCGGAGTAGGGGTTCGCCTAAGAAAGGTTGGAGGGAGGGAGTGAAGGAGGTTTTGTGTGCTAGTGGCTTGGATTTCCAGCAAGCATGCGTGATCGTGTCAGATGGGAGTGAATGAAGACAAATGGATTTTAGGACTTGGCGTAATGTTGGAGTGTAAGCAAGGTAACATTTATGAAGGAATTCAGGGAAACTGGTGGGCCGCACTTGAGTCCTGAAGATGGGAGGTACAATGCCTGCACTCTGAAGGACTGGTGTTAATGTTGCAGTTTTATAACTGTAGTGTGAGTGTGACTCTGGCAAGACAGTGATGGAACGAATGATGAAGAAGGTTTTCTTTTTCGGGTCACCCTGCCTTGGCGGGAAACGGCTGAAGTGTTAATAAAAAAAATGTTGGGAAAGGTAAAGTGGCACCCAAATCCATCAATATTTTGGCTATTCGGTATTAGCCAATTCACAAACACAAAATAACTCTTCAAAATTTCCTCGGAATGATATGATTTTACAGGAAAATTTGAAAATGATTCTCTGACATTATGGTCCCGCTTAACCTCCCTTACCAGCCCTAAGAAAAAGTTAAATTTTTTCCCTTATTGTCAAGAGACTTTTACTAAAACTAAACACCTATTGTTTTTAGCTCCCATACCGCTGTGTCCAGATTATACAAAAGTGCTTGTGAGGCTTGAGTTGGTGTAGTATTACTTCAAGCCTCTGATGACAGGGTCCTCCATGCGGTGGCTTACTTTTTCATCAAAGCTGAAGCCATAACAAGGGGCCTACTCTACCATAGGTGTCCCGCAGCTCGATCGCTACCGCACTCAGCTCACACACTAAGGTCCGGAGTTCGAATTTGCGGTATGGCTGGAAAACACTAGGACGTGTTTCCATAAGACACCTGCTGTCCTTGTTCACCCATCAATGTAAAATGGGTACCTGGGTGTTAGTGTACTGTTGTGGGTCTCATCCTGGGACAAAAACTGACCTAATTTGCCAGAAATCTGCATAACAAGCGGCTTTCTATATAGTAGTATGTCACTGATGTCAGCTAGGCCTTTGTACCTTGTATATGTACTTGAAGAAATATATTAATATTATTATTATTATTATTATTATTATTATTATTATTATTATTATTATTATTATTATTATTATTATTGTTATTATTATTATTATTATTATTATTGTTATTATTAATTATTATTATTATTATTATTACATTGTTATAGCAAAGGAGGCCCTAACTCTGGTCCCTGGCTTGGAACATTCCGATGACTCACGAAATCGTAATGGCACGATTGCAGACAAGCCATGCCACAACTCACTCGCTCAAGTTCAATCCCCGCCCGTGGTTTGGTTTAACATTCTGATGTGTCATTCTCTCCGCTTGTGGTTTAAGTGTACAGTGCCCATAACTCTGTCTTATGCGCTGGACCTTTGACCTTTATCATAACAATATCTTCTAATAACGTTTTAAGGGCTTATTAGTTAGGATCTTATGCATATTACCGTAGAAGTTTTAAAATGTTTGGTTTAGAGTAATGGGAAGCTTTACCTTCATTTTTTTGCCCTTATTTCAAAAATTTATGATGAAGTAATTTATTTGGAAATAAGCAATAAGATTTTGTGGTGAAGGGACTGTCAGAAAACGTCCATGTGACGGGAATTTATATATGTAAAGTAGAGACGTGTCGGTTTGTATGGGGAGTTCACTGCCGGCAATGCCATCCAGCGTGTTTTCTTGGTAAGCCGATTTTAACCCTTTTCTTTTGTGTTATTCATCAGGCCTGCCACAGTTTCTTGGTCAGTACTGACAGCGCCACAAGACGCATGTGGGGATAATTTCCTTCCTTAATTAAGTTGAGATGTTTACTTATCACCGTCACACTCCAGCATACTCCGTCACCCAGCAGCTGTTCCCCCACCTGCCGTGGTCGGTGCCTACAATCTCGCTCTGAGCTAGCGGAATCTCCTAAATAATTTGTATGTCATTACAGTTTGTGACAAGCCTTCAGTACCTTAACAAGTGACATGACCAACTGTTACTTAACATACCATCGCCACCATACCACACCAATGTATCACTAGAAGTACTTTTGTATATTTAAATGAACTTTGAATTATTATCAATTTCTTCTTCATCTTAACAATCAATTGGGAAAACTACTGAGTTGGTGTCAAGTATCTTGAAGGTATCTATGGATACCTAAAAGATATATTTTGATATGAATACTCGTTAGCAATGTTTGTTATCAGCGAGGAAGTTGTTGTCGTGCTGCTGGACACTGCAAGTATGTTACTAATTACTTGGCTTGGTGCTTTCAAAGTAGTAAATGTTGTCAACAAAGTTAATTACTTGATTGATGTTGATAGTAAACTTAAAATGTATCGTATAAACATTTTGAAGAAGTATTATATAAGAAAAGATTCATGCCTGAACGTCTTTAAATTGATGTTTGTAATTGTAGTAATCTACCTTCAGAAGGATGACTTATTATCATGACACACCAGACATCGTCACTCTAGACACTTCAACTTTTAGTGTTAATATTAACGAGGATTTAACTTCTCTACAAAGATCACAAGCTGAGAAAATAGTTGCTATGTTTTCTGATACATTCTGGGCTCTCTCAGGCGTCACTTCATAAGATTAAATTAACTACTTTTGACCCATTTAAAAAGAAACTTTATTCACTTCTTGTTCCTCTTAAAGTTTTATTTGATCAAGAAGTTGACAAATTATTAAGTTTGTGTATTAGTGAACCCTCTACTTTATCATTTTGTTCTCCTGTTGTGATGATTAAAAAAGACAGACAATACTTATAGATTATCTCACGACTTTTGACGTCGTAATGCTTTAATTAAATGTGATTCTGAGCCCATGTCCGTAACTGAAGATCTTCATAAATTTGATATAGTACCAAATACTTTAATGAATTTAATATAACACAATCATACCATCAAGTAAAGTTACACCCTGAGTCATAAACCATATATTGCATCGAGGCCTTAAGCAGTACACCACCATACCATTCTGTCTTGTGGTTTGACTCCAAGAAACCCAGATCATCTCAGAAGTGCAATATTTGTTAATACAGAGCCAAAATTTATTTAATTTATTTTTAACTTAGACAAGCAATTACTCTTTTTAACATATCATCATTTTAAAACTGAATTCACAATTATTCAAAAGCTAAAACATGTGACTCATTCTCTGTTCGATTTTTTCTCGAAAGTAGTTATTGGTTTAGCAATTATTGAGTGATATTATTTATTTTAATAAAAGGTTTAAAAGTCCCCAATAAACATTCCCTGGGCTGCCTGCATTCTGCTTTGTATAGCTAAGACAACAAAATATTTAGATACTGCACTTAAAGAACGCAAATATGCATGCAGAATGAATGACAAACATTGCAGGCGTAATTGATAATTGATTCAAACGTAGATGTTATGGAACTTCAGGAGGATTTAAACAAACTCTATTCTTGGTCAGAAAAGTGGCAGATGCAGTTCAATGTAGATAAATGCAAGGTTCTGAAGCTTGGGAGTGCCCATAACCCTAGTACTTATAAGTTAAATGATGTAGAACTTAGCCATACAGATTGCGAAAAGGACTTGGGGGTTATGGTGAGCAGCAACCTTAAACCAAGACAGCAATGCCTAAGCGTACGTAATAAGGCAAATAGATTACTGGGATTTATATCAAGAAGTGTAAGCAACAGAAGTCCAGAGGTCATACTGCAGCTTTATACATCATTAGTAAGGCCTCACCTAGATTATGCAGCTCAGTTCTGGTCTCCGTATTACAAAATGGACATAAATTCGTTAGAAAACATTCAGCGTAGGATGACTAAATTAATACATAGCATTAGAAATCTTCCTTATGAAGAAAGATTGAAGACTCTTAAGTTACATTCACTTGTTAGACGAAGAATGAGGGGAGACCTGATCGAAGTGTATAAGTGGAAGATAGGTATTAATAAAGGGGATATTAATAAGGTCTTGAGGATGTCTCTCCAAGAGAGAACCCGCAGTAATGGATTTAAATTAGATAAGTTTAGATTTAGAAAGGACATAGGAAAGTATTGGTTTGGAAATAGGGTAGTTGATGAGTGGAACAGTCTACCTAGTTGGGTTATTGAGGCTAGGACTTTGGGTAGTTTCAAATCTAGGTTGGATAAGTACATGAGTGGGATGGGTTGGATTTGAGTGGGACTTTCACATCTGAGCTTATTTCTTGGGTGGCATTGAAAATTGGGTTGGGCAAATGTTTTGTTAGTGGGATGAATTGTAAAGGACCTGCCTAGTATGGGCCAGCAGGCCTCCTGCAGTGTTCCTCCTTTCTTATGTTCTTATGTTCTTATACAGTGCAGCAAATATTCACATATCTTATTTACAAAGGAAACAATAAAAGTGAATCTTGAGTCTGTCACTATCCACCTCAGCAACATCCTGAAAGAAAACAAATGGATGTGCATATTGTCTGAACCCATTGTACATATAGTCTTGGACAAACACTTTAAATACAAATGCCACAATCTGACATCACTAGACCTCACTTGTGGTGACATCCGATCTGACCCGACAGCACCTCTCCGGCCCCATACACTGTGATTATTACTAATATTATATATTCCATATACTTGAGAAAGCATGAAGAGTTGTTTTTATCAAAGGTTTCCTCATTATTCAATTTTACCAAAATATGTTACATCACAACCCTTTGCTTACACTGTAGTTGTTGCTGGATTATTACTATTACTACTACTAGTAGTAGTAGTAGTTGTTGTTGCTGTTGTGCTTTATTTAAGCCTTAACAGTATATGTACTCTTAGGCAAATTTCACATTCTTTTTAGACCACTTAGGCATAAGAATATAAATGCAGCCTCTTAGATAACAGCTGATTGCGCGAATCCTCTATGGGAGGTTATTTCAAGATTTAAATATCTTGTTTTTACAGAAATTCCTGTATTAGTAGCAACAGTAGTAGTAGTAGTAGCATCAGTAGAAGTAAAACTAGTAGTAGAAGTAGTAATAGTAGTACTAGATCAAAGAAAACGCTAAAAGCGATCATTTACATAAATGTCAACGATATACACACCTTCTGAAGGTCAGGCATGTGTACAACCGTATGTAACATATGTACATATTTGAGACGACATACCGTGTCAGGTTTGTAGTACACGTAGTCGTTATACCAGTCTGGAACTTGATTGAAAAGTTGAGTTACTGGAGTGAAGGGAAAGAATCGACCTCGTCCCAAACTGTCCCGAGAGTCACCGGCCATAACACCGATATGGTCCAGACACTTTCCTGCAACCAATTATTTGAACTTCAGTCACTCTCAGTTACTTTTATGATATTAGTAACTAACACTTTCCAGCAACCAGTCACTTCACTATAACGCACTGCTTATGAACCCCCTTTTCGTTATTTTTTTTATATAGCCTTAGTAAAGTTAGCTTAATGTATGTGCAAACCTCTGAAAAAAGAGATAAAATTAAACTTTAGTAGATCACCTCTCACAGGCCTCAGGAACATAATAAATTTGATGCCTATGTCAAATTATTGACAAAATCATATTCGACAGTCTTACGAATATAATTTTGGTTTCTCAAACATAAGTTTACAAACTATTGTTCCCTCAAGGAAGATTCCTTGATGCCAGTGAAAGCATATTCATTAAGGGAATTAAATCTTACCTTCCATTCATTGGATCGAGCCTGATTGCCTCCCATTTTCCCAAGCACTGTATGGCCCCTGTGAGCACTGTCATTCCCCAAGAAAAGAACTAGTAAGTGAGTTTAAAGAAAGTAGAATAGAAAAGATCGGAACCAGACGATCCACTGATAAATAATGAAATTTGTTGTGTAAAACAACTAAAGAGAGAAAGAAACGAGATCAGTGGATTAGATGTCACTGCCAGAGATCTATGTACTGCTTGTATACAGATGTCACTGCTAGAGATATATGTACTGCTTGTATACAGATGTCACTGCCAGAGATCTATATACTGTTTGTACTCACCTAATTGCACTCACCTAATTGTGATTGCAGGGGTCTAGATTCAGCTCCTGGCTCTGCCTCTTCACTGATCGCTACTAGGTCCTCTCTCTCTCTCTGCTTCCTGAGCTTTGTCATACCTCGTCTTAAAGCTATATATGGTTCCTGCCTCCATTACATCACTTGCTAGGCTATTCCACTTCCTGACGACTCTATGACTGAAGAAATACTTCCTAACAACCCTGTGACTCGTCTGAGTCTTCAGCTTCCAATTGTCACCCTTTGTTTCTGTGTCCCCTCTCTGTAACAACCTGTCTCTGTCCACCTTATCTATTCCACGCAGTATTTTGTATGTCGTTATGATGTCTCCCCTGACCTTCCTGTCCTCTAGTGTCGTCAGTCCGATTTCCCTCAACCTTTCTTCGTAGGACATACCCATGAGCTCCGGAACTAGCCTTGTTGCAAACCTTTGCACTTTCTCTAATTTCTTGAAGTGCTTGACAAGGTGTGGGTTCTAAACTGGTGCTGCATACTCCAGTGTGGGCCTGATGTACACAGTGTACAATGTCTTGAACGATTCCTTACTAAGGTATCGTAATGTTATTCTCAGGTTTGCATTTATCTGGTTGATGTGTGCCTCCGGAGACATGCTCGGTGTTATAATCACCTCAAGAGCTTTCTCCTTGAGCGAGGTTTGCAGTCTTTGGCCACCTAGCCTACACTCTGTCTGCGGTCTTCTTTGCCCTTCTCCGATCTTGATGACTCTCTATTTGGCAAGGTTGAATTTAAGAAGCCAGTTGTCCAGCCTGTCCAGGTCTCTTTGAAGTCCTGCCTGATCCTCATCTGATTTAATTCTCCTTATTAACTTCACATCATCTGCCAACAGGGACACCTCTGAGTCTATCCCTTCCATCATGTCATTCACATATACCAAAAATAGCACTGGTCCTAGAACCGACCCCTGTGGGATCCCGCTCTTCAAAGGTGCCCACTGTGATACCCCATCCCGTACCATGACTCGTTGTTATCTCCCTGTCAGGTATTCTCTGATCCATTGCAGTGCCCTTCCTGTTATACGCACCTGATTCTCTAGTTTCTGCACTAGTCTCTTGTGAGGAACTGTGTCGAAGGCCTTCTTGCAGTCCAAGAAAATGCATTCAACCCACCCCTCTCTCTCTTGTCTTACTTCTGTAACTTTGTCATAAAACTCCAGAAGGTTTGTGACACAGGATTTGCCTTCCATGAATCCATGCTGGTTGTCGTTCATAATCTTGTTCCGTTCCAGGTGCTCCACCACTCTCTTCCTGATAATCTTCTCCATGACTTTGCATACTATACGCGTCAGTGACCCTGGTCTGTAATTTAGTGCCTCTTTTCTGTCTCCTTTTTTAAAAATGGGAACTACATTTGCAGTCTTCCATAGCTCAGATAGTTGCCCAGTTTCAAGGGATGTGTTGAAGATTGTGGTTAATGGCTCACACAGTATATCTGCTCCCTCCCTGAGGACCCACGGGGAGATGTTGTCCGGTCCCATTGCCTTTGAGGTATCAAGGTCACTTAGCAGCTTCTTCACCTCCTCCTCAGTTGTGTCCATATCATCCAGCACTTGTTGATGTCCCCCTCTGTCCTGTCTCCACTGCGAATGCTTCCTTAAATCTCGTGTTGAGCTCCTCGCATACATCTTGATCGTTTCTTGTGAGTTCCCCACCTTCTTTCCTCAGCCTGATGATCTGGTCTTTGACTGTTGTCTTTCTCCTAATGTAGCTAAACAGCAATTTAGGGTCACACTTAACTTTCGATGCTATGTCATTTTCGTACTGTCACTGGGCCTACCTCCTTATCTGTGCATATTCGCTTCTGGCTCTTCGACTGAACTCCTTGCTTTCCTGGGTCCTTTGCCTTCTATACCTCTTCCATTCTCTAATGCACTTAGTTTTTGCCTATTTGCACCTTCGGGTAAACCAAGGACTCGCTTTGGTCTTCCCATTGTTTCTGCTGCTCCTGGGAACAAACCTTTCCTCTGCCTCCTAGCATTTTATTATTACATATTCCATCATTTCATTTACTGACTTTCCTACCATTTCTCTGTCCCGCTGCGCCTCCTGCAGGAAGTTCCTCATACCTGTGTGGTCCCCACTTTTATAGTTTGGCTTTTCCCCTTCGACTCCTGTTACCCTCTCCACTTGTAACTCTACTCTGTAATCAAAACTCAGGACTTCGTGGTCACTAGCTCCTAGGGGCCTCTCATATTTGATGTCATCAATGTCTGAGCTGCTTGGGGTGAACACAAGGTCTAATCTTGCTGGTTCATCCTCCCCTCTCTCTCTGGTAGTGTCCCTGACATGTTGATGCATGAGGTTTTCCAGTATCACGTCCATCATCTTGGCTCTCCATGTTTTGGGACCCCCATGAGGCTCAAGGTTTTCCCAATCGATCTCCCTGTGGTTGAAATCATCCACAACCCGTATCTTTGCTCTGCACGATTGAGGTCTTCGTGCCACCTCAGCCAGTGTGTCCACCATCACTCTGTTGTTCTCATCATATTCCTCTTTTGGCCTCCTGCAGTTCTGTAGTGGGTTATACATCACTGCAATGAATGCCTTATGGTCCCCAGATTGAATTTTTCCTAATATTAAGTCCCTTTCTCCAATCTCGTCCATTCCTTCCATTTCCTCAAAGCTCTATCGGTTTTTTATGAGCAGTGCAACCCTTCATCCTCCTCTGCTCCTTCTATCTTTCCTCAGGATCTGATATCCTGGTGGGAAGACTGCGTCTGTTATTGTCTCAGTGAGTTTCGTTTTTGTGACTGCTATGATGTCTGGGGACTTCTCGTTGATTCTTTCATGCCACTCCTCATATTTATTTGCTATTTCTTCTGCGTTTGTGTACCACGCCAGCTTCTTGTCTATCACAGTGGACCTGGGAGAATATTGGGGTTGGGGGAGCAGGAGCCCTGGGGGGGCCTCTGGGGGTTTGTGTTGTGGGTGGGGTTTTTGTTAGGGGGTGGGGGCAGAGTGCCTATAGGGAGCTGCTCTAGCAGTAGGGTTTGTGATGTGGGGGGTGGGGGCAGAGGGAACAGTGCGTGGTTTTTGGTTGAGCCTGTTCAGCTGCGTTGGGGTTGTCATTTTGTGGGTGGAGTTTGTGGTGGGGGGCAGAGTGTTCATAGGGGGCAGAGGGAACAGTGTGTGGGTTGTGGTTGAGATTACTCAGTTGCTTCAGGGTTGTTGTGGGTGGAGTCCTTCTGCAGGTGTCTCTGTAGGGTGTATTTGTCCTTCCACCTGAGTCTGGGTTCTGCTTTTCTTCATCGATGCATCCCGTTCCTCCTTTCGTCTTTGTACCCTCTCTCTCAGTATCGTCCTTTCCTGCTGTGTTGTGTCGCGATCTAGGTACACTCTCCGGTACTCTGGTTTGTCCCTTAGTCGTGCTTTCTCCTGCAGGGCCCTGGTTCGAGCTGATTCTGCCTTGAGGATTACTTTGACAGGCCGTCTCCTTCCACTCGCAAACCACCCAATTCTCCGAAAATTTGCCACCAGGGTCATGTCTCCCTCACCTTTTGTTTTCGTGATGCCTTTGATTGCTTTCTTCTCCCCCTGGTTTCTTTCATCGTAGGTTTCCCCTTCGACTTCTTGGAGCCCGTAGACAAACACTGACCTCTCCTTCTCCTCCTCCCACTGTGTCTTTCTTTGCATCCTCTGTGGTATTTTAGCTCTTTCCATCGAAACACTCCTGCCTTCAACTCCTGCCCTTGCTACAGCCCCTATGCTCAGTGGACTGTGTTCCCTGCCCAGTTGTTCCCTGCCACTGTAGTTGACTGTTAGAGTTTCTGCATATGTCATGTCTCCTTCGTTGTCTTCAGGCTTCTAATTTGGTCTTCCTGTACTCATCTTTACCTGAATCCCTACAGCCCCATCGTCTGTGACTGGTGTAGAAGTTCCTGATGTGTTGTCTATACTGTCATTTGTCTCTCTAGTCTGTTTCAGTTTTTTTAGCTCCTCTTCTAAGCACTTCATCTTCTCTTCTGCTGCTAAGACTTGTAGTCCTCTCCTCCATTACCCTGCCGAGCTCTGCTAGCTTCCTTCCCCACTCTTCCTACATTTTTGTGATCTCTAACTCCCAATCTTCCCTCACACGTTCCTCCCTCCTGGATTCGACCTCCAGACCCCTGGGTCTCCTGCCTCTTGGGTAGAAAGTGTGGGAGAGAGAATGATAGTGGGAAGGGAGGGAAGTGAGGGGAAGCCAGGGGGGAGGGGTAGGAGGAAAGGGAAGATGAATGGAAGGTGTGTGTGAGGAGGAGAAAGATAAAAGATAGAAAGAAAGAGAGGGAGGGGATAGATGGATAGAGAGGGAGAGAGAGAGAAAGGTAGAGAGAGAGAGAGAGAGAGAGAGAGAGAGAGAGAGAGAGAGAGAGAGAGAGAGAGAGAGAGAGAAAGAGAAACACAGGAGGTGCAACAAATCCTAGGCCACCCTCCCAGGCACCTAGGCTGTGCTCTCGCTGTCACCGGAAGGGGCACTCTGCCAACAACTGCCTGCGAGATACCAGGTGTAATTACTGCTACAAGAAAGGACATAAGGAGGACCAGTGTCGGAAGAAAAAGGAACTTGACAGACAGGGCCACCTGTTTAGAGACCTGTTCTCAGAACAAACCAGCAGGATCTCTGAATTGGTAAACACTCTCACACGTCACCCACTTAGCTACTCCTATCCCAGCCCAGCAGGTGGGATTGGGCCTTATACAAGACCACAGACCTACATCCCTGCAGCTGCCTCAGTACCCTACCTCTCTCAAGGGCAGGCACCTTACATTCCCTACACACCCACCACCTCAAGCTGACCACTTCATCATGAGGAGCCAGTCTATCAGCATCCTGTCGGCCAACATTAGAGGTTTCATTACTAATGTTGGAGAGCTCACACATAGCTTTGTGAACACTCGACGTCCCGACATGATAGCTGTTGTTGAAACATTTTTGGATGACAGGACTCCAGAAAATTTTGCAAGAATTGCTGGCTACACCTCATGGATGAGAAGAGACAGGCAAGGGCAAGGAGGTGGTGTTGCTGTGTGCTTCTCTAAAAGTGTTCATGCCCAGCACATAGATGTTGCCACCCCTACACATCTTGAAATGATGTTCTTCAAGCTCTGTATAAACACTAGTACCTCTGTACTAGCATGTGCAATGTACAGACCTCAGTGGCAACACGCAGACCCTATCAACTTCCTAATGGAAAATATTGACTCCCTTCTGCTACAACACAACTGTCAACATATTATAATTGTTGGTGACCTCAACCAGCACCTTATACAGAGGGACTTTGATGACCTTCTTGCAGTGTTTGACATGAGAAACTTTGTTGATTTCCCTACTCATATCTCTGGCTCCTCCCTTGACCCAGTAGTGAGTGATCTGGCAGAAGGCATAGTCACTTGTCAACCCCTCGGCTACGTTGGATCGTCTGACCACAAGGCTGCTTTTACCACACTTAAGATCCCAACAGAACGAGGTGAGGAGTCCACACGCCCACCTGGCTATGGGAAAGAGGTAATTGGCCAGCCCTTCGCTCTGAGCTCGCCACCACCGACTGGAATGCTCTTCTCCAGGGGGATGTTGACAACCAAGTAAAAGCCTTCACTGGACACATCCTTAATCTGCAACAAGAACACATTCCTCACCGGCAATATGTGACAAAGCCTACAGATCAGCCTTGGTTTGGCTTTCGTTGTAGAGAGGCTGCTACTGCTAAGTACAAAGCATGGCGAAGGTATAAGAGACATCCTACCACCTATAACAGGAACTTGCACATGCAAGCCTGTAGGCATATGGGTGATGTTCAAAAGTGGGCCATTGCTAAATGGGAGGTGGACACTAAAAGAAAGTTAGCATCAGGTAGGGTAGGCTCCAAAACCTGGTGGTCCCTGCTCAAGGACAGACAATGTTATCTGCCTGATGAACTTATTCCACCTCTAAATCGACAGGATGGGACCACCTCTACTAGTAGTCATGAGAAGGCGGACCTCTTTGCTGAACACTTTGCTACCAAAATGCAAGTTCCTGATCCAGCAAGGGACCCTCCTTGGCTAGCTGCAAGAACTGTGTCAAAACTGTCAGTGGTGACAATAAGGCAGGAGGAGGTGCATTTCCTTCTTAAATCACTTGACCAAGAAAAGGCTGTGGGCCCAGACAAGTTGAGCCCAAGATTGTTGAGAAGATGTGCAGACCAGCTAGCAGCACCTCTAACTCGCATCTTTCAGCACTGCCAAGTACAGTGTAAATGGCCCTCTCCATGGAAAGAGGCAAATGTAGTCCCTGTTCACAAAAAGAAGAGCAGAGCAGAAATCAGCAACTACAGACCAGTGTCACTCCTGTCAATCACTGGTAAGATCCTTGAGACAATAATCTCAAGACAAATGACAGATTTTTTTTGACTACCACTCACTACTTTGTGATCGTCAATATGGCTTCAGGAAAGGTTACTCTGCTGCTGATCTGTTGTTAAACCTCTCCACTAAGTGGCACCAGTCACTGGATGAATCCAAAGTCAGCTGTGTGGTAGCACTGGACATTGCTGGAGCTTTCGACCGGGTGTGGCACCAGGGCCTCTTAGCAAAACTTCAAGCACTGGGAATTGCAGGCTCTACGCTATGTCTCCTCAGTGATTACCTTCATGGTAGATCTCTAAGTGTAGTCCTCAATGGAACGGAATCAGCAAGGCATCCTATTGGGGCAAGCGTTCCACAAGGAAGCGTGCTGGGTCCACTGTTATGGAATGTCTACTTCAACGACCTTCTTCATCTCATCCCAGAATCACATGCATATGCAGACGACTGTACACTGACATTCACTTATCCAAGAGAAGAAATACCAGCTGCTCTAAGCTACATCAATCACCAGCTGAGAGCTATATCAGCTTGGGGAAATAGATGGCAAGTAACATTTGCACCTGAGAAAACGCAAATGATAATCGCCTCTAGGCACCATGATGGTAATGCTTGTGCAGTAGTAAGGATGAATGGGAGGATGTTGGCACCTGGAGAAGAAGTTGATATCCTTGGGGTGAAATTTGATTCCAAACTAACCATGAAGAACCATGTTGTAAATCTTGCAAACAAGGCAGCCAGGAAGCTTACAGCACTTCGCCGTATCTCGCATCTGCTTGACAGTAGGGGTTGCAAGATCCTGTACGAGGCACAAGTACGCTCACACCTTGAGTATGCTCCACTTTCTTGGTTTGCCTGCCCCCCCTCTCATCTGCGACTGCTTGACAGAGTAGAGAACAGAGCAAGACGTCTCATCTCTCGCCTGGACCCATCCTGGATAGATCTGTCATTTCAGCAGAGCCTTCAACATAGGAGGGATATGGGTGGCCTTACTGTTATGTACAAGGCCAATATTGTCAAAATACCACACTTGGATCCACTTCGAGGACAGCGTGAAACAAGCTTTTATGCCATCTGAGATCATACATACCCAGGATGACTCGAGTATGGAACACATTCGTACAGCATAATGATGTCAACGAGATAAAGTCAGTTGATCAAATGAAAATGCTGGCCCACAGATGGCTCCAACTTCATCCTGTCCCGTACTTGTATGTCTCATAACAATAAAAATGCTTTCAAATGAGCTGATGTAGGTAACAGCTCTTAGCTTGCCAATAAAGTTAGGAATCCTTAACCTGTAATATAGCTGTCAATAAAGCAAGGGATCCTTAACCTTGTCAAACCCTGTGTAAAAAAAAAAAAAAAAAAAAGAGAGAGAGAGAGGAAGGGAGAGAGGGAGAGGAAGGGAGAGAGGGAGAGGAAGGGAGAGAGGGAGGGAGAGCAAAGTGGAGAGAGAGAGAGAGAGAGGGGTGGGTGGGGAGGGAGGGAGGGTGTTAAGGGATATTAGAGGTGTATGTGTATGTGTGTGTGTATGTGTATGTACCTGTGTGTGTATGTGTGTGTGTGTGTGCACCCAGGAATAATGCTCCTCACTTCTAAGTATTCATACTTCTAATAAATACCAGTAGTAATACCAGTAATTCTAAAACTTACCAATAGTAATTCTAAGACTATTCAATTCTACTTATAAAATACCAAAATTAATACTAGGTTCTAAAACTCTGCCTCTATCAACTTCTACAAGTGTCTACCCCTGTGTGTGTGTGTGTGTGTGTGTGTGTGTGTGTGTGTGTGTGTGTGTGTGTGTGTGTGTGTGTGTGTGTGTGTGTGTGTGTGTATACTCACCTAATTGTACTCACCTAATTGTGGTTGCAGGGGTCGAGACTAAGCTCCTGGCCCCGCCTCTTCACTGATCGCTACTGGATCCTCTCTCTCTCTGCTTCCTGAGCTTTGTCATACCTCTTCTTAAAACTATGTATGGTTCCTGCCTCCACTACTTCACTTGCTAGGCTATTCCACTTGCTGACAACTCTGTGACTGAAGAAATACTTCCTAACGTCCCTGTGACTCGTCTGAGTCTTCAGCTTCCAGTTGTGACCCTTTGTCCCTGTGTCCCCTCTCTGGAACATCCTATCTCTGTCCACCTTGTCTATTCCCCGCAGTATCTTGTATGTCGTTATCATGTCTCCCCTGACCATTCTGTCCTCCAGTGTCGTCAGTCCGATTTCCCTTAACCTTTCCTCGTACGACATTCCCTTGAGCTCTGGGACTAGCCTTGTTGCAAACCTTTGTACTTTCTCTAACTTCCTGACTTGCTTGACCAGGTGTGGGTTCCAGACTGGTGCTGCATACTCCAGTATGGGTCTAACATACACAGTGTACAGTGTCTTGAACGATTCCTTATTAAGGTATCGGAACGCTATTCTCAGGTTTGCCAGGCGC
Organism: Cherax quadricarinatus; assembly: GCF_038502225.1. Classification (NCBI taxonomy): domain Eukaryota; kingdom Metazoa; phylum Arthropoda; class Malacostraca; order Decapoda; family Parastacidae; genus Cherax; species Cherax quadricarinatus. The sequence goes on from NC_091376.1 coordinate 17,412,489, forward strand.
CCGTATGCTGCAGCGGTTATTTGGTTGATGTGTGCCTCCGGTGATGTGCTCGGTGTTATGGTCACCCCAAGGTCTTTCTCCCTGAGTGAGGTCTGTAGTCTTTGTCCACCTAGCCTATACTCTGTATGCGGTCTTCTTTGCCCCTCCCCAATCTTCATGACTTTGCATTTGGCTGGATTGAATTCGAGATGCCAGTTACTGGACCACATGTCCAGCCTGTCCAGGTCTCTTTGCAGTCCTGCCTCATCCTCGTCCGATTTAATTCTTCTCATCAACTTCACGTCATCTGCGAACAGGGACACTTCAGAGTCTATTCCTTCCATCATGTCGTTCACATATATCAAAAATAGCACTGGTTCTAGAACTGACCCCTGTGGGACCCCGCTCGTAACAGGCGCCCACTGTGATGTGTGTGTGTATGTGTGTGTGTGTGTGTCTAATGTTACCTCTCACAAGCTACCCATTTCTCTCTCCTCACCCCTGATCAAGCCAATCTCCACCTTATCTACGCTGTTTCTACTCGAATTCCGGTAACAGCTTGCGGCCGGAGTTAGTAACAAGTATCTAACAGTGATGCAGAGACCAGATTCTGACAACATGCAACCACAATAGGATGTCACTGCCAGAGAACTATGTACTGCTTGTATACAGATGTCACTGCCATAGATCTATGTACTGCTGATATACAGATGTCACTTCCAGAGATCTATGTACTGCTTGTATACAGATGTCACTACCAGAGATCTATGTACTGCTTGTATACAGATGTCACTACCAGAGATCTATGTACTGCTGGTATACAGATGTCACTACCAGAGATCTATGTACTGCTTGTATACAGATGTCACTTCCAGAGATCTATGTACTGCTGGTATACAGATGTCACTACCAGAGATCTATGTACCGCTGGTATACAGATGTCACTACCAGAGATCTATGTACTGCTGGTATACAGATGTCACTACCAGAGATCTATGTACTGCTTGTATACAGATGTCACTACCAGAGATCTATGTACTGCTGGTATACAGATGTCACTACCAGAGATCTATGTACTGCTGGTATACAGATGTCACTACTAGAGATCTATGTACTGCTGGTATACAGATGTCACTACCAGAGATCTATGTACTGCTGGTATAAACATGTCAGTAACATGTCAGTAACATGTCAGTAACATGTCAGTAACATGTCAGTAACATGTCAGTAACATGTCAGTAACATGTCAGTAACATGTCAGTAACATGTCAGTAACATGTAAGACATAAACAATAACATAAACATTCTGGTGATGAATATCTATTGTATTCTCTTCACAAACTTTGTATATTTACTTTTATTGTTTTATGATTAATATTATTAACATTTATATATTACCATTATTATTATTATTATTATTATTATTATTATTATTGTTATTATTATTGTTATTATTATTATTATTATTATTGTTATTATTGTTATTATTATTATTATTATTATTATTATTATTATTATTATTATTATTATTATTATTGTTATTATTATTATTATTATTATTATTATTATTATTATTATTATTGTTATGATTAATATTATTAACATTTATATATTGTCATTATTATTATTATTATTATTATTATTATTATTATTATTATTATTATTATTATTGTTGTTGTTATTATTATTATTATTATTATTATTATTATTATTGTTATTATTGTTATTATTATTATTATTATTATTATTATTATTATTATTATTATTATTATTATTATTATTATTATTGTTATGATTAATATTATTAACATTTATATATTGCCATTATTATTATTATTATTATTATTATTATTATTATTATTATTATTATTATTATTATACTACATAATATACAACACTTTACACAAATAACCCACACATAAAAGAGAGAAGCTTACGACGACGTTTCGGTCCGACTTGGATCATTTACAAAGTCACACTAACCGGAAGTAACGAACGAACGAATGAAAGTTCAGGTAAGATCCCAAATGGGATGAGCGGGGAAGACGGGACAGACGAAGAATAGTGTTGGAGAGGAGTGTTCTTAGTTGTAGAAACAGAGCCAGAGCTTAACCCAGCAGCTAAGTCGATCGTGGGACAGACATTGAGAACGCACATAGCAGGCTCTTCTGTTGGGACTCCGGTGGGTGAGTGGGGAAGTGTGGGCAGACGAAGAATACTCGGTGAGAGCTAGGTCTTGAGTTGTAGCTGAAAGAGCCAGGGCTAAACCCAGCTGCGTGGCACTGCGAGGCAGTGTAGAGAGGGCATGTTGAGGACATAGAGGAGAGAGCAGGCTGCAGACAGTGCTCGCTGGCTGATATTCTTCAGGCTGAGATGAAGAACTGGTTTGGACGTCAGGTGTCGGGAGGCTCACGTTGTGTGTTGCGGAACTGTGTTGTGTGTTTGGCTACACTTCGCTGGTGATGGAGCCACTCTTGAGTCTTCTGAAGTCTCTCTTGGACATGTGGAATAGTTGCATTCTGAGGTTGGAGCAGTTCAGATTCGTCACGAGGTAAGATAGTGCGTTTTCAAAAGGAATTTGGTGAGGTTTGGTGCAGGTGTACTTAACAGCTCCTTCTTTCATTAAGTGGAGCATACCAGCTGCGCTCATTTCGGTTGGGAGGTTGGGGGTGGTGTAGAAGGTTAGAGACCCATTAAAGGCTTGGCTTAGGTAACGGTTGCCTGTGCTTTCTTTTTCGGTTACTTCTTCGACTACTACTTCGTCGTCGTCCGAGGGTTTTTTATAATGTTCTGGTTCTATTTTGTCTTCTGTGACTGTGTTGAGAGGAGGCAGGGAGTGTTGGTCGGTTGTGGTTTGTTGGGCTGGTGGTGGGTGGAGAAAGGTGGCAGTAGACGGTGGTGTTGGTTCTGGAGTAGAGACTTGGTCAGAGATACGAGTAGTACCAGGGGTTGAGGTGAAGTTAACAATGTCTGGAATTAGCTTGAGAAGGTCTTGTGATGGTGGCGAGTCTGGAAAGTTGAAGTTTGGCATGTTGTTAAGGCGAAACAGTTCATTGATTGTTGTGTTGAATGAGTCAGGGTTTGCAGCATTAGTGAGGTGTGCATACATCATACAGTATAGCACCTTGGATGGAGCAGCGTCAGGAAGAGCAGAGAGGGACTGGCTGGGTGGAGATGATTGTTGTGTAGCTTGAAGGAGTTCTGTGGTATCTGATTGAATTTTTGCAATGGCGGCGTATGTTGGCGATTTAGGGTTGTTGTTTTTGGTTTCTTCAATGATTTTCTTAGACAGAACTTCTTTACGTAGAGGGCATTTTGCTGCAAGGGTGTGGTGAGTACCCTTGCAGTTGAGACAGGTAGGAGAGGCAGTGGTAGTAGAACATTCCATGAAGTCATGGCCGTCTTTTCCGCAGTTTGTGCAGTACTTCTTCCCGTTCAGAGGACAGTCAATCGTTGAGTGGTGATAGGAGTAGCAGATCAAGCATGTTGTTAGGTAAGACACATATGCAACAGTTAGGTATTTTTATTTCGAAACGTTTCGCCTACACAGTAGTCTTCTTCAGTCGAGTACAGAAAAGTTGATAGAAGCAGAAGAGACTTGAAGACGATGTAATCAGTCCATCACCCTTAAAGTTTGAGGTGGTCAGTCCCTCAGTCTGGAGAAGAGCATTGTTCCGTAGTATGAAACAATATGGAGTTGAAGTGACAGGATGGAGCCTTATACTGCGCCAGGAGGTGAGACGTAGGTCACTTTGGGAGGTCAGGTCCCTCTCAAATCCAGCCGTTCTCACTAGTAGAGGTTGTCGAAGATGATTTCAGGTCTGTACCAAGATACCCTTGTGTTGCAGTGTCTGACAGATTGAACATTAAAATGGTATAAAATACCGACAGGATGTTAGGTAAGACACATATGCAACAGTTAGGTATCTTTATATCGAAACGTTTCGCCTACACAGTAGGCTTCTTCAGTCGAGTACAGAAAAGTTGATAGAAGCAGAAGAGACTTGAAGACGATGTAATCAGTCCATCACCCTTAAAGTTTGAGGTGGTCAGTCCCTCAGTCTGGAGAAGAGCATTGTTCCGTAGTCTGAAACAATATGGAGTTGAAGTGACAGGATGGAGCTTTATATAGCGCTAGGAGGTGAGACGTAGGTCACTTTGTGAGGTCAGGTCCCTCTCAAATCCAGCCGTTCTCACTAGTAGAGAAGAAGAAGCCTACTGTGTAGGCGAAACGTTTCGATATAAAGATACCTAACCGTTGCATATGTGTCTTACCTAACAACCTGTCGGTACTTTATACCATTTTAATGTTCAATCTGTCAGACACTGCAACACAAGGGTATCTTGGTACAGACCTGAAATCATCTTCGACAACCTCTACTAGTGAGAACGGCTGGATTTGAGAGAGACCTGACATCCCAAAGTGACCTACGTCTCACCTCCTGGTACTATATAAGGCTCCATCCTGTCACTTCAACTCCATATTGTTTCATACTACGGAACAATGCTCTTCTCCAGACTGAGGGACTGACCACCTCAAACTTTAAGGGTGATGGACTGATTACATCGTCTTCAAGTCTCTTCTGCTTCTGTCAACTGTTCTGTACTCGACTGAAGAAGCCTACTGTGTAGGCGAAACGTTTCGAAATAAAGATACCTAACTGTTGCATATGTCTTACCTAACAACCTGTCGGTATTTTATACAATTTTAATGTTCAATCTGTCAGACACTGCAACACAAAGGTATCTTGGTACAGACCTGAAATCATCTTCGACAACTTCTACTAGTGAGAACGGCTGGATTTGAGAGGGACCTGACCTCCCAAAGTGACCTACGTCTCACCTCCTAGCGCTATATAAGGCTCCATCCTGTCACCTCAACTCCATATTGTTTCATACTACGGAACAATGCTCTTCTCCAGACTGAGGGACTGACCACCTCAAACTTTAAGGGTGATGGACTGATTACATCGTCTTCAAGTCTCTTCTGCTTCTATCAACTTTTCTGTACTCGACTGAAGAAGCCTACTGTGTAGGCGAAACTTTTCGATATAAAGATACCTAACGGTTGCATATGTGTCTTACCTAACAACCTGTCGGTATTTTATACCATTGTAATGTTCAAGGTGAGACGTAGGTCACTAGTAGAACGCAGATGTTGGGAGGTCAGGTCCCTCTCAAATCCAGCCGTTCTCACTAGTAGAGGTTGTCGAAGTTGATTTCATGTCTCTACCTAGATACCCTTGTGTTGCAGTGTCTGACAGATTGATCATTAAAATGCTATAAAATACCGACAGGTTGTTAGGTAAGACACATATGCAACAGTTAGGTATCTTTATTTCAAAACGTTTCGCCTACACAGCAGGCTTCTTCAGTCGAGTACAGAAAAGTTGATAGAAGCAGAAGAGACTTGAAGACGATGTAATCAGTCCATCACCCTTAAAGTTTTGAGGTGGTCAATCCCTCAGTCTGGAGAAGAGCATTGTTCCATAGTATGAAACAATATGGAGATGAAGTGTATGTATGTATGTATGTATAATGTTCGCCAAGACCATAGTCCTGGCACGGGTCCCAATCTTGCGATGACCCGTCTTGGAGTTGAAGTGACAGGATGGAGCCTTATATAGCGCCAGGAGGTGAGACGTAGGTCACTAGTAGAACGCAGATGTTGGGAGGTCAGGTCCCTCTCAAATCCAGCCTTTCTCACTAGTAGAGGTTGTCGAAGTTGATTTCAGGTCGGTATTTTATACCATTTTAATGATCAATCTGACAGACACTGCAACACAAGGGTATCTTGGAACAGATCTGAAATCAACTTCATCAACCTCTACTAGCGAGAACGGCTGGATTTGAGAGGGACCTGACCTCCCAACATCTGCGTTCTACTAGTGACCTACGTCTCACCTCCTGGCGCTATATAAGGCTCCATCCTGTCTCTTCAACTCCATATTGTTTCAGACTATGGAACAATGCTCTTCTCCAGGCTGAGGGACTGACCACCTCAAAACTTTAAGGGTGATGGACTGATTACATCGTCTTCAAGTCTCTTCTGCTTCTGTCAACTTTTCTGTACTCGACTGAAGAAGCCTACTGTGTAGGCGAAACGTTTCGAAATAAAGATACCTAACCGTTGCATATGTGTCTTACCTAACAACCTGTCGGTATTTTATACCATTTTAATGATCAGGTCCAGCATGGCGAGATGTGGGCGAAACGTTCGGGTTCTATGTGACTTGGATGGATATGATAGTAGGAGATAGCTAGGCCGTCAGACAGCGCTCTAGTAGCCTTCTCGATGTTGGAGAAAGTTAGCTTGATCATTGTAGAGACGTTGGGGATTTTGGGGATATGTTCAATCGACGCCCAGGCATTTTGTTCCTCGATAGAGGTCTTGAGATCCTCAGTCGATAAAGAAGTGACGAGTTTGTCCAGCCGTTTGATGAAAACGGAACGTTTCGCCAGCAAAAAAGGTGAAGGGGAGATGGTGAACTCTCGGTGTCTGAGGGTTTTCATAGAGGTGTCGGCCATCAGCTTTGAGGCTTCATAATCGTCAGTACAGACGACGATGAATGAGTCTTTCGACGAGTGGATGGCTGTAAATTTAACCTGTAAGAAAGTCTTTGAACATCAAAATGGTATACAATACCGACAGGTTGTTAGGTAAGACACATATGCAACAGTTAGACAACTTCATTCCGAAACGTTTCGCCTACACAGTAGGCTTCTTCAGTCGAATACAGAAAGTAGGCAGGAACAGTAGAGATGTGAAGACGATGTAATCAGTCCATCACCCTTAAAGTCGTAGAATTTGAGGTTGTCAGTCCCTCGGCCTGGAGAAGTTCAGTTCCATAGTCAGGATAGTTCCTGACTATGGAACTGAACTTCTCCAGGCCGAGGGACTGACAACCTCAAATTCTACGACTTTAAGGGTGATGGACTGATTACATCGTCTTCACATCTCTACTGTTCCTGCCTACTTTCTGTATTCGACTGAAGAAGCCTACTGTGTAGGCGAAACGTTTCGGAATGAAGTTGTCTAACTGTTGCATATGTGTCTTACCTAACAAGAAAGTCTTTACAGCGGCAGCAAGGGCAAGTTTAATAGTCATTTATTACTCCACTGTTGGGTTTGATCCTTACACGGTTTGCAAGCATCATGAAGGAGTAAGGCAGGCGCTTGTATGATGATTATAGGTTCCCCTCGGAAACATAAACACACATGCAGTTTAATGTGATCTTTTATTGACAACGTTTCACCCACACAGTGGGCTTTTTCAAGTCACAAACAGATCTACCTGGGGTGGAAGGTACGGGAGCATTTATAGTCAGGTTCAGAATGTTGAGGTCAGGTGGAGAATGCTGCATCTGATGATCCACTGGGTTGGGTTATAGAGTCTGGGTAGCTTGGCGGGGGTATTGGACAAGTTGTGAGTAGACCTTCTGCAGTGTTCTATGTTCTTATGTGGGATAGCAATGAAGAAGTTTCTTGGCAAGTGGTTCAGCTATGTTATAGAAGCCATTGTTCTGGTTGAAATTGTTGGTTATAGAGATAAGCGATGATTCCAGGATTCTTCGGTATCGAGTGTTGTCTTCTGTGGCGATAAGTCTTGAGTTTCTGTAGTTAATTAAATGGTTGTGTAAATTGCGATGTTGTACACAGGCATTCCTTGTATCGTCAGTCCTGCTTGCGTATTGGTGTTCTGAAATACGTGTTTGGAGGTCTCTTGATGTTTCGCCCACGTATAATTTGTTGCAGTCATTACAGGTAGATCTGTTTGTGACTTGAAAAAGCCCACCGTGTGGGTGAAACGTTGTCAATAAAGGATCACATTAAACTGCATATGTGTTTATGTTTTCATATTGTCGGTATTTTATACCATTTATTTTCATAGGTTCCCCTCCCCGACGGGGATCGAAGGAACACTTCTTGAGGTGAGGAGCGACTGTCTTGATAAGATCGTCGATGATCAATGACTTCCCTAAGTCTGGAGAAGAGTTTTTTGTTTAAAAAAAAAAACAGAAGTGGAGCAGGACGGCTATATATAGGCAGGAAGAGGTGGTGGTAGTAGTAGTAGTAGTAGTAGTACAAGAATGGTATATAATACCGACAAGATGAAATTAAGACACATGCGCAACACCCGGGCATCTCTATCATAGACGTTTTGCCATCCAGCCAGCCACTGGATGGCGAAACGTCCACAACAAAGACACCCAGATGCCGCACATGTGTCTTAATTTCATCAGTAGTAGTAGAAGAGGTAGTGGTAGTGGTAGAAGTGGGGAAAAAGAAGTACGTGCCAGTCAAATACAAAGGAAGAGGAGCACTGCAAGGGAGCTAGGTGCCCACAAAGGGAGAGCAAGTACACAGAGGTGCGTGAAAGGGGAAGTGGTGAAATAAATGAAGAAGGAACAGAAACACGAGACAGAAGAGAGAAAGACAACCCAGAGGAGAAAAAGGAAAGAGGAAAGGGGAAGAGGGAGAAGAAGAAAAAGAAAAAGAAAAAATGAGGAGTCAGGTTAAGTCAAGGGTGTTCTGAAATTTGGAGCATTTTACAATGTAGTGGGAGAGGAAGGCATCTACAGAGACGAAGCCAGGGCTAAGATTCATACTAGGAAAGTTGTGTATTAGTGAGGATTCAATTAGACGGCGACTGTTCGAGTTGGAAGTAGGGAAGACAGTTTTAGCAGAAAACCAGTCAATAGGATGGCTATGATCACTGACGTGACAGAAAAGAGCATTGTTAGTGTCGGCAAGCCTAACACTATTTTTGTGCTCCCTAAGTCTGTCAGAAAGAGATCGACCAGTTTCTCCAAAGTGTTGAAGAGGACAGGAGGAGCAAGAAATAGAGTAGACACCAGGAACATCTGTAGAGGGAGGAGAGGTATGAACGAGATTAGTGCGAAGAGTGTTAGTTATGGGCTCTCCTCTCTCTCCTGTCCTTGCTAATCTTTACATGGAATGCTTCGAGACTGTTCTTCTTCCTACACTCGATGTGCAACCTTCACTCTGGCTCCGCTATGTGGATGACGTCTTTGCTCTGTGGCCTCATGACTCCAGTCTCTTCCAACCTTCCCTTGAAGCTCTTAATAATCTTGCCCCTTCCATTAAGTTTAAAGCTGAATGGGAATCTAATTCCTTGCTTCCTTTCCTTGTTGTCCATGTCCACCGCTCAGATACACGTTTTTCCTTTTCCGTTTACCGAAAACCCATGCGCAGTGGCATGTACATTTACTACTTTTCCTATCATGCTTCCCCTGCCAAGAAAAGTGTTCTTATCTCCCTCTTTCTCCGTGCTCTCCGCATCTGTGATCCTCAGTTTCTTCCAGCAGAAATTTCCACTCTTCAAAATTCGTTTTCCCGTCTTGGCTACTCTTCCCATTTCATAGACTCTGCCCTCTCACGTGCTAAACGTAATTTCTTCTTTCCCAAACTCTCTACTCCTGGGAACTCTTCTATCCTCTACCTTCCCTACATTTCCGGTCTTTCTAATCTCAACAATTCTCTCCATTCCTTAGACATCAAGCTTACCTTCCGCCAGACTAACACTTCACACTAATCTCGTTCATACCTCTCCTCCCTCTACAGATGTTCCTGGTGTCTACTCTATTTCTTGCTCCTCCTGTCCTCTTCAATACTTCGGAGAAACTGGTCGATCTCTTTCTGACAGACTTAGGGAGCACAAAAATAGTGTTAGGCTTGCCGACACTAACAATGCTCTTTTCTGTCACGTCAGAGATCATAGCCATCCTATTGACTGGTCTTCTGCTAAAACTGTCTTCCCTACTTCCAACTCGAACAGTCACCGTCTAATTGAATCCTCTCTAATACACAACTTTCCTTGTATGAATCTTAGTCCTGGCTTCGTCTCTCTAGATGCCTTCCTCTCCCACTACATTGTAAAATGCTCCAAACTTCAGAACACCGGTGACTTAATCTGACTCCTCATTTTTTCTTTTTCTTTTTCTTCTTCTCCCTCTTCCCCTTTCCTCTTTCCTTTTCCTCCTCTGGGTTGTCTTTCTCTCTTCTGCCTCGTGTTTCTGTTCCTTTTTCATTTATTTCACCACTTCCCCTTTCATACACCTCTGTGCGCTTGCTCTCCCTCTGTGGGCACCTAGCTCCCTTGCATTGCTCCTCTTCCTTTGTATTTGACTGGCTCGTCCACCTTTTTCCCCACTTCTACCACTACCACCACTACTACCTCTTCTTCTACTACTACTACTACTACTACTTCTGATGAAATTAAGACACATGTGTGGCATCTGGGTGTCTTTGTTGTGGACGTTTCACCATCCAGTGGCTGGCTGGATGGCGAAACGTCTACGATAGAGATGCCCGGGTGTTGTGCATGTGTCTTAATTTCATCTTGTCGGTATTATATACCATTCTTGTACTACTACTACTACTACCACCACCTCTTCCTGCCTATATATAGCCGTCCTGCTCCACTTCTGGTTAGTGTGACTTTGTAAATGGTCCAAGTCGGACCGAAACGTCGTCGTAAGCTTCTCTCTTTAATGTGCGGGTTATTTGTGAATCGTTCCAGTCACGGTATTGTGCCTTTTTTGTTATTTATACAACACTTTGTTGGGACTTCGAAGAATTAAACGAATCATCACTTTCGACGGCCAGTCTGATGGCGATCATCCTATAAATCTAATTGTTATATTTGCAACAGTAATTTTTAAAAAGGTGGAGGGGTAAGCCAGCGAAAAGCCTCGGTCAGATGACCAAAAGCTCCAGCTTTGGGTCATCATATGACCAAGACCCGCGTCAGGAAATACTTATCCTGTTTCCTGACGAATCTTACCTAACCTAATCTAAGCTCATCCTGTGATGTATTGCGCAAGGTCTGTATGACTGATCACATTCGTGTACGATTAGCCAGTCGTGTACGATCAGCCAGTCGTGTACGATCATCCAGTCGTGTACGATCAGCCAGTCGTGTACGATCAGCCAGTCGTGTACGATCAGTCAGTCGTGTACGATCAGCCAGTCGTGTACGATCAGCCAGTCGTGTACGATCAGCCAGTTGTGCACGACCAACCAGTCGTGTACGACCAGCCAGTCGTGTACGACCAGCCAGTCGTGTACGACCAGCCAGTCGTGTACGACCAGCCAGTCGTGTATAATCAGCCAGTCGTGTACGATCAGCCAGTCGTGTACGACTAGCCAGTCGTGTATAATCAGCCAGTCGTGTACGATTAGCCAGTCGTGCACGACCAGCCAGTCATGTACGACCAGCCAGTCGTGTACGACCAGCCAGTCGTGTACGACCAGCCAGTCGTGTGTGCAAGAGGACATTGATATTTTTTTGCAGAGAAAATTAAAAATACCAGATAAATTAAACATTCTTCTTTTAATGCTTTCGAAAAATATTTTAATTTTTATATTAGTCATCTTATAAAAACCTCATTTTGAAACCCTTTTTGAAAACAATGTTTTAATCCTCTTTTATTACGATATTCTTAATATTTTGCAACTCTATTTTTAATCCCCTTTACTTTTGCTGCTATTTTAAAACAGTATTTTTATCCTCTTTTAATTAAAAAAATTACATAAAAACTTAAAATGACATTTTTTTTACACTGACAGTATATTGTTGTTGAAGTTAATTTAATTTTGCAGACGCTGAACTGAGTCAAAAGATGAGTCACTTATCCCAGAAACTGTCCAGATGTAGATCTACGTTCACTTGCTCAGTGCCCCGAATATTTTGATTTTTTGAGTCACTTATCCCAGAAACTGTCCAGATATAGATCTACGTTCACTTGCTCAGCGCTCCGAATATTTTGATTTTTTTTAAAAAAAGAGCGGATTATTATATATGTTATATGATAAAAAAATTTAGTGCCAGTAGTTACGGAGATATAAGCGTGGGAAGTTGGTGCTAAATACTGAGGTGTCGGCAACACGGAGCACTGCCGCTTGTACAATTAATAAACATTTAACGTTTTTTTTTTTTCAATTATTTTCTATTTTTCGTTGTTTTCATGTTATGATAATAATGTTTTGTTGCAGAACCTTTGATTTCATAAACAATTCTTGTTGAGACACAAATGTTTGGTACCTAATTAGTGATTATTTTGTCACAAACACACATGTTAACACTGATAAATGAATTTGTACACCTGGTTCAATTATGTACTATTATTTACAAATATATACAAGGTATTTACAGGTTCCATTTATGTTTCTTGAAGTCCACCATTGTATGATACTCGAATTGTGAGTCTTATCACACTCGGGGTCGCTGTCTAGTGTAAGCACACACAACACTTTTCTGAGAATAATTCTTCTTTGGAGTAGATGGTAATGGTATTAGGCAGTGACAGTTAGGGATTATTCAGTTGGGCACTTCCCCCTCTGGTTGTGGGGCGACAGGTCGCTGATGTGGGGTGACAGGTCGCTGATGCGGGGTGACAGGTCACTGTTGTGGAGTGACAGGTTGCTGTGGAGTGGCATGTATGGGTGTGGTATCACACTTTCCCCTCTGGTTGTGGGGTGACAGATCGCTGTTGTGGGGTGACAGGTCACTGTTGTGGAGTGACAGGTTGCTGTGGAGTGGCAGGTATGGATGTGGTATCACACTTTCCCCTCTGGTTATGGAGTGACAGGTCGCTGTTGTGAAGTGACAGGTTGCTGTGGAGTGGCAGGTATGGGTGTGGTATCACACTTCCCCCTCTGGTTGTGGGGTGACAGGTCGCTGTTGTGGGGTGACAGGTCGCTGTTGTGGAGTGACAGGTTGCTGTGGAGTGGCAGGTATGGATGTGGTATCACACTTCCCCCTCTGGTTGTGGGGTGACAGGTCGCTGTTGTGGGGTGACAGGTTGCTGTGGAGTGGCAGGCATGGATGTGGTATCATACATTTTCGCTATCTGCTTGAGGACATTTAGGGTGAATTCCGCATATAGTTCTCGCTTCCAAGTCTTTATTTTGTACATGTTGAAGGTATTGAGCATTGCAGTGTATACAAGGTGGAAAAAAACTTTGATATACCACTTGCGACTCCTACGCACACAGTCAACAAGCCCTATCATCATGTCAACTAATCGCATATTAGTAGTGCTGATTTCTACAGTATGGCTCTCTACAGTATGGCTCCTCCTGAAAAGGCCTTCTACAGAGTGGCTCCTTTTCCTAAGTGGCTCCCTTTCCTGAGCAGACTCCCACGGCCCTCACCAATGACCCCACCCATGACCCCACCCACGACCCCCACCCACGACCCCCACCCACGACCCCCACCCACGACCCCCACCCATGACCCCACCCATGACCCCACCCACGACCCCACCCACGACCCCCACCCACGACCTCCACCCACGACCCCCACCCACGATCCCCACCCACGACCCCCACCCACGACCCCCACCCATGACCCCACCCATGACCCACCCACGACCCCACCCACGACCCCCACCCACGACCCCCACCCACGACCCCCACCCACGACCCCCACCCACGACCCCCACCCACGACCCCCACCCACGACCCCCACCCACGACCCCCACCCACGATCCCCACCCACGACCCCCACCCACGACCCCCACCCTCGATCCCCACCCACGACCCCCACCCACGACCCCCACCCACGACCCCCACCCTCGATCCCCACCCACGACCCCCACCCACGACCCCCACCCACGACCCCCACCCACGACCCCCACCCACGACCCCCACCCAGTGGCTCCTCCTGAAAGGCCTTCTACAGAGTGGCTCCTACCTCTGAGCGGACTCCTTCCGAGCCCCGTGCGCCCTCGCGCCCGCCCGCGCCCCTCGCGCCCGCCCTCGCGCCCGCCCGCGCCTTCTGCTGCGCCTTCTGCAGCGTCGTCCGGATCGCCCACGCCCCCCGAATTTTTTTCCGATTTTTTTCAATTTTTTTTTGAATTTCATTTTCTTGTGCTCTCCATCTCCTCGGATCAAATTTTTGAGGTTCCCCCCTCCCACTTTCACCCCATCCCAATTTCTTTTTTAATTTCATTTTCTTATGATCTCCTCGGATCAAGTTTTTTGGATTCCCCCCTCTGGGGGTAAGCATTCAAAATGGACTCCCACTTTCACCCCAAATATTCCTCCTCCATCTCCTTGGATCAAGGTTTTCTGGATAATACAAAGACTCCATCTCCTTGGATCAAAGTTTTTTGGGTTCCCCCCTCTGGGGGTAAGCATTCAAATGAACTCCCACTTGCATCTCAAATTCCCTGCTCCAATTCCTTGGATCAAGGTTTTCTCAATAATACAAAGACTCCATCTCCTTGGATCAAGTTTTTCTCGAAATCAAAGTCTCCATCTCCTTGGATCAAGGTTTTCTCTTCCATATCCTCGGATCGAGTTTTTGGATTCTCCCCTCTGGGGGGTAAGCATTCAAATGAACTCCTCCTATGGGGCATGGTACTTTCTCTTACTACAGGTTTAAACAAGTGTGACGTCACCCAACCTGTGTTTGCTCGGCGGTCAGTGACGTCACGTGATGACCTCACACACACAGGCTGAATCTTGTCGACTTCCCCCTATGTCAGTGACGTCACGTGATGACAGCACACACAGGCTGAATCTTGTCGAGCAGACAATAACTTAAAATGCAGGATAACACTATTTATTATACAACCAATGTATTTCATATACATCCAACAAAAAAAAAATAATTGAAAAAAGGTACAATTCATTGACTAAAATCAACATATTTTTCTCTTGAAGAAATTCTATGCATTTTTTTGTTCTGGATCTTCTTTGTCGTCACCATCTCAGTATTACACATCTCAGTATTACACAGGATAACCCAAATAGTTCCACATTTTTTCGTTAATACCCACATCAATCCACAAATTCTTTACAAAAGATTCACTCTCCTCAAGTCTAGATATTTTTCTCGTTTTAACTATTTCATTTCAGGTCACTCCCCACGAAGTAACCTTCTCTCTCTCCTTCTCCCCACCCTCCCAAACCCTCACACTCCAACCAACACCTCACAATTTTCACTCATAACCCACAATTTTTCTCGTTTTAACTATTTAATCAGAAAAAGTCACCACAACACTTACAACTTATAACCACTTTTCGATTAATTCACTAGTCACAATTTTACATATTACGAAGTTAATACACACACACACCTCACTTTACATTGAACACCTTCAAAACACTCTCATAAATCACTTGAATACTCACAAAAATACCTTCGAACATTTCCAAACAACACTGAAAAACTTCCAAAATATCATTTTGAGTACTCCCAAATACACCACTGAAGACTACTAAAACACCACTGAATACAGTCAAAACACCACCAAAATCACCATAAACTAAGATCAACATAACAGACTAACACCCATTTTCACACAAATCCCCTCAAATCACTATAACGAAGACGATCCCACTCACCTCCAACTAATATATAACATGAGCGCAAAAAAACATGAACACAAACCAAACACACACGAACACTTACAACATCTTTTTCGGAATCTCTAGTTCGACAATAACGCCCACAACCCACATTACTCACATCCCACAACACAAACAACCCACATCACCCACACCACAATTTTTTCTCGTTTTAACTAATTTCATCAGAAAAAGTCACAACAACAACCCACAACTTATAACCACTTTTCACCATCTCTAGTTCGACAACAACACCCACAACCCACAACACCCACAACCCACATTTTTTTCTCGTTTTAAATAATTTCATCAGAAAAAGTCACAACAACAACCCACTTATAACATCTTTTTTTTGGTATCTCTAGTTCGACAACAATACCCACAACCCTCATCACTTGCCAATTTATTCACAATTTATTCGATACAAATTTTTTCCCTTCTTTTTACTGTATCTTAAATGTAATGCACATTCCTCCCTACATTACTATAATTCTAATAAAATCCTCTCCATACCCATCTCTTTGTATCCACATAAATTGATAATATACTCACAACTACTAATTATCTCACTACCCAACTACTGCGACATGTTTCTACACCCTCCATTACCAATTTATTCACAATTTATTCGATACAAATTTTTCCAATTCTTTTCACTGAATCTTAAATGAAATACACATTCCTCCCTACATTACTAAAATTCTAATAAAATTCTCTCCATACCCATCTCCTTGTATCCACATAAATTGATATTATACTCACAACAACTAATCTCACTACCCAACTACTGCGACATGTTTCAACACCCTCCATTATTTTCCAATATATCATAACTTTTCACTTCTATAATTTCTTTTAAAATATTCACACATTACCTTTCTTTTCAGTAAAATCCCCCAATATTTCATTAAATTTCTAATACAACCCTCCCCATACCCCTCTCCATCTCACCCACATTTTTTCACATCCACTCACCCATCCCCCAACACACCTCTTCTTAACACACACAAAAATCATATTTCACATCCACAAATGCATCTCATCACCCATCTCAAATCCACTAAAATCACTGTAACCAAGACTCTATGACCACCTAACACACACACACACACACACACACATACACACACACACACACACAAACACCTCACTTTACTTTGAACACCTTCAAAACACTCTCATACATCATTTGAGACCACCTTTTCTCAATCTCTTAAGAAATATTCTCTCATCCACAACCTTTATCATCTCACTACAGAACAACCTCAAGATTACTTCGAACACTCTCATAAATCATTTGAATACTCACATATACACCTTTGAACATTTCCAAACAACAACACTGAAGCACTTCCAAAATATAATTTTGAATACTCCCAAATAAGATTTATCATCTCTAATTTATCTACACTTACACATTTCATTAACTGAAATTACAACTCATCTAGCATACTACTACCCTCAGTCACCAGACTTTACAACATTATCACAATAACTAACTCATACACTTATGACATGTGACATTTTACCAAAACTAGATGATGTTTTAAGAGAATGTGTCCAAAAATGTGTGATCTTAGTGGTGGGGTTATAGAATTTGGTAAACGTCTTGATTGTGGTGGTCTTAGATATTGGAGATATAACAGGTTGAAACAAGGTGTTTGGGTGTGACGTCGCTGATCGCCAAGTAAACACAGGATGGAGTGTGATGTCATGGGAGGTATCCCTATCTGTGCTGGTATGTGTTGGTGGTAGTGAGGGGAGTGTATTAGATATTGTATGGAGTTGGTGATTGTGATTTTTTTGTGCGAATGTTTTAAAAATGTGTGTTTTCTGCGATCTTAGTTGTTTTGAGGTGAGTGGTCATTGATGATAGTTGATGGATGTCTTAGTTTTTTTTTTTGTTTGTGTGTGTGTACATGTTATGTTTTCAGATGGTGGTGATCCTGTTGAAAATGTTTTCGGTGTTGTTTGGAAATGTTCAAAGGTGTTTTCTTTTGTGAGTATTCAAATGATTTAAGAGTGTTTTTTTTTTTTTTTTTTTTTGCGCTCATGTTATATAATAGTCTGAGGTGAGTGGGATCGTCTTGGTTATAGTGATTTGAGGGGATTTCTACAAAATTGGTGTTAGTTGGTGGTGTTGATCTTAGTTTCTGGTGATTTTTAGTGTTGTTTGGGCAGTATTCGGTGGTGTTTTGGTAGTATTCACTGGTGTTTTGGGAGTATTCAAAGGAGTTTGTTGATTGTTTTTGAATGTGTTCAAATGATGTTTTTGGAGTAATCAAAGGTAATTGATGTTGTTTTTAGTGTTGTACAAAGTAAAGTGTGGTGTGTGTGGGTGTGTTTGTGCTAGTTTTGGTAAAATGTCACATGTCATAAGTGTATGAGTTAGTTTTTGTGATAATGTTGTAAAGTCTGGAGACTGAGGGGAGTAGTATGGTGGATGAGTTGTAATTTCAGTTAATGAAATGTGTAAGTGTAGATAAATTAGAGATGATAAATCTTATTTGGGAGTATTCAAAATGATATTTTGGAAGTTCTTCAGTGTTGTTGTTTGGAAATGTTCAAAGGTGTATATGTGAGTATTCAAATGATTTATGAGAGTGTTCAAAGTAATCTTGAGGTTGTTCTGTAGTGAGATGATAAAGGTTGTGGATGAGAGAATATTTCTTAAGAGATATTGAGAAAAGGTGGTCTCAAATGATGTATGAGAGAGTTTTGAAGGTGTTCAAAGTAAAGTGAGGTGTTTGTGTGTGTGTGTGTGTGTGTGTGTGTGTGTGTGTGTGTGTGTGTGTGTGTGTGTGTGTGTGTGTGTGTTAGGTGGTCATAGAGTCTTGGTTACAGTGATTTTAGTGGATTTGAGATGGGTGATGAGATGCATTTGTGGATGTGAAATGTGATTTTTGTGTGTGTTCAGAAGAGGTGTGTTGGGGGATGGGTGAGTGGATGTGAAGAAATGTGGGTGAGATGAAATCATACCCCCGGCCGGGATTGAACCCGCGGTCATAGAGTCTCAAAACATGTAATGGAGGGTATAGAAACATGTCGCAGAAGTTGGGTGAGTGAGATGGAGAGGGGTATGGGGAGGGTTGTATTAGAAATTTAATGAAATATTGGGGGATTTTACTGAAAATAAAGGTGTGTGAATATTTTAAAAGAAATTATAGAAGTGAAAAGTTATGATATATTGGAAAATAATGGAGGGTGTTGAAACATGTCGCAGTAGTTGGGTAGTGAGATTAGTTGTTGTGAGTATAATATCAATTTATGTGGATACAAGGAGATGGGTATGGAGAGGATTTTATAAGAATTTTAGTAATGTAGGGAGGAATGTGCATTACACTTAAGATACAGTAAAAAGAAGGGGAAAAATTTGTATCGAATAAATTGTGAATAAATTGGTAAGTGATGAGGGTTGTGGGTATTGTTGTCGGAGTAGAGATACCAAAAAAAAAAGATGTTATAAGTGGGTTGTTGTTGTGACTTTTTCTGATGAAATTAGTTAAAACGAGAAAAAATTGTGGGTTGTGGGGTGTTGTGAGTTGTGAGTGTTGTTGTCGAACTAGAGATACCGAAAAGATGCTATAAGTGGGTTATTGTTGTGGGTGATGTGGGTTGTGGGTGTTGTGGGTTGTGGGTGTTGTCGAACTAGAGATACCGAAAAGATGTTATAAGTGGGTTGTGGGTTGTGGGTGTTGTCGAACTAGAGATACCGAAAAGATGTTATAAGCGGGTTGATGTTGTGACTTTTTCTGATGAAATTAGTTAAAACGAGAAAAAAATTGTGGGTTGTGAGTGTTGTGGGTGTTGTTGTCGAACTAGAGTTACCAAAAAAAAAAAATGTTATAAGTGGGTTGATGTTGTGGGTGTTGTGGGTTGTGGGGTGTTGTGGGTTGTGGGTGTTGTGGGTTGTGGATGATGTTGTCGAACTAGAGATGCTGAAAAGTGGCTATAAGTTGTGGGTTGTTGTTGTGGGTGCTGTGGGGTGTGGGCGATGTGGGTTGTGGGTGTTGTGGGATGTGGGTGGTGTGATGTTGATCATAGTTTATGGTGATTTTGGTGGTGTTTTGACTGTATTCAGTGGTGTTTTAGTAGTATTCAGTGGTGTATTTGGGAGTACTCAAATGGTGTTTGAGACTATTCAAAGGTGTTTTTAAAGGTGTTCAAATGATGTGCAAGAGTATTTATGAAGGAGTTCTGGGAGTATTCAGTGGTGGTTTGGTTTTGTTTTGACCGTATTCAGTGGTGTTTTAGTAGTATTCAGTGGTGTATTTGGGAGTACTCAAGTGGTGTTTGAGACTATTCAAATGTATTTTTAAAGGTGTTCAAATGATGTGCAAGAGTA
Organism: Cherax quadricarinatus; assembly: GCF_038502225.1. Classification (NCBI taxonomy): domain Eukaryota; kingdom Metazoa; phylum Arthropoda; class Malacostraca; order Decapoda; family Parastacidae; genus Cherax; species Cherax quadricarinatus. The sequence continues at coordinate 17,432,195 of NC_091376.1, forward strand.
TTTATGAAGGAGTTCTGGGAGTATTCAGTGGTGATTTGCCGGTGTTCGAATGATGTTTTTGGAGTATTCAATGGTAATTGATGGTGTTTTTTGGTGATGTTCAAAGCAAAGTGTGGTGTGTGGGAATGTGTTTGTGTTAGTTTTGGTAAAATGTCTCATGTTATAAGTGTTTGGGTTAGTTTTTGTGATGAAATAGTTAAAACGAGAAAATTTGTGGGTTATGAGTGAAAATTGTGAGATATTGGTGGGAGTGTGAGGGTTTGGGAGGGCGGGGAGAAGGGGTAAGGAGAGAAGGTTACTTCGTGGGGGAGTGACCTGAGATGTTATCTGAGATCGGTCAGTTAAGATTCGCCGGCCTTTTTCTGATGAAATAGTTAAAACGAGAAAATTATCTAGACTTGAGGAGAGTGAATCTTTTGTAAAGAAATAGTGGATTGTTGTGGGTATTAACGAAAAAACGTGGAATTATTTGGGTTATCCTGGGTTAAGAGTGAAAAATGTGTAATGTTTTCCCTATGTTGTATATGAAATGTGTAATACTGAGATGGTGACGACAAAGAAGATCCAGAACAAAAATGCATAGAATTTTTTCAAGAGAAAAATATGTTGATTTTAGTCAATGAATTGTACCTTTTTTTCAATGATTTTTTTTTTTTTGGTGGATGTATATGAAATGAATTGGTTGTATAATAAATAAATGAAAATATTGTGTATTAGTGTTATCCTGCATTTTATTGTCTGCTCGACAAGATTCAGCCTGTTGGTCTATGTGCGGTCATCACGTGACGTCACTGACCGCCGAGTAAACACAGGTTGGGTGACGTCACACTTGTTTAGACTTGTAGTAAGAGAAAGTACCATGCCCCATAGGAGGAGTTCATTTGAATGCTTACCCCCAGAGGGGAGAATCCAAAAACTTGATCCAAGGAGATGGGGTTTTTGTATTATCGAGAAAAACTTGATCCAAGGAGATGGAGTCTTTGTATTATCGAGAAAAATTTGATCCGAGGAATTGGAGGAGAAATACTTGGGATGGTGGGATGAAAGTGTGAAGGAGAACCTCAAAAATTTGATCCGAGGAGATGGAGATCATAAGAAAATGAAATTAAAAAAAAATCGAAAAAAACGGAAAAAATCGGGGGGCGGGGGCGATCCGGACGATGCTGCAAAAGGTGCAGCAGAAGGCGCGGGCGGGCGCGAGGGCGCAAGGGGCTCGGAAGGAGTCTGCTCAGAGGTAGGAGCCACTCTGTAGAAGGCCTTTCGGGAGGAGCCACTGGGTGGGGGTCGTGAGTGGCGGTCGTGTGTGGTGGTCGTGGGTGGGGGTCGTGGGTGGGGGTCGTGGGTGGGGATCGAGGGTGGGGGTCGTGGGTGGGGGTCGTGGGTGGGGGTCGTGGGTGGGGATCGAGGGTGGGGGTCGTGGGTGGGGGTCGTGGGTGGGGGTCGTGGGTGGGGATCGAGGGTGGGGGTCGTGGGTGGGGGTCGTGGGTGGGGTCAATGTGTGGGGTCATGGGTAGGGTCATGGGTGGGGGTCGTGGGTGGGGGTCGTGGGTGGGGGTCGAGTGTGGGGGTCGTGGGTGGGGTCATGGGTGGGGGTCGTAGGTGCGGGTCGTGGGTGCGGGTCGTGGGTGGGGGTCGTGGGTGGGGGTCGTGGGTGGGGGTTGAGGGCGAGGTCAAGGTCATTAGCATAAAGGTGTGAAAAGGAGTCCGCTCAGAGGTAGGAGCCACTCTGTAGAAGGCCTTTCGGGAGGAGACCGCTCAGGAATGGACCGCTCAGGAATGGACCGCTCAGCCATAGGATCCATACTGTAAAAATCATCACTACTCATATTGTTCGTATAGTCGATGACAGCAACTGGCTTTTTAATAGGTTCATTGTTGTACTTGCTCAGTCTGTCTGTTTTTACCACCTCGTTCTTGTGGATGGTTGACAGCAATGTCACGTCCCGTTTGTCATGCCACATCAGTGCCATTGTGAGGAAAAAGTTCAGTAGATAGGAGTAGCGATATAGTAACAATAGTTTCATTGCCGGCTACTTGTTAAGGTAGGGTAAGTCAAGCTCCCGCTATTCCGGCCTTTTTTCCCCCCTCCCCGAAAGTGATAGTTTCATTGCCGGCTACTTGATAAGGTAGGGTAAGTCCAGCTCCCGCTATCCCTTCCCCTCCTTCTTCCCCCCCCCCTGGAAAGGTGACGTGTTGGGCTCCGGTCCAAACAGTAATCACTAGACTCACAGCTCCCAGCACTACTGTAAGTACATGCCTGCCTTGTATTCTAGTGGATTTATTGGTTGAAAGCTTCACTTTTGACCAATAATAAACTTAGTCCTTTCAGTCTTGCTCTAAGTTGACTGTTGTAATAATCACCTCGTCTTTTAGGTATTGTACTTATCATGGAGAGTGATTTCTTAAGCAGTGGGTAACCTGTCTATCTTTCCAGCTTGAATGACAGAGAGGGTCACCTGCCAATCAACGAGCAGAACTGATGGAGATGGACTAACATCCTGAGACTTCCCCTTTTTGGATTTAATTACCTGTGCACCTGTATGAAATTGCAGGACGTAACCCCTCATCATTGCAGTGGTAAAGAACCTGCTTTCCTGTCGTCGGGATATAATACTCACGGCTATACTGTGAAGAACGAACCGGTGGGTTGTAACCAACACCTGCGACCCCATCCCCTATCATCAGCAATGGCTACAATTTCAACAACAGTGTCACCAACACCAGACACCCCTATATATATTAGCGTTGAATTCAGGTATCATTTACATTTTTCATTTTTAATTTTCTTTAATGTAGGATCAATATTTCATGTTTATGTGTTTTATATTTTATATTTTAATTAATAAAGTGTTTATGTTTGTCAGTTTTTATTATTTTTCTATACATTAATATTCCTGAGGAGGAACAAGCCTGAGTAATACTGACTGAAGTTGTTACAGGGTTGAGTAAGCCTTCACAAGTGGTGACCTTGCCAGGATCAACTCTACTGAATCAAGATTCAACTCCATCTCGAATCTACCATTGGAACTTCAACACCACATACCACAGACAGTTACCACCAGCCATGAGTAATCATTCTCTATGGTAGGACTACAGTACAGGTATTTAAAAGATTTGGTGATTGTTATAGTCTCAATTTATTGTAAGTCAAGTCAGGCAGGATATAATATTTAATTCTGCCACCTAATTTTGTGTGAGCTTGAAACACTTTGGAGGATTAGACTCTAGGGACCCGAGATTTTCCAGTGACAATTTGTTTCATTGAGCTCTTTATTATATCAAGGGAACTGTCGTAGGACACTCTTGATTTGTTGGTGAGAAGATTGGATGGTCAAGTGACCCCATTCTACTTACTGTTTGCTTGGAGCCGGCATAGAACCCTTCGTTTTAATTAATACATATTGTTTAATTGAAGCAGGGATCGAGCCCTCTGGTTTATTTATAGTTTAAGCGGAGCAGGAATTGAACCCTCCGTTTTCTTTAATACCCATTTCATTTCCCCTGATAAAGTTATTCTTGCAAGTATGGAGGAATACCAGTTTTGGATGAATGCTGGAAGTAAGTTAGGAATAACAGGGAAAAATTTAGAATCTTTCATTAGTGCTAAGATCCAGGAAAGACTTGAAAGAGAGAGAATAGAAAGAGAAAGAGAAAGAGAGGATAAAAAGGAAAGAGATCGAATTGAAAGAGAAAACCAAGATAGACAGTTAGAAAGAGAGAGAGAAGACAAAAAGTAGCATGAAAGACTTGATCGTGAGGAGAGAGCTAAAGTACATGAAGAACAAGTTAAATTAAGGGAACTTGAGGAAAGAGCAAAGGATAGAGAAGTTGAGGAAAGAGCTAGAGAACATGAGTTGAGAGATAGAGAAAAGGATCGCGAGCTCGAACAAGCTCACCTTGAATTAGAGAATAAAAAGTTAACTTCCTCAGAACAGCAATTAGATGAAGGAGCAATGGAACAACGTGCAGCTAGTGCACATATTCCAACACCTAATTTATCTCCCTTCACAGAGGGGGAAGATATAACTTCATACATTATCAGGTTTGAAAATACCACTACCCTCTGTGAATGGCCTGCTGACACCTGGGCTACCATGATAGGAATGTTATTTTCTGGTACAGCCTTGAATATCTATGCAACTTTGTCGCAGGATATTATATGTAATTATAACCTACTGAAGAAGGCGATCCTTAAAGCATATAAAAAAAACACAAATTCCTACAGGAAAGATTTCAGGTAAGCCACCTTACAGCCTGGCCAGAACTTTCAGCAGCTACAGGTAACAAACACTCTTTCGTTTGTTCGACTTTTGGATAGAAAGTTCAGGAACTGATCACAGTTATGAATCTCTTAGAGACTTCATGGTTGCTGACCAGTTCCTGACAGCTCTTCCCAATCAGATACGAACATTCATCAGAGAACGTAACCTGATTAAAGCTGAGGAAGTTGCTGAGGCTCACAATTCCTATAAAGACCTAAAGGGATCGAACCCTAAGGGCAAGGGTTCATCAGTCCTTAAGAAATCAAAGCCTCTAGTGGAAAGTAAAATGACTTCTTTTATTCCTGTTTGTCATTTGTGTGGTGTTAAGGGACATAAACGTCCAGATTGTCCTTCTAAGAAGGTCCAAAAAGTTGGAAGATGTTTTAAAGACCAAGCACCCTTCTGTTCAGGAACAGTTAATGGACTTAATGTATCTACCATTTTACGAGACACTGGATGCACATGTATAGTCATTTCTGATAAGCTGTTCCCTAATCTTAAAGAAACTCATTCCTCTGCTATACTTTCAGACTACTTGGGTCGTACGGACACTTTTCCTACCATCCGTTGTTACATTAGGTCTAAATGGTTCACAGGTTGGTCTGAAGCCGTACTAGCTCCCTTCACTTCTTGCTCCGTACTAATAGGTAATGTAAAAGGTGCCATTCTTCCTTCTGAGGTTGACCTTTCAGCACCAAAGATGGACATAAGTGTTTCAGATCCTCTTCCTGTAGAGTCAGAGAAGCCCCTCGAAAGTTCAGATGAGACAATGTCTCGCGATATTCATGTGGAATTAAAAACCAGTGATGCTACTCTCGAAAGCGAGGAAGTAGGATCACCGGTTCACTTGTTAGATGAAAGTGAAGGTATTACCTCCGATACCATAAATGTCTTGACTAGGGCTCAGACCAAAGCCCAGGCTTCTCCTACTGTCCATCCTTTGATTTTCCCTGACTTTAAGCCTTTAGATATATCGAAGGACTCCTTTGTCAATTTACAACGTAATTGCCCTTCTCTTCAGAATTGCCATAATGCCGCTAAACAAAATCAAGTGATCCAAAGGAGAAACTTTTCATATAAATTAGAATATATAAAAGGTATCTTGTACATGTCAGTATTCAAATTAAATTCAGATGAGATAGACTATTCCATCTTAGTTGTCCCAAGTCAATGCAGAGAGACTGTTCTTAAAATGGCTCATGACCTGCCAGTGGCCGGACATTTCTCGCATCGTAAAACCTTAAATAAAATTAGGGAAACCTATTTTTGGCCAAAAATGTCCTCAGATGTCACTACCTATTGTAGATCGTGTAAAGTTTGCCAACTGTCATCCTCCCGAGGTACCAGGCGAGTACCTATGGTCAAAATGCCAGTCTATACGGTACCTTTTGAAAGAGTAGCCATAGATATATATTAACATTATAGGTAGTAGGTTGGTAGACAGCAACCACCCAGGGAAGTACTACCATCCTGCCAGATAACTGTGAAACAGAAACCTGTAACTGTTTTGCATGATGATAGGATTGCTGGTTTATTTTCTGTCTCATAAACACGCTAGATAACAGGGATATTTTGCTACTACTACTTACACTTTGGTCACACTTCACAGACACGCACATGCATATATATATACATACATCTAGGTTTTTCTCCTTTTTCTGCATAGCTATTGTTCTTCTTTATTTCTTCTATTGTCCATGGGGAAGTGGAAAAGAATTTTTCCTCCATAAGCCATGCGTGTCGTATGAGGCGACTAAAATGCCGGGAGCAATGGGCTAGTAACCCCTTCTCCTGTAGACATTTACTAAAAAAGAGAAGAAGAAAAACTTTATAAAACTGGGATGCTTGAATGTGCGTGGATGTAGTGCGGATGACAAGAAACAGATGATTGCTGATGTTATGAATGAAAAGAAGTTGGATGTCCTGGCCCTAAGCGAAACAAAGCTGAAGGGGGTAGGGGAGTTTCGGTGGGGGGAAATAAATGGGATTAAATCTGGAGTATCTGAGAGAGTTAGAGCAAAAGAAGGGGCAGCAGTAATGTTGAATGATCAGTTATGGAAGGAGAAAAGAGAATATGAATGTGTAAATTCAAGAATTATGTGGATTAAAGTAAAAGTTGGATGCGAGAAGTGGGTCATAATAAGCGTGCATGCACCTGGAGAAGAGAGGAATGCAGAGGAGAGAGAGAGATTTTGGGAGATGTTAAGTGAATGTATAGGAGCCTTTGAACCAAGTGAGAGAGTAATTGTGGTAGGGGACCTGAATGCTAAAGTAGGAGAAACTTTTAGAGAGGGTGTGGTAGGTAAGTTTGGGGTGTCAGGTGTAAATGATAATGGGAGCCCTTTGATTGAACTTTGTATAGAAAGGGGTTTAGTTATAGGTAATACATATTTTAAGAAAAAGAGGATAAATAAGTATACAAGATATGATGTAGGGCGAAATGACAGTAGTTTGTTGGATTATGTATTGGTAGATAAAAGACTGTTGAGTAGACTTCAGGATGTACATGTTTATAGAGGGGCCACAGATATATCAGATGACTTTCTAGTTGTAGCTACACTGAGAGTAAAAGGTAGATGGGATACAAAGAGAATAGAAGCATCAGGGAAGAGAGAGGTGAACGTTTATAAACTAAAAGAGGAGGCAGTTAGGGAAAGATATAAACAGCTATTGGAGGATAGATGGGCAAATGAGAGCATAGGCAATGGGGTCGAAGAGGTATGGGGTAGGTTTAAAAATGTAGTGTTAGAGTGTTCAGCAGAAGTTTGTGGTTACAGGAAAGTGGGTGCGGGAGGGAAGAGGAGCGATTGGTGGAATGATGATGTAAAGAGAGTAGTAAGGGAGAAAAAGTTAGCATATGAGAAGTTTTTACAAAGTAGAAGTGATGCAAGGAGGGAAGAGTATATGGAGAAAAAGAGAGAGGTTAAGAGAGTGGTGAAACAATGTAAAAAGAGAGCAAATGAGAGAGTGGGTGAGATGTTATCAACAAATTTTGTTGAAAATAAGATAAAGTTTTGGAGTGAGATTAACAAGTTAAGGAAGCCTAGAGAACAAATGGATTTGTCAGTTAAAAATAGGAGAGGTGAGTTATTAAATGGAGAGTTAGAGGTATTGGGAAGATGGAGGGAATATTTTGAGGAAATGTTAAATGTTGATGAAGATAGGGAAGCTGTGATTTCGTGTATAGGGCAAGGAGGAATAACATCTTGTAGGAGTGAGGAAGAGCCAGTTGTGAGTGTGGGGGAAGTTCGTGAGGCAGTAGGTAAAATGGAAGGGGGTAAGGCAGCCGGGATTGATGGGATAAAGATAGAAATGTTAAAAGCAGGTGGGGATATAGTTTTGGAGTGGTTGGTGCAATTATTTAATAAATGTATGGAAGAGGGTAAGGTACCTAGGGATTGGCAGAGAGCATGCATAGTTCATTTGTATAAAGGCAAAGGGGACAAAAGAGAGTGCAAAAATTATAGGGGGATAAGTCTGTTGAGTATACCTGGTAAAGTGTATGGTAGAGTTATTATTGAAAGAATTAAGAGTAAGACGGAGAATAGGATAGCAGATGAACAAGGAGGCTTTAGGAAAGGTAGGGGGTGTGTGGACCAGGTGTTTACAGTGAAACATATAAGTGAACAGTATTTAGATAAGGCTAAAGAGGTCTTTGTGGCATTTATGGATTTGGAAAAGGCGTATGACAGGGTGGATAGGGGGGCAATGTGGCAGATGTTGCAGGTGTATAGTGTAGGAGGTAGGTTACAGAAAGAAGTGAAGAGTTTTTACGAGGATAGTGAGGCTCAAGTTAGAGTATGTAGGAAAGAGGGAAATTATTTCCCAGTAAAAGTAGGCCTTAGACAAAGATGTGTGATGTCACCGTGGTTGTTTAATATGTTTATAGATGGGGTTGTAAGAGAAGTAAATGCGAGGGTCTTGACAAGAGGCGTGGAGTTAAAAGATAAAGAATCACACATAAAGTGGGAGTTGTCACAGTTGCTCTTTGCTGATGACACTGTGCTCTTGGGAGATACTGAAAAGAAGTTGCAGAGATTGGTGGATGAATTTGGTAGGGTGTGCAAAAGAAGAAAATTAAAAGTGAATACAGGAAAGAGTAAAGTTATGAGGATAACAAATATATTAGGTGATGAAAGATTGGATATCAGATTGGAGGGAGAGAGTATGGAGGAGGTGAATGTATTCAGATATTTGGGAGTGGACGTGTCAGCGGATGGGTCTATGAAGGATGAGGTGAATCATAGAATTGATGAGGGGAAAAGAGTGAGTGGTGCACTTAGGAGTCTGTGGAGACAAAGAACTTTATCCTTGGAGGCAAAGAGGGGAATGTATGAGATTATAGTTTTACCAACGCTCTTATATGGGTGTGAAGCATGGGTGATGAATGTTGCAGCGAGGAGAAGGCTGGAGGCTGAGGGCAATGTGTGGTGTGAATATAATGCAGAGAATTCGCAGTTTGGAAGTTAGGAGGAGGTGCGGGATTACCAAAACTGTTGTCCAGAGGGCTGAGGAAGGGTTGTTGAGGTGGTTCGGACATGTAGAGAGAATGGAGCGAAACAGAATGACTTCAAGAGTGTATCAGTCTGTAGTGGAAGGAAGGCGGGGTAGGGGTCGGCCTAGGAAAGGTTGGAGGGAGGGGGTAAAGGAGGTTTTGTGTGCGAGGGGCTTGGACTTCCAGCAGGCGTGCGTGAGCGTGTTTGATAGGAGTGAATGGAGACGAATGGTTTTTAATACTTGACGTGCTGTTGGAGTGTGAGCAAAGTAACATTTAAGAAGGGGTTCAGGGAAACCGGCAGGCCGGACTTGAGTCCTAGAGATGGGAAGTACAGTGCCTGCACTCTGAAGGAGGGGTGTTAATGTTGCAGTTTAAAAACTGTAGTGTAAAGCACCCTTCTGGCAAGACAGTGATGGAGTGAATGATGGTGAAAGTTTTTCTTTTTCGGGCCACCCTGCCTTGGTGGGAATCGGCCAGTGTGATAATAAAATAATAATAGTTGATTATGCTTCGAGTTTCCCTGAAGCAGTTCCCTTAAAGACCATAACTACTACAGAGGTGGCTGAAGCCCTTTTGTCCATCTTCTCCAGAGTGGGCATCCATAGAGAAATTTTGTCTGACCGTGGGACACAGTTCACATCTGACTTAATGCAACATCTCTACCAACTTCTAGGAGTGAAGCCTCTCTTCATCACACCCTATCATCCCAGCTGTAATGGGAGGATTGAGCACCAGCATTCGATTCTCAAGTCCATTTTAAGGAAACTTTGCTCCCTTAAACCTAAGGAGTGGCATCGTTACCTACCCTGTGCTTTGTTTGCCATGAGGGAAGTTCCCAGTGACTCTTCGGGGTTTTCACCTCTTGAACTTCTCTATGGTAGACAGGCCAGAGGCCCATTGTCCATCCTTCATGACTTATGGACTAATGAGGAGGTAAATGCTGAGGTTCAGTCTTCTTACCAGTTTCTGCTTGATCTTAGATCCAAACTTGAGGAGACCTCTGACATAGTTTCGAAAAACCTAAGCTTGTCAATGGACCAGTACAAAACTTATTTTGATTCCAAAAGTCAGAGGAGAAGTTTTAAAGTAAGAGATGAAGTTCTTGTACTTTTGCCTATCAAGTCAAATAAATTATTAGTAGCATGAAAAGGTCCATATAAAGTATTAAAAATTTGTGGGAAAGTTGACTACCTCATAGAAGTCAAGGGTAAACCTAAGTTTTATCATATGAACATCCTTAAGAAATATTACCGAAGAAATTCGGTCAACTGCCTTAATAACTTTGACTTAGTTTTTCCACACGAACTTGATAAGACAACTGAAGAATGTAAAGTGTGTGTAATTGACACCTCTAACTTAGACCATGATGAAGAACTACATGACTTGGTGACTCTTGACCACTCGGGCGCAACCACATTAATATTAATGAATCTTTGGATGACCATAAGAGACATGAACTACTTCAATGTGTGAGTAACTTTTCAGACATCTTTACTGATATTCCAGGTGTTACCTCCACGGTAGTCCACAAGATTGACTTAGTGACTGACAATCCTATCAAACGAAAATTATACCCAGTTCCAGTTCACCTTAGGGATGCATTTGACCGAGAGGTAGACAAATTATTAAAACTAAAGATCATTGAACCTTCAGTATCTGCATATTGCTCACCAGTAGTCATGGTTAAGAAGGAGGATAATTCATATAGACTTGCTATTAACTTCAGAGGCCTTAATGCTATAACTCCGTGGGATGCTGAACCTATGCCCTTAATATATAGCGATCTACTCAAATTTTATGACTCTTCCTTCTTTTCAGAGATTGATATTGCGCAGGCATATCATCAAGTAATGTTAGATCCTTCTTCTAAGCAGTACACCGCTTTTCCTACACACCAAGGACTGATGCAGTATAGAACTATGCCCTTCGGTTTGGTAACTGCCTGTGATACCTATGTCAGACTGATGAGAAAGGTCTCGGGTAATATGCCAAATGTTTCAGTTTATTTTGGTAACATTTACGTAATGACATCCACGTGGGGCGAATATATCCAAACATTAACATCAGTTTTGCGTAGGTTACGCTCACATGGCCTCACTGCCAAGCCAAAGAAATGCTTCCTTGGGTATAACAAGATTAGATATCTTGGACTGATACTTTCTAATAACTCTCTGCATCCTCTCCCCAGTAAGATCAAAGCTTTATTAGAATTTAAATTCCCCGAAACCAAGAAGCTCATGTGTAGCTTTCTTGGTTCTGTAAATTTTTATGCACAGTTTATCCCGAACCTTACTGATCTTACAGGCATCTTATCCGACTTCCTTAAAAAGTCTATGAAGGAACCTCTTGAACTTTCCGACATAGCTCGGGAAAAGTTTAATGAGATTAAAAGCATCTTTTTGAAAGACCCTATGCTTAAGATTCCAGATATTAATAAAACATTTTGTTTGAGAACTGATGCCTCCAATACTGGCTTAGGTGTAGTGTTACTACAATACCATGATGGTACTCCCTTCCCTGTATGCTTCCTAAGCCAGAAACTCCTTCCCGCAGAAACGAGATACTCCACCATAGAAAAGGAATGTTTAGACCTTGTGTGGGGTATCTCCAAACTTAAATTTTATTTGCTGGGAAAAGAATTCATTTTAGAAACGGACCACAAACCTTTGATATACCTAGAAACTTTTAAAGGAACCAACAGTCGCCTCTTGAGGTGGACATTGGCACTCAAGGCTTTTAAGTTTCATATTGTGTATATCAATTGTTCATCCAATTATTTCTCTGACTGGTTAAGTCATGACAGTCAGTAGAAGATTTGTTGCCTTACGCAACTTCCACATGTTAGAGCTTTTTCCTCGCCTATTCTTCTTATACTCCTTGACTATAAGTTTTGGTATGGGGGAGTGTGAGGGAAAAGTTCAATAGATAGGAGTAGCGATATAGTAACATTAGTTTCATTGCCAGCTACTTGTTAAGGTAGGGTAAGTCAAGCTCCCGCTATTCCCACCTTTTTCCCCCACCCCAAAAGTGATAGTTTGACTGCTGGCTGCTTGGTAAAGTAGAATCAGTCTAGCTCCCGCTATCGCTTCCTCTCCTTCTTCCCCCCCCCCCCCCGAAAGGTGACGTGTTGGGCTCCGGTCCAAACAGTAATCACTAGACTCACAGCTCCCAGCACTACTGTAAGTACATGCCTGCCTTGTACTCTAGTGGATTTATTGGTTGAAAGCTTCACTTTTGACCAATAATAAACTTAGTCCTTTCAGTCTTGCTCTACGTTGAATGTTGTAATAATCACCACGTCTTTTAGGTATTGTACTTATCATGGAGAGTGATTTCTTAAGCAGTGGGTAACCTGTCTATCTTTCCAGCTTGGATGACAGAGAGGGTCACCTGCCAATCAACGAGCAGAACTGATGGAGATGGACTAACGTCCTGAGACTTCCCCTTTTTGGATTTAAATACCTGTGCACCTGTATGAAATTGCAGGACGTAACCCCTCATCATTGCAGTGGTAAAGAACCTGCTTTCCTGTCGTCGGGATATAATACTCACGGCTATACTGTGAAGAACGAACCGGTGGGTTGTAACCAACACCTGCGACCTTCCCCCCTATCATCAGCAACGGCTACAATTTCAACAACAGTGTCACCAACACCAGACACCCCTATGTATATTAACGTTGAATTCAGTTATCATTTATATTTTTCATTTTTCATTTTCTTTAATGTAGGATCAATATTTCATGTTTATGTGTTTTATATTTTATATTCTAATTAATAAAGTGTTTATGTTTGTCAGTTTTTATTATTTTTCTATACATTAATTTTCCTGAGGAGGAGCCAGCCTGAGTAATACTGACTGAAGTTGTTACAGGGCTGAGTAAGCCTTCACAGCCATGATGTCATTAGCATGAAACACTTGCTCTACTCTTCCTCCAGTGAACCTTGGCATGTGTTTTCTACTTCTCACTGTTCCACATATATCAATATTGTTCACACTTAGGAAATCAGCGAGCATAGGGCTTGTATGCCAGTTGTCTGTGTACAATGTATTGCCCTTGCCAGGGTATGGTTCCATCATCTTGCGAACAACATCATCAGAAATGCCCAACATGCGCCTTGTGTCGCCGAGTGTATATTTCGCTGTGTAAATAATGACATTCAACATAGGATCAGTCTCACAGTCACACATAACAAAGAATTTTATACCATTTATGCGTTTGCTTGGTATATATTGTTTGAATGCCAGTCGTCCCTTGAACAGAATAAAGGACTCGTCACCAACAATGTTCTTGAATAGATAGAAGTAGGCACTGAATTTTTGCTTCAGATACATAAACAATTTCCGTATTTTGTATAGCAGGTCATTTCGGTTTGGCGTATTCCTGTCTGCGAAGTGCAACATTCCTAGCAACAGAATGATTCTGTTGCAGGGAAGGTCAGGGAAGACTGGAGTACTGATGAAGTGGTCTGTGGACCAGCAGTGTGCTATATTGTTCTTATATATATATGTGTGGTATAAGCATGACAGTACAAAGGAATAAATACATTTCAGCCACAATTGTATATTTCCACCTGCACAGCCGTGACGATTCTGAAACATCTGTGTGGTCCATTGTATACTTGTAGTACATGTTGATCTGGGTAACGATCAGGTTCATTATCGGCTCATCAAAGTGTGTGTATGAGTGTGTGTGTGTGTGTGTGAGTGTGTGTGTGTGTGTGTGTATGAGTTTGTGTATGTGTGTGTGTGTGTGTGTGTGTGTGTGTGTGTGTGTGTGTGTGTGTGTGTGTGTGTGTGTGTGTGTGTGTGTGTGTGTTTATGTGTGTGTGTGTATGAATTTGTATGTGTGTGTGTGTGTGTGTGTGTGAGAGAGAGACTCAGCAATCAACATTTGCACAAATAACTCACTACAGTTGTGACCGGGTGTGGAAGTGTGAATTGCTCATTACTCTAAAATTTGTTCATGATTGCAGCCATGTATAAACGTAAGTAACCATTCTTACAGTATTCATTACCTTTGTAACTTGTGAGTTCATTACCTTTGTAACTTGTGAGTTCATTACCTTGTACCTAGTTCAGCCATCAAAACTTTGGAGCCCGGTCCCTGGACCCATTGTGTACCTCTGTAATCTGTAAATACCTTTGTAACTTGCCATGATTGTGACTAGACCTACCTGGAGTTCATTACCTTTGTAAATTGTGAGTTCATTACCTTTGTAAATTGTGAATTCATTACCTCTGTAACTTGCTCAGCTATCAAAACTTTGAGGCCCAGTCCCTGGACCCATTATGTACCTCTGTAATTTTTTGACTACCGCCCACAGGATGGGTATGGGGTGCATAATAAACATATTAAACTAACTAACTCATCAAAGTATAGTTGAAAATAGCCTAACTCTGTAGACTCCTTTGTGATGGGACATTGTGGCATGATACCACTTCCACTGGCATCAAAATCGAAATGATGTGGCATGAATGGTGTACTTTCTGTCCAGTTCCATTCACGGTCACATGGTGCAGGGTGGACCTGTGGCATGGGGCACGGGGGAGCAGGAGGAGGGACAGGAGTGGTGGCAGCACATGGCTGAGAGGGTGCCGGGCGGTCCTTTGTCTGCCCACCCACCGTGCCACAATGTCCAGGCACCATGCCACCCACCTCCTCTTCCTCCATCTCAGCATACTCTCTATGATCACTATCAGTGGTTGGGGTTCTGGATCGTGACCTGCCACGACCCTTGCCGCCGACTGCATATGGCATACTGCCAGAACGTAAGCGACGCAGCCTAAAAGTACTTTTCACTGGAGAATAATGCTTATCACTTTCACTCGACGAATCCTTTATGGACATAAAATCGATTTCATCATCGTCACTTATATCACATTCACTATCGTCAACACCACAACACATGGAAAATGATAATTTCCTCTTGTGGAGTTGCCTTTGGATAATAACACTACCAACCGTAGAGGTGCTGGGCTGAGGGTCTGTTGTGGCCACACTAGCCACATTAACCACACTGGCCACACTGGCCACCACAAAAATGCTGGGCTGAGGGCATGGTATGGCTACACTGGCCACCCCAGAGGTGATGGGCTGAGGGACATCTGGGTTGTCATCAACAGTTTCACTAATTCCTTGATCATTAGTAGCCATATCAGTGTCAGATTCACTACACTCGCATTCTGTTTCACTTTCGAGGCGTCAGTGAATCACAGGGGTTTGCCATTATGTTGACCCAAGATGGAGCTAAAACGAACTGGTGTTACCACACGGTATCCCAAAGTCCAGGATTTTTTTTTCATATTGCGCACACTGAGTGCACAGGCGACTAAGACCTATCACGCAAAATTTGAAGGAATGAAAAATAAAATGTAGATCTACGTTCAGAGCGTATATCTACGTATATATGTATATCTACGTATGTCAAACATATATATACATTTGGACAGTTTAAGGGTTAAGAGCATCTTAACATGTGGCAATGTATAAAAAATTACTCTGATCGTAACAAATGGAGGTCTCTATAATGTCTGGCAGTCTAGGGTCTAAAATGGTGGCTACTGGTTACGCTTCTTAAATAAGTACTAAGTATTATATCATGGCTGTGTTGGTAATAAGATGAGCTAGCAACTGAATGTTCCCAGTTCAAAACTCTACTACTGTCTCGAATAAACTAAAAGCCATAAATGAAATCGAAAGAAACCCAAAGTATTTCTTCTCCTATGCCAAATCAAAATCGAGAACAACGTCCAGTATTGGGCCCCTACTTAAACAAGATGGGTCCTACACAGATGACAGCAAGGAAATGAGTGAGCTACTCAAGTCCCAATATGACTCAGTTTTTAGCAAGCCGCTAACCAGACTGAGAGTCGAAGATCAAAATGAATTTTTTTATGAGAGAGCCACAAAATTTGATTAACACAAGCCTATCCGATGTTATCCTGACGCCAAATGACTTCGAACAGGCGATAAATGACATGCCCATGCACTCTGCCCCAGGGCCAGACTCATGGAACTCTGTGTTCATCAAGAACTGCAAGAAGCCCCTATCACGAGCCTTTTCCATCCTATGGAGAGGGAGCATGGACACGGGGGTCGTCCCACAGTTACTAAAAACAACAGACATAGCCCCACTCCACAAAGGGGGCAGTAAAAGCAACAGCAAAGAACTACAGACCAATAGCACTAACATCCATATCATAAAAATCTTTGAAAGGGTCCTAAGAAGCAAGATCACCACCCATCTAGAAACCCATCAGTTACACAACCCAGGGCAACATGGGTTTAGAACAGGTCGCTCCTGTCTGTCTCAACTATTGGATCACTACGACAAGGTCCTAAATGCACTAGAAGACAAAAAGAATGCAGATGTAATATATACAGACTTTGCAAAAGCCTTCGACAAGTGTGACCATGGCGTAATAGCGCACAAAATGCGTGCTAAAGGAATAACAGGAAAAGTCGGTCGATGGATCTATAATTTCCTCACTAACAGAACACAGAGAGTAGTCGTCAACAGAGTAAAGTCCGACGCAGCTACGGTGAAAAGCTCTGTTCCACAAGGCACAGTACTCGCTCCCATCTTGTTCCTCATCCTCATATCCGACATAGACAAGGATGTCAGCCACAGCACCATGTCTTCCTTTGCAGATGACACCCGAATCTGCATGACAGTGTCTTCCATTGCAAACACTGCAAAGCTCCAGGCGGACATCAACCAAATCTTTCAGTGGGCTGCAGGAAACAATATGAAGTTCAACGATGAGAAATTTCAATTACTCAGATATGGTAAACATGAGGAAATTAAATCTTCGTCAGAGTACAAAACAAATTCTGGCCACAAAATAGAGCGAAACACCAACGTCAAAGACCTGGGAGTGATCATGTCGGAGGATCTCACCTTCAAGGACCATAACATTGTATCAATCGCATCTGCTAGAAAAATGACAGGATGGATAATGAGAACCTTCAAAACTAGGGAGGCCAAGCCCATGATGACACTCTTCAGGTCACTTGTTCTATCTAGGCTGGAATATTGCTGCACACACTAACAGCACCTTTCAAGGCAGGTGAAATTGCCGACCTAGAAAATGTACAGAGAACTTTCACGGCGCGCATAACGGAGATAAAACACCTCAATTATTGGGAGCGCTTGAGGTTCCTAAACCTGTATTCCATGGAACGCAGGAGGGAGAGATACATGATTATATACACCTGGAAAATCCTAGAGGGACTAGTACCGAACTTGCACACGAAAATCACTCACTACGAAAGCAAAAGACTTGGCAGACGATGCACCATCCCCCCACTGAAAAGCAGGGGTGTCACTAGCACGTTAAGAGACCATACAATAAGTGTCAGGGGCCCGAGACTGTTCAACTGCCTCCCAGCACACATAAGGGGGATTACCAACAGAGCCCTGGCAGTCTTCAAGCTGGCACTGGACAAGCACCTAAAGTCAGTTCCTGATCAACCGGGCTGTGGCTCTTACGTTGGTTTGCGTGCAGCCAGCAGCAACAGCCTGGTTGATCAGGCTCTGATCCACCAGGAGGCCTGGTCACAGACCGGGCCGCGGGGGCGTTTACCCCCGGAACTCTCTCCAGGTAAACTCCAGGTAACTACATATACTCCCACACACTATCCCACACACCGTCTCCCTCTCACTCTCACACTCACATTCACACACTCTCTCCCTCTCTCTATCTCTCTCTCGCTCTCTCTCTCTCTCTCTCTCTCTCTCTCTCTCTCTCTCTCTCTCTCTCTCTCTCTCTCTCTCTCTCTCTCTCTCTCTCTCTCTCTCTCTCTCTCTCTCTCTCTCACACACACAGACCAGTGTCACTGACATGTATAGTATGCAAAGTCATGGAGAAGATTATCAGGAGAAGAGTGGTGGAACACCTAGAAAGGAATGATCTCATCAACAGCAGCCAACATGGTTTAAGGGATGGGAAATCCTGTGTCACAAACCTACTGGAGTTCTATGACATGGAGACAGTAGTAAGACAAGAGAGGGGTAAGTAGTAAGTTGTATGACAAGAGAGGGGTGGGTGAATTGAATTCTCTTGGACTGCAAGAAGGCGTTTGACACAGTTCCACACAAGAGATTAGTGCAAAAACTGGAGGACCAAGCAGGGATAACAAGGAAGGCACTACAATGGATCAGGGAATACTTGTCAGGAAGACAGTAGCGAGTCACGGTACATGGCGAAATGTCAGAGTGTGCGCCTGTGACCAGCGGGGTCCCACAGGGGTCAGCCCTAGGACCAGTGCTGTTTCTGGTATTTGTGAACGACATGACGGAAGGAATAGACTCCGAAGTGTCCCTGTTGCAGATGACGTGAAGTTGATGAGAAGAATTCATTCGATTGAAGACCAGGCAGAACTACAAAGGGATCTGGACAAGCTGCAGACCTGGTCCAGCAATTGGCTCCTGGAGTTCAACCCCACTAAGTGCAAAGTCATGAAGATTGGGAAAGGGGCAAGAAGACCGCAGATGGAGTACAGTCTAGGGGGCCAGAGACTACAAACCTCACTCAAGGAAAAAGATCTTGGGGTGAGTATAACACCAGGCACATCTCCTGAAGCACACATCAACCAAATAACTGCTGCAGCATATGGGCGCCTAGCAAACCTCAGAACAGCATTCCGACATCTCATTAAGGAATCGTTCAGGACCTTGTACACCGTGTACGTTAGGCCCATTTTGGAGTATGTGGCACCAGTATGGAACCCACACCTAGCCAAGCACGTAAAGAAACTAGAGAAAATGCAAAGATTTGCAACAAGATTAGTCTCAGAGCTAAGGGGTATGTCCTACGAGGAGAGGTTAAGGGAAATCGACCTGACCACACTGGAGACAGGAGAGATAGGGGGGACATGATAACGACATAGAAAATACTGAGAGGAATTGACAAGGTGGACAAAGACAGGATGTTCCAGAGGTGGGACACAGCAACAGTTAGAGGTTGAAGACACAGATGAATCACAGGGATATTAGAAAGCATTTCTTCAGCCACAGAGTAGTCAGGATGTAATGGAGGCAGGATCCATACATAGCTTTAAGCAGAAGTATGATAAAGCTCATGGTTCAGGGAGAGTGATCTTGTAGCGACCAGTGAAGAGGCGGGGTCAGGAGCTAGGACTTGACCCCTGCAACCTCAACTAGGTGAGTACAACTAGGTGAGTACACACACACACACACACACTCACAGACACACACACATACTCTCTCTCTCTCTCTCTCTCTCTCTCTCTCTCTCTCTCTCTCTCTCTCTCTCTCTCTCTCTCTCTCTCTCTCTGTTCCTCTCCTCTTCGTCTTCCTTCTCATCTTCCTCCTGCCCCTCCCCCTATTTGTCCCTCCCCCCTTGCCTTTCCCTGCTACATCAGTCAAAAATGAGGGGACTGTAGGGAACGCAAAGGTCCTATCAGACCACCTTTGAGCCTGGGAAAGGATGAGGAGCACACCAGGAACAAATAAAGGGACTGAAGAAAATGAAGGAGCTAAGCTATATGAAGAGGTCCTAACAGACCACAGCAGTGCCTAGGAAAAGCTGAGAAGGAAAAATGACAGACCACTGAGCATAGGGACATCAGCTAGAGAAGAAATTGAAGAAAGGAACACTGCAATGGAGGCAACTAAATCATCTCAGAGAATGCTAAGGAAAATGCGGTGGTAGGACGAAAGGGAGACGTCAGTTTTTGTTTATGGGCTCCAGGAATTTGAAGGGGAAGCTTATAAAGCAAAAAAGCAGGAGAAGAAAAAGCAATTGAAAGTATCTTGAAAGCATTAGGAGTGGACTACACGACCCATGTGACAAATGTTTAGAGAAGAGGGTGGTTTGCAAGAGGAAAAAACCGATCAGTCAAAGTGATTTTCAAGGTAGAATGAGCTTGCAACATACTGAAGTGCCAGAGGGTGTACCTCGACCATGAGAGAACACAAGAAGAAAGGCAGAAACTGAAAGAGAAGGTACAAAGATGCAAAGAGGAATGAGAGGTAAAAATGGAGATGAGCAAGAGAACCCAGACTCAGGAAGAGGAGCAAATACAACTTCCCTCAGAACCACCCACAGTAGGACCTCAGCCACAACAACCCCAATGCAAACAATCTAACCCAAAACCCATGCACTGTACTCTCTGCCTCCATCCTCTCATCACAAATTCCACCCTCTCAGCAACCCTCCATGGTTCCCCATCAGGTCTTCCACTCCCCCAACCCCAACGTTCTCCCCAGACTACAGTTTTAGAAAAGAAATTGAAGGCTGAATGTGGATAGAATAACAAATTAAAGTAAGGAGTGGCCTGAAAGAATCAAGGAGATATCCTCAGACATCATAGCACTCACAGAAATGAAACTCATTGGGCTGATAACAGATACAATCTTCCCACCTAGATATCAGATCCTGAGGAAAGACAGAGGGAGCAGAGAGGGGGTGCAAGGAGTTGCACTGCTCATTAAAAGGCGATGGG
The DNA here is from genome assembly GCF_038502225.1 of Cherax quadricarinatus. NCBI lineage: Eukaryota > Metazoa > Arthropoda > Malacostraca > Decapoda > Parastacidae > Cherax > Cherax quadricarinatus. Next base: position 17,452,428 of record NC_091376.1, read on the forward strand.
GATTCGAGGAAATGGAAGAAATGGAAGATATGGGGGAAAGGGACTACATAGTAAGTACAATTCAGTCTGGGAGACTTGAGGTAGTCATTACAGTGATGTATAACCAGCCACAGAATTGCAGAAGGCCAAGAGAAGAATAAGGGGAGAGCAACAGCAATGGTGGACACACTAGCTGAGGTGGCCAGAAGAGCTCACCCGGGCAGAGCAAAGTTACTAGTTATGGGTGATTTCAATCACAAGAAGATTGACTGGGAAAACCTGGAGCCACATGGGGGTCCTGAAACATGGAGAGCCAAGATGATGGATGTGGTACTGGGAAACCTCATGCATCAACATGTTAGCGACATTACCAGAGAGAGAAGGATGAACCAGCAAGACTGGGCCTCGTATTTACCCTGAGTAGCACTCAGACATTTAGGACATCACATATGAAAGATCCCTCAGAGCTAGTGATCACGTGGTTCTGAGCTTTGAATTCATAGTAGAGTTACAAGTGTAGAGGGTATTGAGAGAAGGATGGGAAAAGCCAAACTACAACAGGGAGGACTACACAGGCATGAGGAACTTACTGCAGGAGGTTGAGTAGGGAGGAGAACTGGTAGGAAAATCAGCAAACGAAATGATGGACTACATAACAACAAAATGCATGGAGGCAGATGCAGAAGAAAGCTGGTTTAACCCCTAAGCCAGGCCAGCTTAAGTCCCAAGCTGCCCATGTCTCATCCTAGCATGTCTTACAGTCAACTTCCATCTACACATTAGAACCAGCAGCTACCCTCCACGGGCTGGCTTTCGGCCTTCCCTCACTCTGCCCACTTTGAACCCATTTGAGTATCCAATAAATCTGAAGCTAGTCAATCAGCAGTATTCCTCCTAATCCTGCACTGCCTAACAAGAAATTGCAAGGCTAGACTCAGCACAGGAGACATTAAAACAGTGGTGGCAACGGTTTTTCTTCAGCAGCAGAGTGCGCCTTTGTTTTCCGAGATGGAGGAGAAAAGAACGCTCATCCAGCCGCATTCAAGACACCCGCTGACTTACTGAGTTAGTAGCTACACAAAGCATCTCATCGGCGGCAGGGACAAAACCTTGTCCATGATTTTCTCTCAAAATTTGGACATTGTTGTTACGGTGTCATTCCCGGGCCCAGCAGACACTTGTACACTTCATCTCCTGCCTACAGCATCTCAGCGTTTCCTTGCAGCCTTCTCCTGCCTCCTACAGATTCCCTACATCTGTTTAAGCAACAAGAAGTCGAGGTGAGGTTGTTTTAGTGGTGGGCTTCCACATGTGTCCCTAGGGTGTAGGAATGTCCTGCCACCCTGTACTGCGCCAGGCCTCATACCAGCCATCGCTTCCACTCTCCTCTCCTCTTTTCTGTTACATCCTCTTCGTTCCTGTGTTCAGGCCGCATTCTGCATAGGTTGCTGAGCTATCAGTGTTCTTCAAGAAGCTCTACCCAGAATGTCCACGTGGGAACCCACTTGGTTTAGCCCCTAAGCCAGGCCAGCTTAAGTCCCAAGCTGCCTGTGTCTCATCCCAGAATGTCCTACAATCAACTTTCCTCTACATATCTTAGAACCAGCAGCTCCCATCCACGGACTGTCTTTCGGCCTTCCCTTACTCTGCCCACTGTGAACCCATTTGAGTATCCAATAAATCCTAAGCAAGTCAATCAGCAGTATTCATCCTAACCCTATGCTGCCTAACAAGAAATCACTAGGCTAGACTCGGCACAAGAGACATTAAAACACTAAGTGCACTAGAGAAAGAAAAAGTACAGAAGACTAAGGACCCAGGAAAATAAAGAGATTAGTCAAAAGAGCCAAAAACGAGTATGCATAGGTAAGGAGGAAGGCCCTGCGACAGTAGAAAAACGACATAGCATCAAAAGTCAAGTCTGACTCGAAGTTGTTGCATAATCACATCAGAAGAAAGACAACAGTTAAAGATTAGGTAATCAGGCTAAGGAAAGAAGGTGGGGAACTCATAAGAAACAACCAAGGAGTATGTGAGGAGCTCAACATGAGATTTAAGTAAGTATTTACAGTG
>NC_091376.1:17459479-17495625 GCF_038502225.1 Cherax quadricarinatus
TTTGTCAGTCACTTGTTTAAGTCTTATTCGAGTCTTGAGACATAGCTAACTACTTAAGAGCACTTACACCCATACACACACTTACTTGTACATATTTGTAATATCTTTTTAAATGTTAATGTACCTGACGGTACTTAAGAATTATAAATGTGATATGTGCTTTCAGCACAATAATATTGAACTCGAGAGATTGATTTTATTTTGATTGATGTGATTTAATTTACTTTGATAATATACCTCTAGACAACTTATAGACTTAATAAATTTATTAAATTTTAATTTCTCTAGTTAGTAGCCTACCAGTTGTAATCCTAAAGCACTATTGAACCATACTGAATTTTAATGGATAATTGGAAAAGGATACTGACTACTTGTTACGAAAACCCAGTAACAGGCTGGATGCTAGAAGGGCAGTCCTTTCTAGTATTCACTGGAGATCTCTAAGCTTTTAGAATCGCGTTTTTTGTAACAAATGGGGGCCTGTCCGGGATGCTCTTGATCCAAGGTGTTGGAGAAATTGTCCAGTTTGACATACTAGTGAATCTATGATCAAACACTTTGAGTACTTTCCTAATCTGAAGACTTTGAGTTTAGTCTTGTACAACATACCAGGTGGATGTATGTACTTGACTGAGTCTCTTGATCCAAGGAGATGGAAATACTGTTTATGAGTTTTAACTCTAAGACATCCAACACTAAAATTCCTATTAGGATTATAGTTTCCCATAATCACTCTCTCGTAGTACAATTATTTTCGTGATGTATGCCAAAGTGAAACAGTTAATTGATACTCTGACTTTGAGTTAAGTACATTAAAACTTCAGACGTGTTGGCAGGTAGCCAAATATCTCGGTGTGACGTATAACAGGAATTACACAGCAGAAACTGTCAGAGCGTTAATTAAAGATATATTGTTTCCTGCTCATACAGAGATGTCTGATTATGATTCAGATTCAGAAAGCCTAGTGTCACAATTAGGAAGTATGGCTCTATTTGAAGTTGATGAAAGAGCAACTAGAGCAGAAGTGAGCCTAGTGTCTGAGCCTAGTGTAGCTCAGTTCTCGCTCGCTCCTTCCCTCACTGACACTATAGTACAGAGTATAGCTGTTAGCATGACACAGCCTAATACTAGTACAGTGTATACTACACATGTATTTACTTATCCTAGACCAGATCTAGACACTCTAGAGACGGCTGGACCAAGTGTTCGACCTAAGGACCGTCCAGACCATGTTAATTTCCCTACTCCTCCATTACCCACTGGTCCTATCTCTCAGGAACAGTTTGAGAGGTTGGAACGCCTCATTATGTTGCAGACTGCACAAATAGAGGCACAGAGGAGATTGAACGAAGATTTCCAAAGAGAAAATGTTCGTCTGTTAAGACAACAGACTGATAGATCACAGGACACATTTAATGTGCAGAAAGCTGCATCTATGGTTCCTAAGTTTTTTGAAAGTGACTTAGACACATATTTTGATGTGTTTGAGAACCAGGCACGTGCTATGAACTGGCCACGTAAGCACTGGGCAACATTGCTTCATACTGCTTTGACGGGAAGAGCTCAAACTTGTACGGCTGCTTTACCATTTGCTAAGTACATTAGTTATGACGCTGTCAAACAAACTATTCTAGAGACATATAACTTGTTACCTGTAAGTTATCAAAGAGCATTTCGTACGTTACAACGACGACAAGATCAAACTTGTGTAGAGTTTGCTCGTGAGAAAAAAGTTGCATTTCAGAGGTGGTGTAGGTCTGCCAAGTGTAACAACTACGACAGTCTTGTTCAGTTGTTACTACACGAAGAGTTTAACAACTGTATGCCTGCTGACATACAAGAATATCTGATCGATCATACTACTACTACCTCAGATATTCTGGAAACTGCAGCATTAGCAGACAATTACGAAATTTCTCACAACCTTGCACATACTAAAACACTCAGAAACAAGGTAACTAAAAATTGTCCTAGAAGTTGGCAACCTAAATCAGCTGCTCATTGCCGGCCTGATGTACCTGCTACTGTAACTTCTCGTACCTTTACCAGGAAAACTCACAATCCTGAATCTGTCTCTGTGGCTAGAAAGAAATCTGGTATCGAGAAGAAGAAAGTTAAATGTACCTATTGTAACAGGAAAGGACATACTAGAGAGTATTGCTATAAGTTAGAAAGAGATACGAGATACAGTCGTGCGGCTGGCGCCCCCACTCAAGTCGTATCCTCTTCCGTGCAACAAAGACACCAAAAGCCTAGCAATACCTCTGAACCTACTGTTTTAGATAATGTTACTCAGGATAGATGACTAGCGTCAGAAAGTGTATCTGACGAAAAGATTCGTTCAGCGATGAGTCCTTACTTTTCGAGAGATAAAGTAGGATTTGACGAATCACATCTAACTGAGATAATTTCTTTCAGAGACATTGGCAGTTATCTCACGTTATTAAGAGAAGATGTACTGCCCATAACTGACGATACCTATTGCAAGATAGATGTATTGTTAGAAGCCTATGGAGGGGCTGTTATAAAAGTGCCTCTGCACGAAGTTTATATTGAAACAAGCTATTATACTGGTTATATTTCAGTGGGTATATCCAGTGGTGTATTTCCCATCAGGTCAGTGGACTTGTTGATAGGGAACGATATCCTTCATGCTGGTATATGTAAAGAACCACTTGTGATTGATAATAACACTGATGATAATTATGCCATTGAAGCTTGTAGAGAGAAACCTATTTTATTTCCTCTCAGCGCAATTACTAGAGCTATGTCAAAGATTCAACAACCATCCTTGTCTCCTGTTGAGTTAGTTGATGACAATGATTTGGGGTTGAATATGTTGTTTAGTGACGCTCTGCACCCAGGATCATTAACACTGACTCCCCCTGGTCATCAACCTAGTCAGGACACAACTGACGTTAAATTTCTAACTCATGATGATTTAATCAAGGATCAGTTTGTTGATCAGTCATTGGAAAGACTGAGAGATATAGCAGTTACTGAGAGTGAAGCAAAGGATCTCGATAATTGTTACTATTATAGTAACGGTGTACTGATGGAGAAAAATACATGTAAGTTGTCAGCTGATAATGTTTCCACCACAGTCAAGCATCTAGTTGTGTTACCAGTTACATTTCGTGAACAAGCCATTGATTTTGCTCACAATAGTCCCATAGGAGGACATTTGGGTGTCAAGAAGACACTCAGTAAACTGGCAAAACATTTTACTTGGCCAAAGATGAAGGAAACAGTAGCTGATCATGTGCGATGTTGCCATGTGTGTCAAGTGACAGGCAAGCCAGCGCACTCACCTCCACCTACACCTCTCACTATGAGCTTTAGTAGCAAAGCTCAGTTCATCTGGACTAGAGATTGTTCAGACTCGTTCAAAAGGTTGAAGCGCTTGCTATCCTCTGCTCCTGTGTTGAAAAGTCCTAATTTCAATCTTCCCTTCTTTTTACATATAGATGCGAGTGGTTATGCAGTGGGTGCTGTGCTGCTCCAACAGTCAACATCCACTGACATTCTCCATCCTATATGTTACTATTCATCTAAGCTTAAACGACACCAGAAAAATTATGCCATTATTGAGAAAGAGGCTCTAGCTCTTGTGGTGTCCTTGGAACATTTTGACGTGTATTTGGGCACTTCCCCATTTAAAATTAACGTTTTTTCTGACCACAATCCACTCACTTATATAAATACTATGAAAAGTAAAAATGCTAGGATCATGAGGTGGGCCCTCAGAATCCAACCTTATTCTATTAGCATAAAACACATAAGTGGTCATTGTAATGTAATTGCCGACGCTCTGTCTCGTCCTTAATAATTATCAGTTACATTAAATTAACGTAATTTTATGCCCAAATACCTTTTGTTACTTGCTATCTCAAATTCAGTAAAGTAACTTAATCCCTCCAGCCCATATTAACTATATATACTCATGTCATGTCTAATTATTATATTTATATATTCACAGTAATGTTGTGTGAGGAGGAGACAAGCTGAGTGTTGAGTGAGTAGTGTGGTGCGGGTGATGTACTGCGTGACGCAACACTGTCCTGCCGCAGACCCCTTCCCCTTCACTACACACCTTAAGCTGTTTCATACTCAGATGTTCATACTGCCTCGCATTCCACAACCACTACTTAAGAGTGGAATGCAGTCTCCTCTACTATGATCGAGCCTCAACGTGCCCTCCTTGTCAGCGCTATCCTGTCTCTACACTGATGTACATAACCATGAGTATGAAGAGATACGATACTGTGTACTGCTCTAGTACTAGGGGCATATCCTAGTGACGGACGCTGTGAAATTGTAGAGGTGCTTGGCACAAGAGAGACTAATTAATATTTATTTTGATAATAGTATTGATATGAGTAATCAGAAATAATGTGAAAGACATTAATGCAACTCCTAGTGCGACCCTCTGTCGTGTTGGGGGGGGGGGGTGTTGCAACCCCTGAATGGGTTACAATGATTATTATGTATATATGTAATGTATATTACCTTTTCATTTAATTTTATATTGCTTATATTTGCGATAATAGCTAAATCGTAAATGTATGACTTTATATTATTATTTGACTGTTATATTGTTATTTAGCTTATGTTGTTAGGATGTACATAATATGTGCTCAGTTAGTCTTGATTGTCCAACTACTGTAATTATCGCTTGTCGCTCGTTATACTGCCGGCTTCTGAGCTGCAGTTGTCCACGTAGCTATCACGTGATCGAGGGGGGGGTGTCCTCACCTCTCGTGAAGTTTTCAGTCTGCTCTAGACTCGCTTGCTGGTTGGACAGATTGTCTGTCTCATTATTCTTGTTAGTTCTGTAGAACTTTGTTCACAGAACTTTGTATAGACTTAGTGATTTTCGACGTTGTACTGAGGTTGTGTGTCACATAGACACTCTGTGTATTGTCACAGTCGAGTTTTTCCTATGCTGAACATAGATTCAGTAGTATGGGAGTTTTGTAACTTTTGTGGAGGATCTGCTGATGGTCCCTACTTAGTGTCGTTATATTATTTCCCAGTTCCTGATTCTGTGTCGCAGTTGCTTGATATTGCATTGCTATGGGGCTTAGCATTCTTTGTTGTTCAAGCAGACTGTTCAGGTTGCCAGTCGGTCAAGAAGTTAGTTTATTTGAGGACTTTGTCAGTCACTTGTTTAAGTCTTATTCGAGTCTTGAGACATAGCTAACTACTTAAGAGCACTTACACGCATACACACACTTACTTGTACATATTTGTAATATCTTTTTAAATGTTAATGTACCTGACGGTACTTAAGAATTATAAATGTGATATGTGCTTTCAGCACAATAATATTGAACTCGAGAGATTGATTTTATTTTGATTGATGTGATTTAATTTACTTTGATAATATACCTCTAGACAACTTATAGACTTAATAAATTTATTAAATTTTAATTTCTCTAGTTAGTAGCCTACCAGTTGTAATCCTAAAGCACTATTGAACCATACTGAATTTTAATGGATAATTGGAAAAGGATACTGACTACTTGTTACGAAAACCCAGTAACAGGCTGGATGCTAGAAGGACAGTCCTTTCTAGTATTCACTGGAGATCTCTAAGCTTTTAGAATCGCGTTTTTTGTAACACCACCATATACACTGCACTGCCACATGTACCTCATTGTACCACCATGTACACTATACTACATTGTACTACCATGTACAATGTACTACACTGTACCACCATGTACACTGTACTTGTGTAAAATTCACTGCCCTTGACGCTTTAAAACAATACCTACTTCCGGTCTTCTCATATATCAGGAGTCAGAATTTTTTTCTTTATTTGGCCTTTGGTTAGTTGTAAATTGTTATAACGGTAATTTTAACCCTGTCGGACTTTGGGTAATAACCACAATGAATCTGGCTATAATCCCATGTGTACTGCATTCAAAAATATACCGGTAAGTTCAGCTATGTTCAGTGCACACTCTTTTACTGTGTACAATCTTATACTGCCGTATATAATCGTGTGCACTGCACTCTGCAATGTGCACTGCAGTCCCTTACATACAGTCATATACAGCTCCGTATTTTGGTGTCACCAGTTTACTACCAAGTTTCTCTATGTGCACTGCACTCAAACATGTACTCATGTACAACCATGTACGCAGAGCTCACCTATGCAGACATAAACACTGCATTAACTCTTGCACACTACACTGTATGCAAGTGATCAGGAGCTGGTGTAGGAATTTGTTCAGTAGCCTTCATAGCCAGGACACAAGAGTGGACGTAGATTATTACGTCTTACTTCAGTTTGTCCAAACTCCTCTAAATTGTAACAACAGATTATTGCTATTTTGGTACAGAATTATTACTGTGTGGGACAGGAACCAGAATGTGACATTCGTTGATTTATCAGGTGCTGTTGTCTGTATAAATTTTCAGTTGAGTCAGAGTTAGAGGTTTCCGCTAACATTTCCAGTTGAATCATAGTTAGAGTTTCCGCTAACATTTCCAGTTGAATCAGAGTTAGAGGTTTCCGCTAACATTTCCAGTTGATGTAAGAAACTGGTTTGAGAATTTATTATTGTAGCTTCCACGCCTAACTCACCTGAGCGAATATCTAGTATTCTCCCAGTACCCGTTTTGTTTCACTTGAGCTCCTATGTATACAAATATTCTCGTATTAACACTAATTTCATCATGTACATTTATTTGCTACCGTGTACATCTATGTACACTACACTGGATCTAGTATATGCATGTGTCTCCCATGTACCTAAGTGAATGCACATGAGTACCCATGTGTAATTCAGTCTTCCGTGTATCCTACGCTCTCGTATGTATACCTATGTACACCCATGAATACCTATGTACATAATACACCCAACATTCCCACAAACAACAAGGTCTACCAGTATTCACTGCATTCTTTTCTGTTCTCTCATGTATACTCACCCATTTCGGCGTCCTCAGCGCCGGTGTCGTCACGCTTACAAAGAGTGTCGTTGGGAAGAGCCTTCTCTACGAACTGCTTCACTGCCTCCCTGCTGAGTACGTAGCCTCCCCCTGCACCCAGCCGAGGAGGAAGGCAAGGAAGGAGAAGGATAGAGAGGGATTGTTTGATGGATGGAGGGGAGGAGAGAAGAAATTGAATAGTACAAGAAGGAGAGGTAGAATAATGAAGCAGTGAGAGAGAGTAATGGGGAGTGAGAAGGCGATGAACAGTGTGAAACAGTGAGAGAGAGAGTGAAGGTATAATGAGAGTGAAAACCAAAGTGAAAGAGTGAAGGACGGAGTTCGAGAGTGGAGGAGGGAGAACGAGAGTGGAAGAGGCGGTACGAGAGTGGAGGAGGGAGTATGAGAGTGGAGGAGGGAGTACGAGAGTGGAGGATGGAGTACGAGAGTGAAGAATGGAGTACGAGAGTGGAGGATGGAGTACGAGAGTGGAGGATGGAGTACGAGAGTGGAGGATGGAGTACGAGAATGGAGGATGGAGTACGAGAGTGGAGGATGGAGTACGAGAGTGGAGGATGGAGTACGAGAGTGGAGGAGGGAGTACGAGAGTGGAGGAGGGAGTACGAGAGTGGAGGAGGGAGTACGAGAGTGAAGAATGGAGTACGAGAGTGGAGGATGGAGTACGAGAGTGGAGGATGGAATACGAGAGTGGAGGATGGAGTACGAGAATGGAGGATGGAGTACGAGAGTGGAGGATGGAGTACGAGAGTGAAGGATGGAGTACGAGTACGAGAGTGGAGGATGGAGTACGAGAGTGGAGGAGGGAGTACGAGAGTGAAGGAGGGGGTACGAGAGTGGAGGAGGGAGTACAAGAGTGGAGGAGGGAGTACAAGAGTGAAGGAGGGAGTACGAGAGTGGAGGAAGGAGTACAAGAGTGCAGGAGGGAGTACGAGAGTGAAGGAGGGAGTACGAGAGTGGAGGAGGGAGTACAAGAATGAAGGATGGAGTACGAGAGAGGAGGATGGAGTACGAGAGTGAAGGATGGAGTACGAGAGTGGAGGATGGAGTACGAGAGTGAAGGATGGAGTACGAGAGTGGAGGATGGAGTACGAGAATGGAGGATGGAGTACGAGAGTGGAGGATGGAGTACGAGAGTGAAGGATGGAGTACGAGAGTGGAGGATGGAGTACGAGAGTGGAGGAGGGAGTACGAGAGTGAAGGAGGGAGTACGAGAGTGGAGGAGGGAGTACGAGAGTGAAGGATGGAGTACGTGAGTGAAGGAGAGAGTGAAGTTAGTAGCAAAAGTGAGAAAGAAAGACAGATATACAGACAGACATTAGAAAAAGGTAGTTGGAGAAAGAGACGTGAAAAATATTATTATCTGTAATTATTTAAATAAAAAAGTTGTTCATTAAGATATCGTAGAGTCATGTTACAGTTCACTTGTCAAAAGATGGAAAATAAGCTTAAAAAAAACGATTTACATAAATATGAAGATGAATTACACTATGAAACAAAATTTCACTTTTGTTGTGTTCCTGGAAAATAAGTATCATTTCCCAGTTCTTTATAACTACAAGAAATTTAAAAAAGCAATTTTGGTCCCAAAACTTTGCTTTTGTAGTCAGGACACTTCTGAAACACTTTCAAGAAAGACTGATGTAAAACTTATGTTCTAGGGTTTTGCTTGACAAATATAAAAACAGGGGCTCACAAACCATCATTCAGTTCAGCTCTGGCTGCCTGAGAAGACACATCAGAAGAAGTGAAATGGCATCAAGAAGCTGCAGTCATTCTCCAGATACATTCTGCTACATATGTGGTCAATTCATTAAGACAAGAACAAAGAAGTTCTTTGTAACAGCATCTAAAAAATGTGTGAAGCTTACAAAACATATTTTGTCATGTCAGTTGTGGACCACGACAAGACCTGGGCGCCTCATGTTACTGGTGAATATTGTAAGACAACATTGGAAGGTAAGAAGGTCATTAGTTAAATGAAGGGTAAAATCTTGAATAGGAACATTTTTTAAATGGAATGTATGTAACAGAAAATTTTACAGGATGGTATAGAGGAGAAAAAAGAGCCATGAAGCTTGGTGTTCTGAGAATATGGTGTGAACCCACTGATCACTTAACCAACTGTTACTTCTGCCTGGTGGATCCTTCCAAACACCGAACTGGGAAAAATGCATCTGCTATTTCTTATCCAGACCTTCCCTCTACTATTGCACCAGTACCACACAGTGCTGATCTTCCTGTACCTACACCTCCAGAGAGAAGTCAACCGTCAGAAGAAGAAAGCAGCAAATCAGAAAAGAAGAGCCTAGTGAACAAGACTATGATCTCACAGATGCAGCTGTTGGGAGGACTCCTTACTACCCAAACCAAACAGATCTCAATGACCTTATCAGAGATCTTGGTTTGACAAAGTCAAATGCTGAGCATTTGATTTCATGGCTCAATGAGTGGGATTTGGTGGATGAAAGTGTGCAAGTAACAAGCCAAAGAAAACGTCACCAACATTTCTCAAGCTTCTTCACTAATGAAGACAGGTTGTGTTACTGAAATGATGTATCAGGCCTGTTTGATGCAATTGGAATTGCATGCAATCCAGATGAGTGGAGACTCTTCATTGACAGCTCCTCCAGAAGCATAAAAGTTGTACTTCTGCACAATGTGAACATATATCTATCTCTTCCCTTGGCTCATTCAGTGCATCTTAAGGAGGACTAAAACAGTGTCACGCTTCTACTGGAAGCTTTGAACTATGATAAGTATGGCTGGGAGGTTATTCCCATCAAAAATGGTGGCATTTTTGATGGGAATCCAAGGAGGTTTTACCAAGTTTCCCTGTTATCTCCGTCACTGGGATAGTAGAGACAGGCAGCACATTACCAGAGGAAGCACTGGCCTCCAAAGACTGAGTTCTCAGTAGGAAGGCATAGTGTCAAACATAAGCCATTGCTGGATCCTTAAAGGGTTCTGTTCTCTCCATTACTCAAGAAACTAGGGCTAAAACGAGGTTTCGGAATTCATGGAGAAAGAGGTGCCCAAGGATCAGTGCTTCGATCCCTGCTTCTTATGATATATACATAATCTGCAAATGAAACTAAATTTATAAGGAAGATAACCGAAGGGCATTTCAGTGACTTGAGCTGTCTTCAAACACGATTAGGAAGTAGCTAATTCAATTTAAATATATAAAATAACAATAATATTAGAGGGAGTGAGAAAACCGGAGAGGGAATACAACCAGGGAGGTGTGAGGCGGCAGTCATAACAAAGTGAAGCATCACGAAGAAAGTATCACATCTGCATGTCACCTGAAAAAACTTCAGTAACATATTCAAAACAAACTAAAATGTACAATCTCTCTTAAATAGCCTCACATAAGAACATGAGAACATAAGAATGGAGGGACACTGCAGAAGGCCTACTGGCCCATGCGAGGCAGGTCCTTATCAAAACGACCTCTACCCATAGCTACCCAAGAAATAACTCCCGTACCCAATGACACCAATCAAACTCAGCCCATCCCACTCATAAGAATGTAGGAACACTGCAGAAGGCCTACTGGCCCATATATTTGTCCAGTCTCTTCTTAAAGCTACCCAAGGTCCTAGCCTCTACCACTCCACTGGGAAGACTGTTCCACACATCTACAACTCTGTTAGAAAACCAGTACTTACCTATATCCTTTCTAAATCTAAATTTATCCAACTTAAATCCATTATTTCTAGTTCTTACCTGGTTCGACACCCTCAGTACTTTATTAATATCTCCCTTGTTTATGCCGATCATCCACTTATACACTTCAATGATATCTCCCCTCATTCTACGCCTCTCCAGAGAGTGGAGATTTAAGGCTTTAACTCTATCTTCATACGGGAGGTTCCTTACACAGTAAATCATTTTAGTCGTTCTTCTCTGTAAGTTCTCTAATGAGTCTATATCCATCCTGTAGTAAGGGGGCCAAAACTGAGCAGCATAATCTAAATGAGACCTCACTAGTGATGTATAGAGCTGTAAAATAATGTCTCTCAGCTACAGTATCTTACTAATAATCTTTTACCTACAGGGATTCAAGGTTTCTCATCTATAATCTCTCACCTTCCTGTCTCACCTACAGTCTTTCATCTACAATCTCTCACCTACAGTCTACTGCCAACAATTTCTCATAGTCTCTCAGTCTCTAAAATCTACAATTCCTCATCTATGGTCACTCACATATTTCTCAACTACGGTCTCATATCTATAGTCTCTCACCTAGAGTTTATCACAGTCTCTAATTAACAGTCTTTCACCTGTAATATCTCGCCTATAGTGTCTCACCTATAATCTCTCACCTACAGTCTCTCACTTATAATCATTCCTTTGCAGTCCCTCTCATACAGTAACTCACCTATGGCCTCTAACATTCTCTCATCTATAGTCTCTCAATAACAGTATCTCAGTAACAGATTCGCTTACAGTCTCTCATCTACAGTCTCTCTGTTGCAGTTTTTCATCTGCTGTTTCTCACCTGTTTCTCATTTTTGTCCCTTATATACAGTCTAATCTGAATCTCTCATTTACTGTCTCTCACATATAGGTCAGTGGTCATCTGTGGTCCTACCTGCCTAAGCTCTTGGGAGTTAGCGTGGGCTGTTACCAAGCACCATGGCTTGTTGTAGTGTTTTTGAATCTCAGGTTCAAGTGTTGAAGAAGTCGATTCTCTGTTCTCCAAGACGAGTGTACTTCAGTGGTTAGTGAGGTTGAAGGTACCACTGATTCCCCTGCTAATCAAGGTAAGAATATTTTAATAGTAGGCGATTCTCAGGTAAGATATATGGACCGTGCATTTTGTAACAGAGACGGAAAGGTCAGACAGAGAGTGTGTCTTCCTGGAGCTGGTGTTGGTGACATAGCCAGCAGGTTGGATAATATTATGGCAGGTAATGGGAACAAGCCCATTATCTGTCTTAGTGCTGGGGGTAATGACATTGGGAAGGGCAGGAGAGAGGAGCTGCTGCATAAGTACAGGTCAGCCATAGAAGTAGTTAGGTCTAAGGGAGGGATCCCAGTCATATGTAGCATCTTGCCTAGAAAGGGACTGGGCAATGAATGGATGTCTAGGGCAATTGGTATAAATTGCTGGCTAGACAGGTACTGCAAGGAACTTGCAATCCCATTCATTGATAACTGGGACCTATTCTTTGACAAACGTGATATGTATGCAAGGGATGGGGTTCATCATTCTGGGGATGGAGTGGTTGCATTAGCCAATTCAATTGAGAGCGTAATTGATGACTTGTCTAGGAATTTAAACTGATAGATTATAGAGGTATGGATGTTTGTGGGAAACAATCAGACTGCAGAATTAGGGTTAAAAACAGCAGTTATTACCGGGATACCTTAGGGATATGTTTAAAAGACAATATTCAAAATAAAGTTGCTAGTAATGACAAATCAATTGATCAACAAACAAAGAGGGATAGTAGAGGGTAACGAGTGACTAACTCCCTTAAAGTTTACTATACAAATAGTAGGAGTCTAAGAAAAAAGATAGATGAGCTAAGATTACTTGCAAGTGTAGGTAATATAGATATTATTGGTATAACAGAGACCTGGTTCAACCTGAAAAATAGAGAAATGCCTTCTGAATGCAACATACAGGGTTATAAACTATTCCATACTGATAGGGTCAACAGGGGTGATGGGGTGGCGATGTATGTCAGAGAAAATTTAAATTGTTGTCTTAGACGTGATATAAGATTAGAGACATTGAACACAGAATCTGTTTGGCTACAGTTTCTCGAGGGACATGACAAATTAATTTTGGGTGTGATTTATAGGCCCCCAAACCTTGATAGGAAGGGCAGTAAGCTGTTATGGGACGAAATTCATAAGGCATCTAGATTTGAAAATGTTGTTATAATGGGAGATTTTAACTTTAGACAAATTGATTGGAACAATATGACAGGAAATCGTGAGTCTAGTGACTTTCTTGATACGGTTCAGGATTGCTTTTTAGAACAGGTTGTGACAGAACCAACTAGAGGAAACAATCTGCTTGACTTGGTTCTTGCCAAAAAAGATTCACTAATTAAAAATCTTGAGGTTAATGATGAGCTTGGGGAAAGTGATCACAAATCACTTAGTTTTAATATATCATGGAATTACCCAGATAACTGCAATCAAATCTCTGTCCCAGATTTTCGCTTGGCCGACTTCATGGGACTGAAAAATTACCTGGGTGGGCTAAATTGGGATGTCCTGACTATAGGTCAGGCAGGTGATCTTGGTTGCCAATATGACGTTTTTCAGAGCATAGTTCTAGCTGCCCAGACAACTTTTGTACCGAGTAGAGAAATTAGATCTAACAAAAATGATCCCAAATGGATGAACAATAGATTAAAACATCTCACTGGTCAAAAAAGAGGCATATATAGGCGTATCAAAAGAGGGGATGGGCAGTTAAGAAATCAATATATTCAATTAAAGCGAGAAATAAAGAAAGGAATAAGAAAAGCAAAAAGGGATTGTGAGGCTAAAGTCGCAAGGGATTCAAAAATTATCCTTAAAGGATTCTGTCAGGTATACAGAAGTAAGATTAGGGACAAGATTGGCCCACTTAAGAGTAACTCTGGTCAGATCACTGACAGTGATAAGGATATGTGTGAAATTCTAAATACCTACTTCCTCTCAGTTTTCACCCAGGAAAATACTAGCGATATTCCTGAAATAATAGATTATGTAGAACAGGATGATAATAAACGATGTAGGATTGCGGTAACTAGTGACATGGTCCTCAGACAAATAAAGAAACTAAAACTTAACAAATCCCCAGGCCCTGATGAACTGGTTGCAAGGGTGTTAAAGGAATGTAAAGAGGAACTTAGCATACCTTTGGCTAATCTTTTTAACATATCACTACAAACTGGCATAGTGCCTGATAAGTGGAAAATGACAAATGTAATACCTATTTACAAGGCAGGTGGCATGTCCTTGGCTTCGAGCTATAGATCAATAAGCCTTACCTCCATAGTGGGAAAATTTATGGAATCAATAATTGCCGAAGCAACTCATAGCCATCTTGACAGGCACAGATTGATTAATGAATCTCAACACGGTTTTACAAAGGGGCGTTCCTGTCTTACGAATTTACTAACTTTTTTCACTAAGGTGTTTGGGGAGGTAGATCATGGTAATGAATATATTGTGTATATGGACTTCAGTAAGGCTTTCGATAGAGTTCCACACCAGAGGCTGTTGAGGAAACTTAAGGCACACGGAATAGGAGGAGAATTTTTTTCCTGGGTAGAGGCATGGCTGACTATTTAAATAGACAGCAGAGAGTTTGCATAAATGGGGAGAAATCAGAATGGGGGCACGTCACAAGCGGTGTTCCTCAGGGGTCAGTGTTGGGCCCGTTGTTGTTCCCAATTTACATAAACTATGTAGATGAGGGAATGAATAGCGACATAAGCAAATTTGATGATGACACCAAAATAGGCCGTCCAATTCATTCTAATGAGGACACTAGAGAACTCCAGGATGATTTGAATAGACTGATGCAATGGTCGGAGAAGTGGCAGATACAGTTTAATATTGACAAATGCAAAGTTCTAAATGTTGGACTGTTAAATAACCATGCCACATATAAACTAAATGATGTAGATCTTAATACTACTGATTGCGAAAAGGATTTAGGAGTTCTGGTTAGCAGTAATCTAAAACCAAGACAACAGTGCATTAGTGTTTGCAGTAAAGCTAACAGAGTTCTTGGCTTCATATCTAGAAGTGTAAATAATAGAAGTCCTCAGGTTGTTCTTCAGCTCTATATATCCTTGGTTAGGCCTCATTTAGACTATGCTGCTCAGTTCTGGTCACCGTATTACAGAATGGATATAAATGCTCTGGAAAACATACAGAGGAGGATGACAAAGATGATCCCATGTATCAGAAGTCTTCCCTCTGAAAGTAGACTGAGGGCCCTGAATCTGCACTCTCTCGAAAGGCGTAGAATTAGGAGGGATATGATCGAGGTGTATAAATGGAAAACAGGAATAAATAATGGGGATGTAAATAGCGTGCTGAAAATTTCCACCCTAGAGAGGACTCGCAGTAATGGTTTCATGTTGGAAAAATTCAGATTCAGAAAGGATATAGGAAAGCACTGGTTTGGTAATAGAGTTGTGGATGAGTGGAACAAACTCCCGAGTACAGTTATTCAGGCTAAAACGTTGTGTAGTTTTAAAAATAGGTTAGATAAATACATGAGTGGGTGTGAGTGGGTGTGAGTTGGACCTGACTAGCTTGTGATGCTGGGTCTGGTGCAGTGCTCCATCCTTGAGTGGAGATGATCAGACTAAGTGGGTTATTGGGCTAATCCAGGAAGGGGGTCATTGGTCTAATCCGGGGGGGACATGGACCTGCTCCGCGTGGGTCAGTAGGCCTGGTGCAGTGTTCCTTCTTTCTTATGTTCTTATGTCTCTCACTCACTCTCCCTCATATACAGTATCATACAGTTTCACCTGTATCTCTCATTTACTGTCTCTCACTAATAGTTTTTCACCTACAGTTTCTCATCTGTTATCTCTTACGAATAGTATTTTACCTAAATTATCTCAGAAAGTCTCGCAAACATACTTTCACCTCCATTCTCTCATTTACTGTTTGTCACTAAAGTCTCCCACCTACCGCCTCTCTGCTGTCTCTTACCTTTAGTGGATTACTTACAGTCTCTTATTTGTAGACAAATGGTTCAGAGAACAGACAGAAGGTGAATTAGACAACTGTGCGACACTTGGATATCTTTACTGTGGAACATTCAGCCAACCAGAGGCTTCCTCAGTCCAATACAGAGAAGAATAGTTGAAGATCAGAAGGATTGATGGACTGAGCACATCGACTCCAGGCTCAGAAACTGATTACTTCAAACTCCATCCGTTTTTCAACCATTCTTCCTCAGTTGGACTGAGGAAGCCAATGGTTGGCGAAACGTGTCCAGAGTAAAGATACCTCAGTGTTGCACAAGTATCTAATTTATCAGTCACTTATTTACTGTCTCTCACTGTTTCTCACTTACCTCCGCTCATGTAACCTTGTTTGCTGAACATCTTAAATCTTGAGCCAAAGTAGATAGGGAAGTTGGGATCGTAGATAGACAGCATATAGCGCATGTTCTCCATGATAGCGTACCTGTGTGGTGATAACAGGTACATGATTACTGTGGTTGATGAGAGCTGTTGTTGGTTATGGTTGTGTAGGTGGTTGTTGGTTATGGTTGTGTAGGTGGTTGTTGGTTATGGTTGTGTAGGTGGTTGTTGGTTATGGTTGTGTAGGTGGTTGTTGGTTATGGTTGTGCAGGTGGTTGTTGGATATGGTTGTGCAGGTGGTTGTTGGTTATGGTTGTGCAGGTGGTTGTTGGTTATGGTTGTGCAGGTGGTTGTTGGTTATGGCTGTGCAGGAGGTTGTTGGTTATGGTTGTGCAGGTGGTTGTTGGTTATGGTTGTGCAGGTGGTTGTTGGATATGGTTGTGCAGGTGGTTGTTGGATATGGTTGTGTAGGTGGTTGTTGGTTATGGTTGTACAGGTGGTTGTTGATTATGGTTGTGTAGGTGGTTGTTGGATGTGGTTGTGTAGGTGGTTGTTGGTTATGGTTGTGCAGGTGGTTGTTGGTTATAGTTGTGCAGGTGGTTGTTGGTTATGGTTGTGCAGGTGGTTGTTGGTTATGGCTGTGTAGGTGGTTGTTGGATAAGATTGTGCAGGTGGTTGTTGCATATGGTTGTGCAGGTGGTTGTTGGTTATGGTTGTGCAGGTGGTTGTTGGTTATGGTTGTGCAGTTGGTTGTTGGTTATGGTTGGACAGGTGGTTGTTGGATATGGTTGTGCAGGTGGTTGTTGGTTATGTTTTGTGCAGGTGGTTGTTGGTTATGGCTGTGCAGGTGGTTGTTGGATATGGTTGTGCAGGTGGTTGTTGGATATGGTTGTGTAGGTGGTTGTTGGTAATGGTTGTGCAGGTGGTTGTTGGTTATGGTTTTGCAGTTGGTTGTTGGTTATAGTTTGACAGGTGGTTGTTGGATATGGTTGTGCAGTTGGTTCTTGGTTATGGTTGGGCAAGTGGTTGTTGGTTATGGTTGTGCAGGTGGTTGTTGGATATGGTTGTGTAGGTGGTTGTTGGATAAGGTTGTGCAGTTGGTTGTTGGATATGGTTGTGCAGGTGGTTGTTGGTTATGGGTGTGTAGTTGGTTGTTGGATAAGGTTGTGCAGGTGGTTAATGGTTATGGTTGTGCAGGTGGTTGTTGGTTATGGTTGGGCAGGTGGTTGTTGGATATGGTTGGGCAGGTGGCTGTTGGTTATGGTTGGGCAGGTGGTTGTTGGATATGGTTGTGCAGGTGGTTGTTGGATATGGTTGAGCAGGTGGTTGTTGGATATGGTGGGCAGGTGGTTGTTGGTTATTTTTGGGCAGGTGGTTGTTGGATATGATTGTGCAGGTGGTTGTTGGATATGGTTGGGCAGGTGGTTGTTGGATATGGTTGGGCAGGAGGTTGTTGGATATGGTTGGGCAGGTGGTTGTTGGATATGGTTAGGCAAGTGGCTGTTGGTTATGATTGGGCAGGTGGTTGTTGGATATGGTTGGGCAGGTGGTTGTTGAATATGGTTGGGCAGGTGGCTGTTGGTTATGATTGGGCAGGTGGTTGTTGGATATGGTTGTGCAGGTGGTTGTTGGATATGGTTGTGCAGGTGGTTGTTGGATATGGGTGTGCAGGTGGTTGTTGGATATGGTTGTGCAGGTGTTTGTTGGATACGAGCGTGACAAGTGTTGTCTGTTGCAGTTGAGACAGATTTGTTGATGATTGTGGTTGAGATAGGTGGTACAGGATTTCAGTGGTGATAGGTGGTTGGTGGTTGTGAATTAGACAGTGAATTAGACACGTGACCAAAGGTCACGTATCACAACCATAATTATCAACCAAGCTGTTATGGATGTGATGGTAGCAGGTGGTTGGTGGAATGTGACAGGTTAGTGACTGTGACAGGTGGTTAATGCTTGTGATGGTTGGGGACAAGTTGTTGATAATTATGACTGTGGCAGGTGGTTGGTGACTGTGGCTGTGACACATGGTTGAGAGTTGTGGTGGCAAATGGCTGTTAATGATTGTAGTTGTAGCAGGTGGTTGATTAATGTGGTTGTGTTAGGTGGTTGATGTTTGTAGAGGTAAGAGGGGTACGGTTATCTTGGCTGTGACAGGTGGATGATGGTTGTAGTTAAGACGGGTTATTAATAGAGGAATTTGACAACTGACTGATGACTATTACTGTGAAAGGTAATTGATGACTGTTTATAACAGGTTATTGATGAATGTGATTAAAACAGGTGATTGATTACTGAGGTTGAACCAAGTGACTAAAGACTATTTATGCAACATTTGGATGTGCAACATTTGGATGTGCAACATTTGGATGTGCAACATTTAGATGAGCAGCATTTGGGTATACGTATTTACTGAAGACGTTGCACATGTGTCTAACTTTCATCTTGCGCTATTGTATATCATTCATGTGATGCGATAGTGACGATTAACTGTTTTCACAAGAGCGGTGATGAATATCTGACTGGTAGTCACAAGAGGAACAACGACTGACTAGTAGTCACAAGAGGAAAAATGACTGACTAGTAGTCACAAAAGGAGCAATGACTGACTGACTAACTGGTGGTCACAAGAGGGACGATGGATGACAAAGAGAAGACAATGTACAATATTAGTTTACTTCACATATCTCAGTTAATGTTTTCTTCCCGAGCGCTTGATGGGTATATCATGTACGTAAGGCTCCTAGGGTATTTAAAGAGCACCTCAAAAATAATCTGATTTGCTTCTTACGCTTAAAAGTAGCATCTGAAAGGTATCTCAGGGATTTCCATTTCATAATGAAAACCAATGATATGCTACAAACATGTAAAGAGCACCTGGGAGGTATGTAACTTATATAAGGAGAACCTGGGAGGTATGTAACTTATATAAGGAGCACCTGGGAGGTATGTAACTTATATAAGGAGCACCTGGGAGGTATGTAACATATAAGGAGCACCAGGGAGGTATTTAACTTATATAAGGAGCACTTGTAAGGTACCTAACTTATATAAGGAGCACCTGGGAGGTATCTAACTTATATAAGGAGCACCTGGGAGGTTTCTAATTTATATAAGGAGCACTAGGGAGGTATCTAACTTACATAAGGAGCCCCTGGGAGATATCTGACTTACATAAGGAGCACCTGGGAGGTATCTAACTTATATAAGGAGCACCAGGGAGGAATCTAACTTACAGAAGGAGCACCTATGAGGTATGTAACATATATAAGGAACACCTGCAAGGTATCTAACTTTTATAAGGAGCACCTGGAAGGTCTCTAACTTATATAAGGAGCACCTGGGAAGCATGTAACTTATATAAGGAGCACCTGGGAGGTATCTAACTTACATAAGGAGCACCAGTGAGGTATCTAACTTATAGAAGGAGCACCAGGGAGGTATCTAACTTATATAAGGAACACCAGGGAGGAATCTAACTTATATAAGGAGCACCTGTGAGGTATGTAACTTATATAAGGAGCACATGCGAGGTATCTAACTTTTATAAGAGCACCTGGAAGGTATGTAACTAATATAAGGAGCACCTGGGAGGTATGTAACTTATATAAGGAGCACCTGGAAGGTATGAAACTTATATAAGGAGCACCTGGGAGGTTTCTAACTTACAAAAGGAGCACCAGTGAGGTATCTAACTTATGTAATGAGAACCTGGGAGGTATGTAACTTACATAAGGAGCACCAGGGAGGTATCTAACGTATATAATGAGCACCTGGGAGGAATCAAAATTATATAAAGAGCACTTGGGCTGTATCTAACTTATATAAGGAGCACCTGGAAGGTATCTAACCTATATAAGGAGCTCCAGGGAGGAATATAACTTATATAAGGAGCACATGGGAGATATATAACTTATATAAGGAGCACCTGGGAGGTATCTAACTTATATAAGGAGCACCAGGGAGGTATCTAACTTACGTAAGGAGCACTAGGGAGGAATCTACCTTATATAACGAGCACCTGAGGTATCTAACTTATATAAGGAGCACCTGGGAGGTATCTAACTTATATAACGAGCACCATGGAGGTATCCAACTTATATAAGGAGCACCAGGGTGGTAATCTAACTTACATAAGGAGTACCTGGGAGGTATCTAACTCACATAAGGAGCACCTGGGAGGTATCTAACTTATATAAGGAGCACCAGGGAGGTATCTAACTTATACAAGGAGCACCTGCGAGCTTTCTAATTTATATAAGGAGCACTAGGGAGGTATCTAACTTATGTAAGGAGCCCATGGGAGATATCTGACTTACATAAGGAGCACCTGTGAGGTATCTAACTTATATAAGGAGTACCTGGGAGGTATGTAACATATATAAGGAGCACCTGGGGGATATGTAACTTATATAAGGAACACCTGGGAGCTATCTAACTTATATAAAGAGCACCAGCAAGCTATCTAACTTATATAATGAGCACCTGTGAGGTATGTAACTTATATAAGGAACACCTGGGAGGTATCTAACTTATATAAAGAGCACCTGGAAGGTATCTAACTTACATAAGGAGCACCTGGGAGGTATGTAACATATATAAGGAGCACCTGGGAGGTATCTAACTTCCATAAGGAGCACCTTTGAGATATCTAGCTTATATAAGGAGCACCTGGAAGATATCTAACTTATATAAGGAGCAACGGGGAGGTATTAAACTTATATAAGGAGAACCTGGGAGTTATCTAACTTACATAAGGAGCACCTGGGAGGTTTCTAATTTATATAATGAGCACTAGGGACGTATCTAACTTACATAAGGAGCCGACGGGAGATATCTGACTTACATAAGGAGCACCTGGGAGGTATCTAACTTATGTAAGAAGCAACTGGGAGGCATGTAACTTATATAAGGAGCACCAGGGAGGAATCTAACTTATATAAGGAGCACCAGGGAGGTATGTAACTTACATAAGGAGCACCTGAGAGGTATCTAACTTAAAAAGGAGCACCTAGGAGTTATCTAACTTATATAAGGAGCACCAGGGAGGTTTCTAACTTATATAAATAGGATATAGGAGGTTTCTAATTTATATAAGGAGCACTAGGGAGGTATTTTATTTATAAGAGGAGCCCGTGAGAGATATCTGACTTACATAAGGAGCACCTGGGAGGTATCTAACTTACACAAGGAGCACCTGGGTGGTATGTAACTTATATAAGGAGCACATGGGAGATATGTAACTTATTTAAGGAACACCTGGGAGGTATCTAACTTACAAAAGGAGTACTAGGATCCATAGGCATAACACCAGACACAAATATTTCTATGACATTCCCCGTGTCCGACTAAACCTTTACAAAAATTTAATGTATTTCAAAGGACCTAAAATCTGGAACACCCTACCTGAGAACTCTAGAACTGCAGACACATTCATCACTTTCAAAACTACAGTTAGAAATCATCTTATCTCCCTGACACACCCAGAC
Source organism: Cherax quadricarinatus (assembly GCF_038502225.1). NCBI lineage: Eukaryota > Metazoa > Arthropoda > Malacostraca > Decapoda > Parastacidae > Cherax > Cherax quadricarinatus. The sequence goes on from NC_091376.1 coordinate 17,480,992, forward strand.
AACTAACTACATGATAACCACCTGGTGGTTCACAATTACACTCACTCACCCACTGACTATAAACACAGAAATACTAATCTTAATCTTAAAATAATGAATCCTAACTAGTCATAAGTTTGCCTATGATACTCCAATATAGACACTTTGTATTATGCCAAAACAAAGCATTCACATTGCTAAACTCACAAATTATAATGTAGTTACCTAGCCTTAATACCATAATCTGTATGGATTTAATGTTAAGAATTAATCTAAGTCTGCCCGAAATGCCTAGCCATGCTAGGTGTCCTTGTGGCCCCCTCTGTAACTAGTATTTTATATCATGTAAACCACACAATATCCAAATCCTGTAAACCCCACATTGTAACCCTTATAGAGAATAAACTGGAATTGAATTGAAGTATGACAGTTGGGATAATTCAGTAACATTCCCAGATTTTCGCTTAGCAAATTCCATTGGACTTTGAGAATACTTGTCATCTGTTGACTGGGGTAACGAAGAGAGCTATCAGTATGAAAGCTTTCTAAACACTATGCATGCTGCTCAGAGAGCATTTATTCTGCATAAAGAAATTAGATTGAATGGAAATGACCTGAAATGGATGAATAATAGGCTCAAACATCTTTTAGGAGAGAAGAATGGAATTTATAGACATATCAAAAGAGGTGAGAGTCATCTTATAAATCAATAAACTCACATTAAGAGTGAGGTTAAAAAGGGGATAAGAAAAGCTAAACGAGACTATGAAATTAAAGTTGCTAGGGATTCGAAAACTAACCCTAAAGGTTTTCACCAGGTTTACAGAACAAAAGTTAGAGAAAAGATAAGTCGCCTTAAAAATAACTCTGGGCATCTTACTGATCAGGAATTACATTAGCCATCGTCCACATATCAGACATTGCACCTGTTTGAAGAGATATATTAAAAATATTAGTCAAAGATTCACTAAGTTTCATTTTACACTCCTTACGAACCCTTGAAAAAAGCTTATCAGGACCCGGGGATTTATTTTGCTTCAGTCTGTGTATCTGGTTGATAACCATATCGCAGTGACTTTGATATTAATCAATTTATCTTCTTCAGGATCACTATAAAAATAAATTATTGGGGGTATTGTTATTGTCTTCCTGTCTGGAAACCGAGAGATAATAATTATTAGAAATCGAGCATGTTTCATTTTCCTTGTCAGTAAGGGGACCTATCTTTTCTCTAACTTTGCTATATAAACATGGAAAAAAAATTGGATTACTTTTCGTATCTCTTGTAACTTTAATTTCATATTCACCCTTAGCTTCCTTCTAAATGTGAATATATTGATTCATAAGATGACCCTTATCTCCTATGATGCGCCTATAAATTCATTTCTCCTATTATTCATTTCGCTATTATTCATCGATTTTGGGTCATTTCGTTTCGATTTAATTTCTTTATACAGAAGAAATATTCTTTGGGCAGCTTGTATAGTGTTTAGAAAGCTGTCATATTGGTAGCTGTCTTCGTTACCCCAGTCAACAGATGGTAAGTGTTCTTTAAGCTCATTGTAATCTGCTAAACGAAAATCTGGGACCTTTACTGGGTTATCCCTACTATCATACGTCCATTCAATTTGTGGTCACTTGTGCTAAGTTCCTCTGCTATTTCTAAACCATTAACAAGGGTTTTCTTGCTTGCCAGAACCAAGTCAGGCAGGTTATTTCCCCTTGTAGGTTCCGTAAAAACTCTAAGAAGTCGTTGGACTCTAAATTCCCAGTCAAGGAATTCCAATTTGGTGGCCTGGTGGCTAATGCTCTCGCTTCACAGGGCGAGGGCGTGGGTTCGATTCCCAGCTAGAGCAGAAACATTGGGCGTGTTTCTTTCCACCTGTTGTCCATGCTCCCCATCAGTAAAATGGGTACCTGAGTGTTAGACAACTGGTGTGGGTCGCATCCCGGGACACTGACCTAATTTGCCCGAAATGCTCAGCATAACAGTGGGCTTTCTATATAGTAGTATGTCACTGATTTTAGCTAGGCCTGTATACAATGTACATGTACTTGTAATAAATAAAATATATTATTATATTATTATTTTTCTGGCTAAAAGTAGAATCCCCTCGAATTACTACATTATCGTGCCTTGTGGTCCTAACAATTTCCTCCCTAATGTACGCTTCCATGGCCTCTATCAAAGTTTGGGGGACGGTATATCAAGCCGAAAATCATTTTTTCTGTGCCTCTCTGAAAATTCTACCCAGACTCAGTATGTGTTATTTCAAAGTTTATATCCGTTTTTATGCAAGAATTCCAGCGATCTCTGGCATACGGTGACACTCCACCTTCCTTTCCGGTACTTCCGTGTGCCTGGAACAATTTAAAACTCTAAATGTGACATTCAGGAGGCATGCCCTGATTTTTTCATATTAAACCACGTCTCAATTATGACAAATACATCAGTGTTCCACGCACTTGTAACTAATCTCAAGTAGTCCATCTTATTTCTAGCACTACGACTATTAATAAAATATAAATTTATAAACAGACCCTTCTCTTTTCTCTTCCTGCTTATTTCCTGTTCCTCCACTATCCCTAGTGTCATTGGTTTTTCCAATATTCACCTATAACTCTACCTCATTCTGCCTGTAATTGATTTCATTAAAACTCCCACAATCTCTACACTGAGAATTCATTGTTTTCCTCAGAAAAAAAACTTACCACTAACTATTTCTAGTTTAAAGTTGTAACAGCTCCCTCAACTGCATTGGCCAGTGCCCCCACCCCACACCTAGGTAAGAGAACTTTATCCCTGGCATACATGTTATTTCTGTCGTAGAAGAGGTCCCAGTTGTTTACGAATGTTACTTCATTTTCCTTAGTGTGTTTGTTCAGCCAACAATTGACACCAGTTGCCCAGTACGACCATTCATTTCCAATTCCTCTCATCGGCAAAATGCTACATATAACAAGGTTCCCACCCTTCTTCCTCATTATCTCTGATAATCAGGTCCTGACTTCTACGTCTGCCAGCATCGTTACCTCCACCACTGAGAAAAATAATAGGATTGTTCTTATGTTTTGGGTAATATTCGTATAGTATGATTGTCTGTTTTCTGGATAAATAAAGTATTTAAAGAGCACTTAAAGGGTAACTGATAATGTTAATGAGGGCCTGAAGGCATCATATTCATTTACTACATACATATGATACCAACCAGGAGCTCTATAAGAACATTATTCACTCATCTGATGCATAAAAAAAATGTGAATCGGTTTCCTGGTGTGATATCTTCAGGTCCTCAGTAGAATTATGAATTATCCTTTAGGCGCTCTTTTAATTTATTATTTACCCTCATGCAACTCACGTATTTGTGTAATTCAAGTATTTTTAGGGCACCAAAGAGTAACTCACTGTTTGGTAACTTATTTAAGAAAAATAAGGTGGATAACTCACGTATCGTCGTCAGCCTTGAAGAACCAGTCGTAGTCTTGTAGGTGGTGCTGGTACACGTAAGTGAAGGCGGCCTTGGTCTTCCCCCACAACAGGTTTCGCCCCTCTCCAACAGCCAGGTCAATGGACCCAAGATCAGTGTCTGTGGTTGAAACAACTGTTTAAACAACAACAGAAACAACAACAGCAACAATAACAACAAGTCTAACAAAAAACATCAGTAACATCAACCTCCACATAAATCACCAGTGCACATAGGACATAGGAGCACATAGGAGACTGAAGCATAAGAATGGAGGAACACTACAGAAGGTCTACTGGCCCATACAAGGCAGGTCCTTATCAAAACCACCCCTTCACAAAGCTACTCAAAAATTTACTCCCGTACCCACGACACCAATCAAACCCAGCCCCTCCCAGTCCATTACCCTTCTCGGAAGACTGTTCAAAGCATCGACAATTTTGTCTGAAAACTTGTTTTTACTTATGTACTTTCGAAATCTAAATCTAACTTAAATCCATTATTTCAAGTTCTTACCTGACTCGATGTCCTCAGTATTTCATTAATATCACCTCTGTTTATGCTAATCATCCACTTATACACTTCATAAGAACAAAAGAAAAAAGAAACACTGCAGCAGGCCTACTGTCTCATGCTGCGAATAATTTCAGCGGTGCGTCTGTTCATGTTACCCCGGAGTGCTGTGCCTAGTGTCCTGGCTGAAGAAAAGCTTCCTTTATAACATTGTTTAAGCCATCTGCACACTCTTCGAGGTAGGTTCGAGCTGTAGCGGAGAAAGGAGGTTTGATGTTGGCAATCTGAGGAGGAGTAGATCTTGGTAAGACCATTTCTTGGATGCAGTCAAGAAGAAAACTGTGTCTATTGCGAAGTAAGTTCCTCAAATTGCTTACATCAAATCTCCTTTCTCCGCAACAGCTCGAACCTACCTTGACACTAAGGACGACACTCCGGGGTGACATGAACAGACGCACCTCCGAAATTATTCGCAGCAGAGTTACCACAGCTAATGTTCAACAGAAAATCAGACTTATTAGGAAACTCCAAACTCTCTGCGATAATAGTCAGTGGAAAAGTTTAGGAAGACTTGAAATTATTCTTGTATAACGCATAAAGTTAAATTATCTCAGACATATATATCGCTACTCCACCACCCTTCCTGTTGACCCTATCAGTGTGGAATAATTTATTGTCTTGTGTATGGCATTCAGAAGGAATTTCTCTATCTTTCAGACTGAACCAGGTCTCGGTTATTGCAGTAACATTTATGCTTCCTGCATTTGCAATTAATCTTAGCTCATCTATTTTATTCCTTACACTCCTGCTACTGGCAAATTAAACCTTAAGGGAGCTAGTCTCTCGCTACCCTCTGCTGTCTCCCTTTGTTTGCTGACCAGTTCTATTGTCTTTATTTGTAACTTTATGATGAATAATGTCTTTTAAACATTTACTGTTTTCAATGCTAGTGCTTCAATCTGACTGTTTCCTACAAACACCCATACCTATATCTTCTATCGTTTTAAAATCCTAGACAAGTCACCAATGATCCTCTTGATTGAGTTGGCAAATGCTACCACCCCTGTCCCAGAGAGATGTACCCCATCCCTTGCATACATATCATGTTTGCCAAAAAAGTTGTCCCAGTTACAAGTTCTGTGCAGTATCTGTCTAGTCAGCAATTTACATCAATTGGCCAAAATATGCATTCATTGCTCACTCCCCTTCTAGACAAAATGCAATACATAATTGGGATCCCTCACAGAAACCTAATAAAATCTATAGCTGACATGTACTTATCTAGCAGCTCTTCTCTCCTACCCTTTCCAGTATCATTTCCATCAGCACTGATACAGATAATGGGCTTGTTCCCATTACCTGACATAATATTATCCAACCTGTTGACTCTGTCCCCAACACCAGTTCCAGGGAAACACACTCTCTGTCTTACCTTCTTATCCCTATTACAGAAAGCACAGTTCATGTATCTTACCTGTGAGTCACTGTTATGGGGCTATAGGACCCAACATGTATTTATAAGTAACAGTTACTATAATAATACCTAATTATATTGAATTGATAGGGACTTTGCTCTAAATGTCAGAAGGACTGATCAACCTTATGACTGAGAGGCAGCTGGGTCAAACCTATTTTTCTCAATATAATAGGTTATACTATAGACACATAAACACACAATTTAAATAAGTAGTTTATAAAGTTGTATTTCTTTTTGTAAAAGTAAAATTAAGAGGTGGTAGAATTGTGGTAACTGGAGAATTGTGCTTGGCAACAGTCTTTTGTTTTGGTGGGAGGAGCTTAGGTAGGTTTCTCTCTCTCTCCCTCTCACTGACTCTCTCTCTCTGTGGCTGACCTTCAACCTGGCAGGATCTCTGGGTCCTTCTCCTATCTTTTGGGGCATCATGTGTGCTCCAGGGGTGAGTTTTTATAATTTAAGTTGTGGCCACCATACCCAGGGTGACTATAGTGTGTCAAAACACTGGTTAGCCCAGAGTTATGTCAGGAAGAGTGAAGGACAAGAGTTGTTGCAACACACCATGTGGAGCACAGGCATGGAGTGTGTAGATTTTGTTTTGAAAATGGAGGCTGTGATTGTATATTCTGTACATATCTATTGAGAATACAGTTATATTTTTATAGTAGTAGTTTACATAACCTGTGAAGAGGGCTGGTGAAAGGGTATCAGAGACACTCAAGATGATCAGCCATGATGTAAGTATTACCCCTAGACAAATAAGGCCATTAAGTAAAAGCTACCCCCACACTAGAACATGTAGTGAGAACCTTACCATCAAAGTAATAAGGGACAAACCAACGTAACATGGGAGCTTGACCGGGAGAGTTATTTGACTGCTAAAATAACTCAAAACATTCTTTGAACTATATGTGCTGGTATGGGGTAATAACAGTTGCATGTTTCTGGTAGAAGATTTACCAAGGTGGGTCAGTGGAAGTGTTGTTTTCATATATTAGTTTACAGGTTGTTTTTCTCCTAAGGTGGGAGAAAGGTTGAGTAACACATTTTTTGTTGTGGTTATGGTAAGTGCTATGTGCATAGTTTACATTCAATTTGTGTTATTTTATGTGCCTGTGGGAAAACTTTGTCCACTGATACTGTAAGAGGGAAGCAAGTGTTTAAAGATAAAACTATGTCAGAGATGAGTCTTCAGATTTTTTAGGCTTCAGGGAAGAAGGTAATAATTCATCAGTAAACATGCCTGTTAATAGTGAAGATGAGGAATCACCTACTCCAGGTGATATGGAAATGGAGAGAATGAGACTGAAATTAGCTGTACTAGAGGCTGAAATGAAATTAATGAAAGCTAAGGAGAAAGAACGTCAAAGGTTAGGAGGTTCAGAACAAGAGCCTGAGCAGTACTTTAACATAACTAAAGCTGCAAATTTTGTCCCTAAGTTTACAGAGAGTGACCCAGATAGGTATTTTTCTTTTTTTGAGAAGACTGCTTTGGAGCAAGGATGGCCCAAACAGAAGTGGGCTACCCTAGTTCGCACACAACTTGTAGGTAAAGGATTCCAGAGAGTAGAGACTCTGGAGGGGCAAGATTTTTCTGATTATAATAAGATTAAAGAGGAAGTATTGCTTGCATACCAAATGATACCTGAGAAATATAGACAAAAGTTCAGGAATCAAAATTTTCAGGATGGGCAGACCTTAACTGAGTTTGGGAATGAGAAACTGTTCCTTTTTAAGAAATGGGTTTGTTCCAAAGGAGTTAATAAAGACTATAACAAATTAGTAGATCTGATGGTTCATGAGGAATTGTACAATACAATCCCTGTTGACCTCAGAGAATATTTGGAGGACAATGTAAAAAGCAATGTAAAAAGAGAGCAAATGAGAGAGTGGGTGAGATGTTATCAACAAATTTTGTTGAAAATAAGAAAAAGTTTTGGAGTGAGATTAACAAGTTAAGAAAGCCTAGAGAACAAATGGATTTGTCAGTTAAAAATAGGAGAGGAGAGTTATTAAATGGAGAGTTAGAGGTATTGGGAAGATGGAAGGAATATTTTGAGGAATTGTTAAATGTTGATGAAGATAGGGAAGCTGTGATTTCGTGTATAGGGCAAGGAGGAATAACATCTTGTAGGAGTGAGGAAGAGCCAGTTGTGAGTGTGGGGGAAGTTCGTGAGGCAGTAGGTAAAATGAAAGGGGGTAAGGCAGCCGGGATTGATGGGATAAAGATAGAAATGTTAAATGCAGGTGGGGATATAGTTTTGGAGTGGTTGGTGCAATTATTTAATAAATGTATGGAAGAGGGTAAGGTACCTAGGGATTGGCAGAGAGCATGCATAGTTCCTTTGTATAAAGGCAAAGGGGATAAAAGAGAGTGCAAAAATTATAGGGGGATAAGTCTGTTGAGTGTACCTGGTAAAGTGTATGGTAGAGTTATAATTGAAAGAATTAAGAGTAAGACGGAGAATAGGATAGCAGATGAACAAGGAGGCTTTAGGAAAGGTAGGGGGTGTGTGGACCAGGTGTTTACAGTGAAACATATAAGTGAACAGTATTTAGATAAGGCTAAAGAGGTCTTTGTGGCATTTATGGATTTGGAAAAGGCGTATGACAGGGTGGATAGGAGGGCAATGTGGCAGATGTTGCAAGTGTATGGTGTAGGAGGTAGGTTACTGAAAGCAGTGAAGAGTTTTTACGAGGATAGTGAGGCTCAAGTTAGAGTATGTAGGAAAGAGGGAAATTTTTTCCCAGTAAAAGTAGGCCTTAGACAAGGATGTGTGATGTCACCGTGGTTGTTTAATATATTTATAGATGGGGTTGTAAGAGAAGTAAATGCGAGGGTCTTGGCAAGAGGCGTGGAGTTAAAAGATAAAGAATCACACACAAAGTGGGAGTTGTCACAGCTGCTCTTTGCTGATGACACTGTGCTCTTGGGAGATTCTGAAGAGAAGTTGCAGAGATTGGTGGATGAATTTGGTAGGGTGTGCAAAAGAAGAAAATTAAAGGTGAATACAGGAAAGAGTAAGGTTATGAGGATAACAAAAAGATTAGGTGATGAAAGATTGAATATCAGATTGGAGGGAGAGAGTATGGAGGAGGTGAACGTATTCAGATATTTGGGAGTGGACGTGTCAGCGGATGGGTCTATGAAAGATGAGGTGAATCATAGAATTGATGAGGGAAAAAGAGTGAGTGGTGCACTTAGGAGTCTGTGGAGACAAAGAACTTTGTCCTTGGAGGCAAAGAGGGGAATGTATGAGAGTATAGTTTTACCAACGCTCTTATATGGGTGTGAAGCATGGGTGATGAATGTTGCAGCGAGGAGAAGGCTGGAGGCAGTGGAGATGTCATGTCTGAGGGCAATGTGTGGTGTGAATATAATGCAGAGAATTCGTAGTTTGGAAGTTAGGAGGAGGTGCGGGATTACCAAAACTGTTGTCCAGAGGGCTGAGGAAGGGTTGTTGAGGTGGTTCGGACATGTAGAGAGAATGGAGCGAAACAGAATGACTTCAAGAGTGTATCAGTCTGTAGTGGAAGGAAGGCGGGGTAGGGGTCGGCCTAGGAAGGGTTGGAGGGAGGGGGTAAAGGAGGTTTTGTGTGCGAGGGGCTTGGACTTCCAGCAGGCATGCGTGAGCGTGTTTGATAGGAGTGAATGGAGACAAATGGTTTTTAATACTTGACGTGCTGTTGGAGTGTGAGCAAAGTAACATTTATGAAGGGATTCAGGGAAACCGGCAGGCCGGACTTGAGTCCTGGAGATGGGAAGTACAGTGCCTGCACTCTGAAGGAGGGGTGTTAATGTTGCAGTTTAAAAACTGTAGTGTAAAGCACCCTTCTGGCAAGACAGTGATGGAGTGAATGATGGTGAAAGTCTTTCTTTTTCGGGCCACCCTGCCTTGGTGGGAATCGGCCGGTGTGATAATAAAAAAAAAAAAAAACCCAGAAAATCTTTCAGAAGCACTGGATCTAGGTGACCGATTCTTGGCTCGCAGGGAATTGGTAAGTAAAAACAGTCATGCTGCTTCTGAAAATTTCCCCACTCGTTCTAAACCTTATTCCAAGTCCTATGGTCATAAAGGTAAATGGGACAAGAATTTTCAGGAACAAATGAAGGCTGAGGTGCCCTCTAAAATAGAAGGAAAAGGTAAGTCAGCTGGAGTTCAAAGTTTACCTAGACAATCAGATAATGTTTCAGGTCCTCGAGTAAACAGTACCAGTCCTACACCAAATGGTAAAAATACCTTTAAGAGTTTTATCTGTTACTACTGTAACAAAACTGGACACACTCAAAAGTTTTGCTGGTCAAGGCGGCGAGATCAGGAAAGGGAGGAACCACCCCAGAGGACTCTAACTGCAGAGATACATCCAGTTGCCTGCATTAGGTCTTCAAGGCAAGGTGAGGAGGAACCTTTGGATCTAGACCCCAGGATGTGTATATTTTCTAGTAGGTTCACAGTTGGTTTGCAAAAGGATGTAGGCAGAGTTGAGAACATACTGTCCTTGAGAGATGGATGTAGCACCTACTCTTTGCTACGTGCTGGAGTGCTGCCAGTGTCTAAGGATACGTATACTGGGGTAGATATATTGTTGAAGGGTATTACGGGTTCAACCATAAGGACACCTGTACACAAATTATGGGTAGAATCTGCATACCAAGTTGGCTATCTCCCTGTAGGTATCTCCGATGAATTTCCCTTCGAAGGGGTCGACCTCTTATTAGGGAATAATGTTATGGGCCTGTTAGACAGTGAGGAACAACTAGTTTGGGGGAAACCAAGTCCGAAATGTTGGGAGGAAATGGCTAGGAAAACCCTGCCAGACCTTCTCCCTGATGGTTCCACCATGAGAAGCATGGCTCATGATCATGCTACCAACAGTCTTCATGTTATTTCTCATGAGGATGGTGAAGGCTTAAGTTTGGTAACTCTGCTTTCTGATGTTGAACTGCAGTCAACTGAAGAAAAGGATGTTCCAGCCAGAGCTGAGCATGATTGGAGAATGGATCAGTTAAATAGTGTGAGAGAGGCTGCACCTGCTAGGGTGCAATTAATTTCTGTGCAGGAAAATGTCGCTGTTGCTGAGGAAGAGATTTTACAGTTAAATAAGTGTTTTCATTTCAGGGAGGAAACTCTTATAAAGAATTCACCTCTGTTTGCAGTATCGATGGAAGGAGAACAAGGGCTTTGTCCCCAGGTGGTGATGTCCAAGGTTTCCAGGCATTTCTTCTGGTCTCAGCTGTGGGAGACTGTCAGAGAGCATATTGAGACCTATCATGCCTTTCACATTATAGGGAAACCTAGTCGAAGTATTAAACCTGTTCCCCTTCAGCCGATTTCAGCACCAGGTGAACTCTTCAGCAAGCTGGTAGTAGATGTACTTGGTCCATTCCCAAGGACCAAACTGGGAAATGATTATTTACTCACAAATATTTGCTCCACTACCAGGTACCTGGAAGCAGTCCCTCTGCATAAGATAACAGCTCATGTAGTCTTAAGGGTTTTGATGAAGTTCTTTTTTCATGTTGGTTTTCCTCAAGCAGCACAAACAGATCAAGGGCCTAACTTTACCTCTAAGTCTTTTAGAAATGTTTTGAAGGGACTAAAAGTAGAGCCTCAGTGTTCAACTGTGTATCACTCTCCATCTAAAGGGGAAATAGAGAAATTACATCAAACCCTCAAGACAATGATGCAAGCCTATGGTATAGACAATACTAACAACTGGGATGAGATGATCCCTTTCTTTGTATTTGCTGAGTGGGGAAGCACTCTGGAATCTCTGAGCTATTGGCTTGGGGATGATGGTGATGCTCCCCCCTCGGAGCTTTTTCTCAGTTTCAGATACTGTTTGGCTCGTATGAGGTGGATGGTACCAGTGAACGTGCCCATCAACCAGACCAGGATGATGATGTGGGACCATAATATGGACCATGATACTCTGGAGGCTGGAGAGGAAGTGCTGATACTGGAGCCAATTCATGTGAAAATCTGTATAGCAAGTTGCTGTGAGCTGAACATGTTGTGGGGGAAGTTCCCAGGGGTTAGATATAAAACCCACACCCCCAAGCAAGAAAAGAATGAGTATAGTGTACACAATAACCGGTTAAAGGGTTTGAAGTTATGTCAAAAATTCAGAGAGACCAATGTTTTAATGGAATGTAAAGGGCTGCAAAACAATAATCTGTATGAAATACCAAAAGTGTATTTAAGAAATAACATGTGTGTAAAAGATTTTGGGAAATGCATGCTTGGTTTTAATGAGAAAAATGTTGGAGAGTTGGCTCAGCCACCTTGGAACTTTATAAAAGTTTGGGATGTCAGTAATGGGGAAAAGTTGAAACTCCATGAAGAAATTGTTAAGGAAGCTGAGCCAATTCAACAATTTTTGTGTGGGAAAAATCTGTATGAAAAATTGGAGATGGAGGAAGAAGTGAAATTCTTCCAACACCAGTTTGTAGTGCTTAGTGAGAGTCAGTGGGCATTCCCATGCTTCATGGTTCCCAAATTAGATGGCACCCTGGGCATAAACACTGACTACCACAAAGTACATTTAACAACTAAGGTTTACAGGATTAGAAAGATTGATACTTATCCACTAAAAGATGCAAACATTTTAAATAAGCTAAAACATGGAAGATGTGATTTCCATGGTCTGTGTTCCAGTACCATTTTAATGTGTGTAATGCAAATTGTGTTCATTGTGTGCTTAAAATTTGTGTGTGAGATGGAACGTGATGGTATTTGTGTAAACTTAATGTATCCAACCTGGGTGCAAAGAGATGTCTTTGGTGTTGTTGTTGCACTGCGAGAGGTTGCAGAACTGTTACTATCAATGAGCAACCTTCTAAATTTAAATGTCAACATTTTACCACAGGAAAGAATTTTCATTTTGGGGCTGGCTATTCAGCATTTGTACATGTCTCAGGATCTCTTCATCCTGTTCCTGTGTATAGTGACTAAAATCAGACTCTTAGAATGGGCTTTGTTCCTACAGCCTTTTAATTTGAAAGTTAAATATATAAAAGGCTCAGAGAATGTGGTTGCTGATGCTCTCTCTAGATGTTTCATGTAGATGCATGGTGCGTACTTTGTACATAGTGTTTGTCTTGTGCTGACCTTGTTGTTTTTGCAGTGGTGAACTCTCAGCGAGCCTGAGTACTCTCTACCAGCCATCTGACTGTGAAGGAGTCGAGTCAGAGCCAAAAGTGTGACGAGGGTCAGGGTGTAAGTAAATGTGAGTTGAGGCAGTGGTTGACAACCTTCGGTAACATGAGACGTTCAGGAAGGTATGTGATGTTGTGTCTTGGTGTGCTCTATATACAAAACGGCCCGACGGTTTGCCTTTGTGGTCCCCTGGACCCCTCCATGTTCTATGTCAGCCTCCTCTTCATAAGTTTGGAGGATCTGTGTGGAGTGGGACCTCGGAAGATGGGCTTGAGTGCCTGACCATGTTAAGGATCGTGAGTGTTGACTGGAAGTCTCACTGTTTGGTTCGGCCACCAAGTGAGAGACACCTTGACATGTTTTGTGAAGTTTCCTGCCTGGTGTACACCTGACTGCTCTGGGTTTGGCTCTACTCTCGTCTCCTGATCAGGAAGATGCCACCCTGGAGTACCAGTTGCTTGCTGGATTACCGTAGCAGAGGCACAGGCCTGTTGGTGCGGGCTTTCACAGTGGGCATTGTGTGCAAATTTTGCATTGTAATGTGTATTGTTTAAAAGCCACTAAAATTGTAAATAGTTACACCCTTGAGTATATGGGTATGGTTAAAATGCTTTTCTAAAAAATTCTGCAATCTGTTGTAAATAACAGTAAAGTGAAGAGTAGTTATGGTGCTAGGAAATATGTAGCATTTCTAGTAGTCTTGTTTACCGCCTTCAGACTTAAGCAATATACTTTTTACTAGCCGTATCCTGAGGGACACGGCTAGCTTTTGTGAGACTTCGTCTGGAGGTGGGGGTGTTATGGGGCTATAGGACCCAACATGTATTTATAAGTAACAGTTACTCTGGAATACCTAATTATATTGAATTGATGGGGACTTTGCTCTAAATGTCAGAAGGACTGATCAACCTTATGACTGAGAGGCAGCTGGGTCAAACCTATTTTTCTCAATATAATAGGTTATACTATAGACACATAAACACACAATTTAAATAAGTAGTTTATAAAGTTGTATTTCTTTTTGTAAAAGTAAAATTAAGGTGTGGTAGAATTGTGGTAACTGGAGAATTGTGCTTGGCAACAGTCTTTTGTTTTGGTGGGAGGAGCTTAGCCAGGCTCTCTCTCTCTCTCCCTCTCACTGACTCTCTCTCTCTGTGGCTGACCTTCAACCTGGCAGGATCTCTGGGTCCTTCTCCTATCTTTTGGGGCATCATGTGTGCTCCAGGGGTGAGTTTTTATAATTTAAGTTTTGGCCACCATACCCAGGGTGACTAAAGTGTGTCAAAACACTGGTTAGCCCAGAGTTATGTCAGGAAGAGTGAAGGACAAGAGTTGTTGCAACACACCATGTGGAGCACAGGCATGGAGTGTGTAGATTTTGTTTTGAAAATGGAGGCTGTGATTGTATATTCTGTACATATCTATTGAGAATACAGTTATATTTTTATAGTAGTAGTTTACATAACCTGTGAAGAGGGCTGGTGAAAGGGTATCAGAGACACTCAAGATGATCAGCCATGATGTAAGTATTACCCCTAGACAAATAAGGCCATTAAGTAAAAGCTACCCCACACTAGAACATGTAGTGAGAACCTTACCATCAAAGTAATAAGGGACAAACCAACGTAACAGTCACCAACCACAAAAATGCATTAACCTCTATTAACAGGGGAGGTAATATCTTTACCTTCTCTGACCACTGAAGTACACTCATCCTGAAGAACAGAGAAGTGGTTTCCTACCTCTTACTCTCGCTGCTTGTAACAGGTGCTGGACTACTCCTCACTGCCTTCTCATCCTGAACATCTTCAACCACCTCGCAGCAAGTGCCAGACTGCTACTCACAGCTGGAAGTCTTATTCCTCTCACCCACAGCAGCAACCTCACACTCACTCCCAAACCCAACGAGGTGACCCTTCAACATCCTAATTTTCTCGTGGAGATGTAGGACCTCCTCCTTCAACACTAACCTCAGATTTTAAAACACTACAGAAGCAAGTCATGGCTTTGTAACCCTCGACATTAATCTTTAATGACACGA
>NC_091376.1:17495725-17500725 GCF_038502225.1 Cherax quadricarinatus
TATGATTATTATTTTATATAAGTAATTTCCGTTGTAATAAGCAATTGTTTTGTGCTATTAGAATCCAAGATGTCAGTATGCAGCTGAGATTCTAGTGCTGACAGAGATCTAGGAGACCCTGGATCAAGCCTCACTTCTAATAATGAGAGAAGTGAAACAGAAATTTGAAACATAAACACATATGCAGTTTAATGTGATCACATTAAACTGCATATGTGTTTATGTTTCCAGTGTGTCGGTATTTTATACCATTTATTTTCAGAAATTTGAAAGTTGAAATTTGCTCTAGTTATGGAAGAAAAAGATCTGAGATGGATTGAACATACTGAAATACGGGAAGAGGAGTTAGAAATCTTTAGGACTCGAGAGAGAGAGAGAGAGAGAGAGAGAGAGAGAGAGAGAGAGAGAGAGAGAGAGACTGGAAGTCCCAAACTGAGCTTAACTAAGGGGTAAATAACTGGTGGAATTCTGTCATCGCTAAGGCCCCACAGATTGACAGAGTTCAAAACACTACCTTTGGGAATTCTAACACAATTCCTCTGACCACCACAGAGGGAACAAATCCTCTTCCCAGCAACGAAGGAAGCCTTGGATCTGTTAATTCTCCAACACCTGACATCTCTGCTTCAGCCACTAGACAGTGCACATATCATCTCTGATCCTAGACCTGTCAGCACACCTGCCGACACTATTCCAGCACCTGGCAGCAGTGCTTCGTCGGCAAGTTCTGAGTCAGGTGTTTCTCCACCAGAGATTGGTGCAGTTAATAATCAGGGAACTGTTACTTCACCTGATCACCTACTGTGCCAAAGTACGAACAGCAGGGACACATCTGTCAGAACTGGTAGAGGACAGGGTAGAGGACGTGGAAGAGGACGTGGAGGAGGAAGACATCTACAGCCGTCTCACCCTCCACTAACACAGCTTCAGCGGCAGAACCTGAGAACAAATCAGCAAAACACAGGAGGTGCAACAAATCATAGTCCACCCTCCCAGGCACCTAGGCTGTGCTCTCACTGTCACCGGAAGGGGCACACCGCCAACAACTACCTGCGAGATACCAGGTGCAATTACTGCTACAAGAAAGGACATCAGGAGGACCAGTGTCGGAAGAAAAAGGAACTTGACAGACATGACCACCTGTTTAGAGACCTGTTCTCGGAACAAACCAACAGGATCTCTGAATTGCTGAACACTCTCACACGTCACCCACTCAGTTACTCCTATCTCTGCCCAGCAGGTGGAATTGTGCCTTATACAAGACCACAGACCTACATCCCTGCAGCTGCCTCAGTACCCTACCTCTCTCAAGGGCAGGCACCTTATATGCCTTACACACCCACCATCTCAAGTTGACCACATCATGAGGAGCCAGTCCATCAGCATCCTGTCGGCCAACATTAGAGGCTTCTTTACTAATGTTGGAGAGCTCACACATAGTTTTGTGAACACTCGATGTCCCGACATGATAGCTGTTGTTGAAACATTTTTGGACGACAGGACTCCATAAAATTTTGCAAGAATTGCTGGTTACACCTCTTGGATGAGAAGAGACAGGCAAGGGCAAGAAGGTGTTGCTGTGTGCTTCTCTAAAAGTGTTCATGCCCAGCACATTGATGTTGCCACCCCTACTCATCTTGAAATGATGTTCTTCAAGCTCTGCATAATCACTAGTGTCTCTGTACTAGCATGTGTAATGTGCAGACCTCAGTGGCAACATGCAGACCCCATCAACTTCCTAATGGAAAATATGGACACCCTTCTGCTACAGCACAACTGTCAACATATCATAATTGTTGGTGACCTCAACCAACACCTTATACAGAGGGACTTTAATGACCTTCTTGCAGTATTTGACACAAGAAATTTTGCTGATTTCCCTACTCACATCTCTGGCTCCTCCCTTGACCCAGTAGTGAGTGATCTGGCAGAAGGTATAGTCACTTGTCAACCCCTCGGCTACGTTGGATCATCTGACCACAAGGCTGTTTTTACGACACTTAAGATCCCAACAGAACGAGGTGAGGAGTCCACACGCACAATCTGGCTATGGGAAAGAGGTAATTGGCCAGCCCTTTGCTCTCAGCTCGCCATCACCGATTGGAATGCTCTTCTCCAAGAGGATGTTGGCAACAAAATGAAAGCCTTCACTGGACACATCCTTAATCTACAACAAGAACATATTCCTCACCGGCAATATGTGATGAAGCCTCCAGATCAGCCTTGGTTTGGCTTTCGTTGTAGAGAGGCTGCTACTGCTAAGTACAAAGCATGGCGAAGGTATAAGAGACTTCCTACCACCTATTACAAGAACTTGCACAGGCAAGCCTGTAGGCATATGGGTGACGTTCAAAAGTGGGTCATGGCTAAATGGGAGGTGGACACAAAAAGAAAGCTAGCATCAGGTAGGGTAGGCTCCAAAACCTGGTGGTCCCTGGTCATGGACAGACAAGGTTATCTGCCTGATGAACTCATTCCACCTCTAAATCGACAGGATGGGACCACCTCTACTAGTAGTCAAGAGAAGGCGGACCTCTTTGCCGAACACTTTGCTACCAAAATGCAAGTTCCTGATCCAGCAAGGGACCCTCCTTGGCTAGCTGCAAGAACTGTGTCAAAACTGTCAGTGGTGACAATAAGGCAGGAGAAGGTGCATTTCCTTCTTAAATCGCTTGACCAAGAAAAGGCTGTGGGCCCAGACAAGTTGAGCCCAAGATTGCTGAGAAGATGTGCAGACCAGCTAGCAGCACCTCCAACTCACATCTTTCAGCACTGCCTAGTACAGTGTAAATGGCCCTCTCTGTGGAAAGAGGCAAATGTAATCCCTGTTCACAAAAAGAAGAGCAGAGCAGAAATCAGCAAATACAGACCAGTGTCACTCCTGTCAATCACTGGTAAGATCCTTGAGACGATAATCTCAAGACAAATGACAGAGTTTTTTGACTACCACTCACTACTTTGTGATCGTCAATATGGCTTCAGGAAAGGTTACTCTGCTGCTGATCTGTTGTTAAACCTCTCCACTAAGTGGCACCAGTCACTGGATGAACCCAAAGTCAGCTGTGTGGTAGCACTGGACATTGCTGGCGCTTTCGACCGGGTGTGGCACAAGGGCCTCTTAGCAAAACTTCAAGCACTGGGAAATGCAGGCTCTACTCTATGTCTCCTCAGTGATTACCTTCATGGTAGATCTCTAAGTGTAGTTCTCAATGGAACGGAATCAGCAAGACATCCTATTGGGGCAAGTGTTCCACAAAGAAGCGTGCTGGGACCATTGTTATGGAATGTCTACTTCAACGACCTTCTTCATCTCATCCCAGAATCCCATGCATATGCAGACGACTGTACACTGACATTCACTTATCCAAAAGAAGAAATGCCAGCTGCTCTAAGCTACATCAATCACCAGCTAAGAGCTATATCAGCTTGGGGAAATAGATAGCAAGTAACATTTGCACCTGAGAAAACGCAAATGATGATGGTCTCTAGGCACCATGAAGGTAATGCTGGTGCAGCAGTAAGGATGAATGGGAGGGTGTTGGCACCTGGAGAAGAAGTTGATATCCTTGGGGTGAAATTTGACTCCAAACTAACCATGAAGAACCATGTTGTAAATCTTGCAAACAAGGCAGCCAGGAAGCTTACAGCACTTCGCCGTATCTCGCATCTGCTTGACAGTAGGGGTTGCAAGATTCTGTACGAGGCACAAGTGCGCTCACACCTTGAGTAAGCTCCACTTTCTTGGTTTGCCTGCCCCCCTTCTCATCTGCGACTGCTTGACAGAGTAGAGAACAGAGCAAGATGTCTCATCTCTCGCCTGGACCCATCTGTCATTTCAGCAGAGCCTTCAACACAGGAGGGATGTGGGTGGCCTTACTGTTATGTACAAGGCCAATATTGTCAAAGTACCAAACTTGGATCCACTTCGAGGACAGCGTGAAACAAGCTTTTATGCCACAAGACGGGCAGAAAGCAGCAACTTCACTCTGGCTGTACCCTTCTCCAGAACATCACTCTATCTGAGATCATATATACCCAGGATGACTCGAGTATGGAACACATTTGTGCAACATAATGATGTCAACGAGATAAAGTCAGTTGATCAAATGAAAATGCTGGCACACAGATGGCTCCAACTTCGTCCTGTTCGCTACTTGTATGTCTCATAACAATAAAAATGCTTTCAAATGAGCTGATGTAGGTAACAGCTCTTAGCTTATCAATAAAGTTAGGAATCCTTAACCTTGTCAAACCCTGTGTTAAGAGAGAGAGAGAGAGAGAGAGAGAGAGAGAGAGAGAGAGAGAGAGAGTTTGTTGCTTCACAAAACGGAACAGGTAACAGGGTAGACATATTTAATTTGGATCAAGCTATAAAATTTTTCCTAAAATTTTGGGAAAAAGATCCTAATAACTTTTTCACACCGTTTGAAAAAATAGCAAAATCGCAGAAGTGGCCAGACAGTAACTGGGCCACATTATCAAGAACCCAGTTAATTGGTAAAGGGTTACAAGCTGTTAGTTCTGTAGAGGAACATGAATTTTCTGATAATGAGAAGATGAAGGATGTTGTTATTGGTTTATCAGATATTGCCAGAGAGACATAGGCAGAAATTTAGAAGTTTAAAGTTCCAGGAAGGACAATCCTTGGTAAAGTATGGAAAGGAGATGTCACTGCTGACTAAAATGGTGCCGCTCCAAGGATGTTGTAGGTGATTAAAAAGGTGTAATGACTTTAATTTTACTAGAGGATATTTTGAACAGTGTACCTAGTGACCTTAAGGCATATCTTGAGGATTATTATTATTATAGTCAAGGGGGAAGCGCTAAACCCGGAGGATTATACAGCGCCTGGGGGGGATGTGGAAAGCATTCAGGCTTAATTCGGGGAACTGGAGCACAGATCCAATTCCCTAAATCAAGAGCCCCTCACCAACATCAAGGAACCTTCCTTGAGGGGATATCTTGAGGAATAAAGGTTTTAATGATTTTAACTATGTTCT
>NC_091376.1:17508225-17590725 GCF_038502225.1 Cherax quadricarinatus
AAAAAAAACGCCCTAATTCCTCGGTGTGACACATTTAAGACAGTCTGATGCCTACGTATAAGAGGCCAATTTAAAACTGTATACTATTGCCTCAACTAGAAATGCATCTATTATTATTTACACTTTGGCCGTCTCCCACCAAGGCAGGGTGGCCCGAAAAATAACAAAAAGGCACAATACCGTGACTGGAACAATACACAAATAACCCGCACATAAAAGAGAGAAGCTTACGACGACGTTTCGGTCCGACTTGGACCATTGACAAAGTCACACTAACAGAGGTGGAGCAAGACGGCTATATATAGGCAGGAAGAGGTGGTGGTGGTAGTAGTAGTAGTAGTAGTAGTAGTAGTAGTAGTACAAGAATTGTATATAATACCGACAGGATGAAATTAAGACACATGCACAACACCCGGGCATCCCCATCGTAGACGTTTCGCCATCCAGCCAGCCACTGGATGGCGAAACGTCCACAACAAAGACAGCCAGACGCCGCACATGTGTCTTAATTTCAACAGTAGTTGTAGTAGAAGAAGAAGAGGTGGTAGTAGTAGTGGTAGCGGAAGAAGTGGGAAATAAGGAAGACGAGCCAGTCAAATACAAAGGAAGGGGAGCACTGCAAGAGAGCTAGATACCCACAGAGGGAGAGCAAGCGCACAGAGGTGCGTGAAAGGGGAAGTGGTGAAATAAAATAAATGAAGAAGGAACAGAAACACGAGACAGGAGAGAGAAAGACAACCCAGAGGAGAAAAGGAGAGAGGAAAGGGGAAAAGCAAGAAGAAAAAGAAAAAGAAAAAGTGAGGATTCAGGTTAAGTCACGGGTGTTCTGAAGTTTGGAGCATTTTACAATGTAGTGGGAGAGGAAGGCATCTACAGAGACGAAGCCAGGGCTAAGGTTCATACCAGGAAAGTTGTGTATTAGAGAGGATTCAACTAGACGGCGACTGTTCGAGTTGGAAGTAGGGAAGACAGTTTTAGCAGAAGACCAGTCAATAGGATGGCTATGATCTCTGACGTGACAGAAAAGAGCATTGTTAGTGTCGGCAAGCCTAACACTATTTTTGTGCTCCCTAAGTCTGTCAGAAAGAGATCGACCAGTTTCTCCGAAGTATTGAAGAGGACAGGAGGAGCAAGAAATAGAGTAGACACCAGGAACATCTGTAGACACATGTGCGGCGTCTGGCTGTCTTTGTTGTGGACGTTTCGCCATCCAGTGGCTGGCTGGATGGCGAAACGTCTACGATGGGGATGCCCGGGTGTTGTGCATGTGTCTTAATTTCATCCTGTCGGTATTATATACAATTCTTGTATTACTACTACTACTGCTACTACTACTACCACCTCTTCCTGCCTATATATAGCCGTCTTGCTCCACCTCTGTTAGTGTGACTTTGTCAATGGTCCAAGTCGGACCGAAACGTCGTCGTAAGCTTCTCTCTTTTATGTGCGGGTTATTTGTGTATGGCCCGAAAAAGAAAAACTTTCATTATCAATCGCTCCATCACTCTCTTGCGCTTACACTACAGTTATAAAAATGCAACATCAACTCCTCTCCTTCAGAGTGCAGAGACTGTACTGCCCATCTTCAGGACTCAAGTCCTGCCAGCCGGTTTCCCTGAATCCCTTCATAAATGTTTCCTTGCTCACACTCCAACAGCACGTCAAGTCCTGATAACCATTTGTCTCGATTTGCTCCTATTAAACACGCTCATGCATGCTTGCTAGAAGTCCAATCCTCTTGCACACAAAACCTCCTTTACCCTCTCTGTCCTAACTTTCGTAGGCCGACCCATACCCCGCCTTCCGTTCACTACAGATATACACTCTCAAAGTCATTCTATTTCGTTCCAGCCTCTCTACATGTCCAAACCATCTCGACAGCCCACCTTCAGCCCTCTGGATAATAGTTTTGGTAATCCTACACCTCCTCCTAATTTCCAAACTACGAATTCTCCGCATTATATTCACACTACACATTGCTCTCAGACATGACATTTCCACTGCCTTCAGCCTTCTCCTTGTTGCATCATTCACCACCCACGCTTCACATTCATATAAGAGCGTTGGTATAACTATATTCTCATACATTCCCCTCTTTTCATTCATGGACAAAGTTTTTTGTTTCTCCAGAGACTCCTCAGTGCACCACTCACCTACTCTTTCCAATATTCACTTTTATTTTTCTTCTTTTACATATACTACCAAACTCATCCACCAAGGTCTGCAACTTCACTTGAGAATCTCTCATCAGCAAAGAACAACTGTGACAACTCCCATTTTGTGTTAGATTCTTCAGCTTTTCGCTCCACACATCTTGCCAACACCCTAGCATTCACTTCTCTTACAACCCTATCCATAAATGTATTGAACAATCATGGTGACATCACACATCCTTGTCTAAGGTCTACTTTAACTGGGAAATCATGTCCCTCTCTCCTACATATCCTCCTATTCCATACATTTGCATCGTATGCTACATTGCTTCCCAATCCATCCTGTCATACGCCTTTTCCAAATCCATAAATTCCACAAAAACCTCTTTACTCTCATCTAATTATTGTTCACCTATATGTTTCACTGTAAACATTTGGTCTACACCTTCCTAAAGCCTCCTTGTTCATCTGCTATCCTGTTCTCCGTCTTACTCTTAATTCTTTCAATAATAACTCTACCATACACTTTACCAGGTATACTCAACAGATTTATTCTCCTATAATTTTTGCACTCTCTTTTGTCCCCTTTTCCTTTACAAAGGAATTATTCATGCTCTCTGCCAATCCCTATGCACTTTACTCTCTTCCATACATTTATTAAATAATGCACCAACCATTCCAAAACTATATCCTCACCTGCTTTTAACATTTCTATCTTTATCCTATCAATCCCAGCTGCCTTACCCCCTTTCATTCTATCCACTGCCCCACGAACTTCCCCCACACTCACAACCGGTTCTTCCTCACTCCTACAATATGTTATTCCTCTTTGCCCTATACACGAAATCACAGCTTCTCTCTCTTCATCAACATTTAACAGTTCCTCAAAATATTCCTTCCATCTTCCCGATACCTCTAACTCTCAATTTTAACTTTCCTCTCCTATTTTTAACTATCCAATGCATTCATTACCAAGGCTTTCTCAGCTTATTAATCTCACTCTTAAACTTGTTCTTATTTTCAACAAAATTTGTTAATAACATCTCACCCACTCTTCAGTACGCTGCGGTCAGAGGCCACGTGTGGTCACTGTCCTAAGCTGTCTGGGAATTAGCATGGGATGATACTGAGCAACATGGCCTGCAGTAGTGCTTTGGAATCTCAGGTTAAAGTATTGAAGAAGGAGGTTCTACTTCTTCAGGAGAAAAATAGGAGGCTTAAGCTTCGCTGAGATCGGTTTGGGAGTGAGTGTGAGATGGTTGGAGCTGGTGAGGAAAAGAACACCAGCAGTGAGCTAAAGAGTTGCTGCCGCTTTAAGTGGCAATTGGCTCACAATTCAGGAAGAAGGAAGATAAGGAACTTTAATAGAGAAGAAGATGTGAAGGTAGGAAATCGATTATCTGTTCTCCAGGACGAGTGTACTTCAGTGGTTAGTGAGGTTAAAGGTACCACTGATTCCCCTGCTAATCAAGGTAAGAATATTTTGGTTGCAGGAGATTCTCAGGTAAGATATATGGACCGTGTTTTATGTAACAGAGATAAGAAGGCCAGACAGAGGGTGTACCTCCTAGGAGCTGGTGTTGGTGACATAGTCAGCAGGTTGGATAATATTATGTCAGGCAATGGAAACAAGCCAATCATCTGCCTTAGTGCTGGTGGAAATGACATCAGGAAGGGCAGGAGACAGGAGCCGTAGAAGTCAGCCGTAAAAGTTGTCAAGTCAAAGGTAGAGATCCTAATCATATGTAGCATCTTGCCAAGAAAGGGAGTGGGCAATGAATGGATGTCTAGGGCAATTGGTATAAATTGCTGGCTAGACAGGTACTGCAAGAAACTTGCAATCCCAGTCATTGATATCTGGGACCCATTCTTTGGCAAACGTGATATGTGTGCAAGGGATGGGGTTCATCTCTCTGGGGCTGGAGTGGTTACATTAGCCAATTCGATTGAGGGGCCCATTGAGGACTTGTCTAGGAATTTAAACTGATTGATTATAGAGGTATGGGTGTTTGTGGGAAACAGTCAGGCTGCAGCATTATGGTTGAAAACAGCAGATATCACCAGGATACCTCAGGGATATGTTCAAAAGACAATATTCAAAATAAAGTTGCTCTTAAATGCAAAGTAATTGTTCAACAAACAAAGAAATAAAGTAGAGGGTAACGAGTGGCTAGTTTCCTTAAGGTTTGCTATATAAATAGTAGGAGTCTAAGAAATAAGATTAATGAGCTAAGATTGCTTGCAAGTACAGGTAATATTGATGTTATTGCTATAACAGAGACCTGGTTAAACTTGAAAGATAGTGAAATGCCATCTGAATGCAACATACACGGTTATAAACTATTCCACGCTGATAGGGTCAACAGGAAGGGTGGTGGAGTGGCGATGTATGTCAGAGATAATTTAAATTGTTGTGTTAGACAAGATGTAAGATTGGAGACATCGGACACAGAATCTGTTTGGCTACAGTTTCTCGAAGGTCGTGAAAAATTAATATTGGGTGTGATTTATAGGCCCCTAAACCTTGATAGGGAGTGTGGTAGGCTGCTGTGGGACAAAATTCTTAAGGCGTCTAAATATGAAGATGGTGTGTTAATATAAGATTTTAACTTTAGACAAATTTATTGGAACAATGTGAGAGGAAATCTTGAGTCTAGTGACTTTCTTGAGAGACTGCTAGAGGAAACAACCTGCTTGACTTAGTTCTTGCCAACAAAGAATCGCTAGTTAATATTCTTGAGGTTAATGATGAGCTAATGGAAAGTGATCACAAATCACTTAGTTTCAATATATCATGGAATTACCAAGATAACTGTCCCAGATTTTCACTTGACCGACTTCATGGGTATGAGAAATTACCTGGGTGGTTTAAATTGGGATGATCTTACTTTAGGCCAGGTAGGTAGGGTTGGTTGCCAATATGACGTTTTTCAGAGCATAGTTCTAGCTGCCAAGATGACTTTTGTCCCGAGTAGGGAAATTAGATCTAACAAAAATTATTTCAAATGCATTAGCAATATATTAAAACATCTCAGTGCCCTAAATAGAGGCATATATAGGGACATCAAAAGAGGGGATGGGCAGTTAAGAAATCAATATATTCAGTTAAAGAGAGAAATGAGAAAAGGAATAAGAATAGCAAAAAGGGATTATGAGGCTAAAGTCGCAATGGATTTGATGACTAACCCAAAGGGTTCTTTCAGGTATACAGAAGTAAGATTAGGGACAAGATAGGCCCACTTAAGAGTAACTCAGGCCAGATCACTGACAGTGATAAGGATATGTGTGAAATTTTCAATACTTACTTCCTCTCAGTTTTTACTCAGAAAGATAAAAGCGAAATTCCAGAAATAATAAATAATGTAGAACAGGATGATAATAAACTATGCACGATTCCGATAACTAGTGACATAGTCCTCAGACAAATAGAGAAATTAAAAGCTAACAATTCTCCAGGCCCTGATGAACTGTTAGCAAGGGTTTTAAAGGAATGTAAAGAGAAATTTAGCATACCTTTGGCTAATATTTTCAATATATCACTACAAACTGGCATAGTGCCAGATAAGTGGAAAATGGCAAATGTAATATCTATTTACAAGGCAGGTTACAGGTCCTTAGCTTCGAACTATAGACTAATAAGTCTTACCTCCATAGTTGGTAAATTTATGAAATCAATAATTGCCGAAGCAATTCGTAGCCATCTTGAAAGGCATAACCTGATTAATGAATCTCAACACGGTTTTACTGAGGGACGTTCGTGTCTTATGAATTTACTAACTTTCTTCACTAAGGTATTTGAGGAGGTAGATCATGGTACTGAATATGATATTGTGTATATGGACTTCAGTAAGGTTTTCCATAGAGTTCCACACCAGAGACTATTGAGAAAACTTAAGAAACATGGAATAGGAGAATTATTTTCCTGGGTAGAGGCATGGTTGACAAATAGGCAGCAGAGAGTTTTCATAAATGGTGAGAAATCACAATCGTTGCACGTCACAAGCGGGGTTCCACAGGGGTCAATGTTAAGCCCCTTGTTGTTCACAATTTATACAAGCGACATAAATGAGGGAATAAATAGCTGATGACACCAAAACAGTCCATCCAATTTATTCTAGTGAGAACATTAGAGCTCTCAAGGATGATTTGAATAGACCGATGCAGTGGTCGGAAAAGTGGCAAATGCAGTTTAATATTGACAAATGCAAAGTTCTAAATGTTGGAAAGTAAAATAAGCATGCCATATGTTACGCCCAGATGCGGGTTCTCTCTTGCATTTTTGTTCATCTATGTAATATTACATTGCGATTATAATTGTTAATAGCTAAAACGAAGTTAATCAGCTTTATAATATTACATATTCATTTTCATCTTTCTCATATATATATGTCGTGCCGAATAGGCAGAACTTGCGATCTTGGCTTAAATAGCAACGTTCACCTTGCCATATAGGACAAGTGAAAATTTGTGTATGCAGTAATTTCGCCAGAATCATTCTGAACCTAACGAAAAAAATATATTTCACTGTGTTTGTTTAGTATTAAATTACTGTAAACAAATCTAAAATGTATTTAGTTGGGTTAGGCTAAAATAAATTGCTCTTGTTATAATAAGGTTAGGTAAGTTTTCTAATGTTTTTAAGTTTTTAATGTTTGAATGACCTCACTTCTCATTACTACTCGCCTGATGCAAGCTTAAGCCAGAGGTGAGTGGAGTATAGTAGTCAGTACAACACCTCTCTGGGTATAGAGGTCTCTATTGTTTACTCATTTTAACTTAAATTGAGAAGCTATTGGTGAAGAACTTTATTCTCTAAAGTCACCATAAATTGTGAGATCTTGTGAAACTTTCATTGTATAGAAGTTCTCATGTGTTACGAGACTTCAAATATTCTAGTCAACACTCTAACCGTCTCGGAAAATAGAGACACTCAAGATTACGACACTTATGCAACATATGGGAATCTTTATTCAGGAAACGTTTCGCCGCATAGTGGCTTCATCAGTCAAATACAAAGCAGGAGGAGTTTGAGGTAATCAGTCCCTCAGCCTGGAGTCGATGTGTTCAGTCCATCAGTCTTGTAGAATGTACAGCATAGGGCTGTAGACGTGGCTTATATACTGTAGTGAGGTGAGGTGAAGCAGGATGAGGTGGGGTCATAGTGGTACCATCCACTAGTTGAAGTTACAAAGAATTTTTCAACACTTGTCCAACCTTTGGACGAAGACCTACAAAGACTAGTGGATGGTACCACTATGACCCCGCCTTCTCCTGCTTCGCCTCACCTCACTACAGTATATAAGCCACGTCTACGGCCCTATACTGTACATTCTACAAGATTGATGGACTGAACACATCGACTCCAGGCTGAGGGACTGATTACCTCAAACTCCTCCTCTCCTTACACCTGCTTTGTATTGGACTGATGAAGCCACTGTGTGGCGAAACGTTTCCTGAATAAAGATTCCCATATGTTGCATAAATGTCTCAATCTTCAACTTGTCGGTTCTTCAAACCATTCATCACAATAGAGACGCTGTAACTTGATTGATCATATTTATATTAAAAGCGCAGTCAGCTAGAATGAAGGTCATGGTAATTTATAAGTTGAATATAAAGTCTGTGTTTATGTATAATTACTGAGAAAAAGATACAATAAAAATACCTTAAATCAATTACGTTGTTTACATTATAGTAAAGATACATTTTACAAAGTTTTTTCGATCTCCTTATTAATCAATGATTCCTTATAATGATATAACTGGAATATAATTTTCCTAAAATGTCCCCTATACTAATATTGTCTAGTGTTTATAAAGTTTATCGTAATACCACATATAAACTAAATAATGTAGATCTTAATATTACGGTTTTGCGAAAAGGATTTAGGAGTTCTGGTTAACAGTAATCTGAAACCATGACAACAGTGCATTAGTGTTCGCAATAAAGCTAATAGAATCCTTGGCTTCATATCAAAAAGTATAAATAACAGAAGTCCTCAGGTTGTCCTTCAACTATATATATCTCTGGTTAGGCCTCATTTAGATTATGCTGCGCAGTTCTGGTCACCGTATTACAGAATGGATATAAATGCTCTGGAAAACGTACGGAGGAGGATGACAAAGTTGATCCCATGTATCATAAATCTTCCCTATGAGGATAGACTGAGGCCCTGAATCTGCACTCTCTAGAATGGCGTAGAAATAGGGGGGGATATGACTGAGGTGTATAAGTGTAAAACAGGAATTAATAAAGGGGATGTAAATAGCATGCTAAAAATATCTAGCATAAACAGGACTCGCAGCAATGGTTTTAAATTGGAAAAGTTCAGATTCAGGAAGGATATAGGAAAGCACTGGTTTGGTAATAGAGTTGTGGATTAGTGGAACAAACTCCCGAGTACCGTTATAGAAGCTAAGACGTTGTGTAGTTTTAAAAAGAGGTTGGATAAATAAATAAGTGGATGTGGGTGGGTGTGAGTTGGACTTGACTAGCTTGTGCTATTATGTCGGATGCCGTGAAAGTGACTGACCTGACTAGGTCAAGGCATTGGCTTAAGCCAGTGTGAGAATTGGACCTGCTTCGCATGGGCAAAACGCCTGCTGCAGTGTTCTTTCTTATGTTCTTTTGTTCTTTTATACACACACACACACACACACACACACACACACACACACACATACACACACCAAGTGCAAAGTCATGAAGATTGGGGAAGGGCAAAGAAGGCCGCAGACGGAGTACAGTCTAGGGGGTCAGAGACTACAAACCTCACTCAAGGAAAAAGATCTTGGGGTGAGTATAACACCAGGCACATCTCCTGAAGCGCACATCAACCAAATAACTGCTGCAGCATATGGGCGCCTAGCAAACCTCAGAACAGCATTCCGACATCTTAATAAGGAATCATTCAGGACCCTGTACACCGTGTACGTTAGGCCCATATTGGAGTATGCGGCACCAGTTTGGAACCCACACCTAGCCAAGCACGTGAAGAAACTAGAGAAAGTGCAAAGGTTTGCAACAAGACTAGTCCCAGAGCTAAGAGGTATGTCCTACGAGGAGAGGTTAAGGGAAATCAACCTGACGACACTGGAGGACAGGAGAGATAGGGGGGACATGATAACGACATACAAAATACTGAGAGGAATTGACAAGGTGGACAAAGACAGGATGTTCCAGAGATTGGACACAGTAACAAGGGGACACAGTTGGAAGTTGAAGACACAGATGAATCACAGGGATGTTAGGAAGTATTTCTTCAGCCACAGAGTAGTCAGTAAGTGGAATAGTTTGGGAAGCGATGTAGTGGAGGCAGGATCCATACATAGCTTTAAGCAGAGGTATGATAAAGCTCACGGCTCAGGGAGAGTGACCTAGTAGCGATCAGTGAAGAGGCGGGGCCAGGAGCTCGGACTCGACCCCCGCAACCTCAACTAGGTGAGTACAACTAGGTGAGTACACACACACACACACATATATATATATATATATATATATATATATATATATATATATATATATATATATATATATATATATATATATATATATACATATATATATATATATATATATATATATATATATATATATATATATATATATATATATATATATATATATATATATATGTGTGTGTGTGTGTGTGTGTGTGTGTGTGTGTGTGTGTGTGTGGTGCCGAATATCTAAAACTGGTCAATTAGCAAGAACTCATTTAAAATTAAGTCTTTTCTAAACTTTTCTCTTATACGTTTAAAGATATATTTTTTAAATAATGTTGATGTAAAAATTTATAATTTTGCACCAAAAAGAACTTAGAAAACTTACCTAACCTTATTATAACAAGCGCAATTTATTTTAGCCTAACCCAACGAAATACATTTTACATTTGTTTAAAATAATTTAATACTAAACAAACACAGTGAAATATATTTTTATCGCTAAGTTCAGAATAATTTTGGCGAAATTATTGCATACGCAAATTTTCACTTGTCCTATATGGCAAGATGAGCGTTGCTATTTAAGCCAAGAGCGCAAGTTCTGCCTATTCGGTACGACATATATATATATATATATATATATATATATATATATATATATATATATATATATATATATATATATATATATATATATATATATATATATATATATATATATATATATATAAGAAAATCCCCCCCCAAAAAAATACTTTCATCATTCAACATTTTCACCTCTTTCACACATAATCACTGTTTTTGCAGAGGTACCCAGAATACAACAGTTTAGAAGCATATACGTATAAAGATACACAACATATCCCTCCAAACTGCCAATATCCCAAACCCCTCCTTTAGAGTGCAGGCATTGTACTTCCCATTTCCAGTACTCAAATCCGGCTATATAAAAATAACCGGTTTCCCTGAATCTCTTCACTAAATATTATGCTGCTCACACTCCAACAGCTCGTCAGGTCCCAAATACCATTCGTTTCCATTCACTCCTATTTAACATGCTCACGCTTGCTGGAAGTCCAAACCCCTCGCCCACAACGCCTCCTTTACCCCCTCCCTCCAACCTTTTCGAGGACGACCCCTACCCTGCCTTCCTTCCCCTACAGATTTATACGCTCTCCATGTCATTCTACTTTGATCCATTCTCTCTAAATGACCAAACCACCTCAACAACCCCTCTTCAGCCCTCTGACTAATACTTTTAATAACTCCACACCTCCTAATTTCCACACTCCAAATTTTCTGCATAATATTTACAACACACTTTGCCCTTAGACGAGACATCTCCTCTGCCTCCAACCGCCTCCTCTCTGCAGCATTTACAACCCAAGCTTCACACACATATAAGAGTGCTGGTACCACTATACTTTCATATATTCCCTTCTTTGCCTCCATAGATAATGTTTTTGTTTCCACATATACCTCAACGCACCACTTGCTTTTTTTCCTTCATTAATTCTATGATTAACCTCATCCTTCATAAATCCATCTGCTGACACGTCAACTCCCAAATATCTGAAAACATTCACTTCTTCCATACTCCTCCTCTCGAATCTGATATCCAATTTTTCTTTATCTAAATCATGATACCTTCATCACCTTACTCTTTTCTATGTTCACTTTCAACTTTCTACCTTTACACACACTCCTAAACTCATCAACTAACCTTTGCAAGTTTTCTTTAGCTCTCCCATAAGCAAAATATCATCAGCAAAAAGTAACTGTGTCAATTCCCATTTCGTATTTGATTCCCCATAATTTAATCTCACCCCTCTCCCGAACACCCTAGCATTTACTTCTTTTACAACCCTATCTATAAATATATTAACAACCATGGTGACATTACACATCCCTGTCTAAGACCTACTTTTACCGGGAAGTAGTCTCCCTTTCTTCTACACACCCTAACCTGAGCCTCACTATCCTCATAAAAACTCTTTACAGCATTTAGTAACTTACCACCTATTCCATATACTTGCAACATCTGCCACATTGCTCCCCTATCCACTCTATCATATGCCTTTTCTAAATCCTTAAATTCAATGAAAACTTCCCTACCTTTATCTAAATACTGTTCACATTTATGCTTCAATATGAACACTTGATCTACACATCCCCTACCCACTCTAAAACCTCCTTGCTCATCCGCAATCCTACATTCTGTCTTACCTCTAATTCTTTCAATAATAACCCTACCGTACTCTTTTCTGGTATACTCAGTAAACTTATTTCTCTATAATTTTTACAATCTCTTTTGTCCCCCTTCCCTTTATATAAAGGAATTATACATGCCCTCTGCCAATCCCAAGGTACCTTCCCCTCTTTCATACATTTATTAAAAAAAAAATACCAACCACTCCAACACCATATCCCCTCCCTGCTTTTAATATTTCTGTCATGATCCCGTCAGTTCCAGCTGCTTTACCACCTTTCATTCTACATAATGCCTCACGCACCTCCCCCACACTCACATCTTGTTCTTCTTCACTCCTCAAATATGGTATACATCCCTGGCCAGTGCATAAAATTACCGCCTCCCTTTATTCGTTGACATTTAAAAGTTCCTCAAAATATTCATGCCATCTACTCAATACCTCCATCTCCCCATCTACTAACTCCCCCTACTCTGTTTTTATCTGACAAATCTTAACTTGTTTAACTCCAAAAATTTTCTTATTTTCATCAAAATTTTTTCACAGTGCCTCTCCCACTCTATCATCTGCTCTCCTTTTACACTCTCTCATCACTCTCTTCACCTTTCCTTTACTCTCCATACACTCTTATAACACATTTGCTTTGTAAAAAACTTTTAAAAGCTACCTTTTTCACTTTTATCACACCCTTTACTTCATCATTCCACCAATCACTCCTTTTTCCTCCTGCACCCACCCTCCTATAACCACAAACTTCTGCTCCACATTCTAATACTACATTTTTAAAACTTTTCCAACCCTCTTCAACCCCCCCACTACTCATACTTGCACCAGCCCAAGTGTGTGTGTGTGTGTGTGTGTGTGTGTGTGTGTGTGTGTGTACTCACCTATTTGTGGTTGCAGGGGTCGAGTCTTAGCTCCTGGCCCCGCCTCTTCACCGGTTGCTACTGGGCCCTCTCTCTCCCCGCTCCATGAGCTTTATCAAACCTCGTCTTAAAACTGTGTATGGTTCCTGCCTCCACTACGTCATTTTCTAGGCTATTCCACTGCCTTACAACTCTATGACTGAAGAAATACTTCCTAATATCTCTCTGACTCATTTGTGTCTTCAACTTCCAATTGTGGCCTCTTGTTTCTGTGTCCCCTCCCTGGAACATCCTGTCTTTGTCCACCTTGTCTATTCCATGCAGTATTTTATATGTCGTTATCATGTCTCCCCTGACCCTCCTGTCCTCCAGTGTCGTCAGGCCGATTTCCCTTAATCTTTCTTCATAGGACATTCCCCTTAGCTCTGGAACTAACCTTGTGGCAAACCTTTGTACTTTCTCTAGTTTCTTGACGTGCTTTATCAAGTGCGGGTTCCAAACAGGTGCTGCATACTCCAGTATAGGCCTGACATACACGGTGTACAGTGTCTTGAACGATTTCTTACTAAGGTATCGGAATGCTGTTCTCAGGTTTGCCAGGCGCCCATATGCTGCAGCAGTTATCTGATTGATGTGTGCTTCCGGAGACATGCTCGGTGTTATACTCACCCCAAGATCTTTCTCCTTGAGTGAGGTTTTCAGTCTTTGGCCACCTAGCCTATACTCTGTCTGTGGTCTTCTGTGCCCTTCCCCTATCTTCATGACTTTGCATTTGGCAGGATTAAATTCGAGAAGCCATTTGCTGGACCAGGTGTCCAGTCTGTCCAGGTCTCTTTGAAGTCCTGCCAGGTCCTCATCAGATTTAATTCTCCTCATTAACTTCACATCATCTGCAAACAGGGACACTTCTGAGTCTAACCCTTCCATCATGTCGTTCACATATACGAAAAATAGCGCTGGTCCTATGACCGACCCCTGTGGGACCCCGCTCGTCACAGGTGCCCACTGTGATACATCATTACGTACCATGACTCGTTGTTGCCTCCCTGTCAGGTATTCTCTGATCCATTGCAGTGCCCTTCCTGTTATATGCGCCTGATGCTCTAGCTTCTGCACTAATCTCTTGTGAGGAACTGTGTCAAAGGCCTTCTTGCAGTCCAAGAAGATGCAATCAACCCACCCCTCTCTCTCGTGTCTTACTTCTGTTATTTTATCATAAAACTCCAGAAGGTTTCTGACACAGGATTTGCCTTCCGTGAATCCGTGCTGGTTGGCATTTATACTCTTGTTCCGTTCCAGGTGCTCCACCACTCTCCTCCTGATAATCTCCATAATTTTGCATACTATACACGTCAATGACACAGGTCTATAGTTTAGTGCCTCTTTTCTGTCTCCTTTTTTAAAAATGGGAACTACATTTGCCGTCTTCCATACCTTAGGTAGTTGCCCAGTTTCCAGGGACGTGTTGAAGATTGTGGTAAGTGGCACGCACAACATATCTGCTTCCTCTCTAAGGACCCACGGGGAGATGTTGTCCGGTCCCATTGCCTTTGAGGTATCGATGTCCCTTAGCAGTTTCCTCACCTCCTCCTCATCTGTATGTATGTCGTCCAACACTTGTTGGTGTATTCCTTGCTGGTGTCCCCATCTGGTCTGTCTCCCCAGAGTCCTTCCTGTCTCTACTGTAAATACTTCCTTAAATCTCGTGTTGAGCTCCTCACATACCTCTTGATCGTTTCTTGTGAGTTCTCCACCTTCTTTCCTCAGCCTTATCACCTGGTCTATGTGGCTATACAGCAGTTTCGGGTCAGATTTGACTTTCGATGCTATGTCGTTTTCATACTGTCGCTGGGCCTCCCTCCTTATCTGTGCATACTCGTTTCTGGCTCTTCTACTAATCTCCTTGTTTTCCTGGGTCCTATGCCTCCTGTACCTTTTCCATTCTCTGTTGCACTTAGTTTTTGCCTCCCTACACCTTCGGGTAAACCAAGGACTCGTTTTGGTCTTCCTATTATTTCTGTTTCCCTTGGGAACAAAACTTTCCTCTGCTTCCTTGCACTTTGTTGCCACATATTCCATCATCTCGTTTACTGATTTTCCTACCATTTCTCTGTCCCGCTGAACCTCCTGCAGGAAGTTTCTCATACGTGTGTAGTCCCCCCTTTTATAGTTTGGCCTGTCCCCTTCAGTTCTTGTAACTCTACTATATAATCAAAACTCAGAACCACGTGATCGCTAGCTCCAAGGGGCCTCTCGTAAGTGATGTCCTCAATGTCTGAACTGCTCAGGGTGAACACAAGATCCAGTCTTGCTGGCTCATCCTCCCCTCTCTCTCTGGTTGTGTCCCTGACATGTTGATGCATGAGGTTTTCAAGTACCACATCCATCATCTTGGCTCTCCATGTTTCGGGACCCCCATGTGGCTCCAGGTTTTCCCAGTCGATCTCCCTGTGGTTAAAATCGCCCATTACCAGTAACTTTGCTCTGCTCGAGTGAGCTCTTCTTGCCACCTCAGCCAATGTGTCCACCATCACCCTGTCGTTTTCTTCGTACTCCTCTCTTGGCCTCCTGCAGTTCTGTGGTGGGTTATACATCACTCCAATGACTACTTTATGTTCTCCGTACTGAATTGTACCTACAATGTAGTCTCTTTCTCCAATCATGTCCATGCCTTCCATTTCCTCAAATCCCCATCGGTGTTTTATGAGCAGTGCAACCCCTCCTCCCCCTCTACTCCTTATCTTTCCTCAGGATCTGATATCTCGTTGGGAAGATTGTGTCTGTTATTGTCTCAGCGAGTTTTGTTTCTGTGACTGCTATGATGTCTGGGGATTTTTCACTGATTCTTTCGTTCCACTCATGTTTATTCGTTATTCCATCCGCGTTTGTGTACCAAACTTTCAGTTTCTTTTCTATCATTGTGGTCATGCAAGAATATTGGGGTTGGGGGAGCGAGAGCCTTGGTGGGGGCCTATATGGGGCTGTGGTGTAGGTGGGGTTTGTGGTGGGGGTGGGGTCAGAATGCCCATAAGGGACAGCTGTTGGGGTGAGGTTTGTGATATGGGGGTTGGTGGCAGAGGGAACAGTGAGTGGGTTGTAGTATAGGTTGCTCAGTTGCGTTGGGAATGTCGCGGTTGGAGTCTTTTGGTGGGAGATTCAGTGGGGTGTGTTTGCCCTTCCTCCTGTGTCTGGGTCCTGCTCATTTTCGTCATTGCCTCTCGTTCCTCCTTGCGTCTCTGTACCCTCTCTTTCAGTGTAGTCCTTTCTTCTTGTGTTCTGTCGCGGTCGAGGTATACTCTCTGGTACCCCTGTTTGTCCCTCGGTCTTGCTTTCTCTTGCGGAATCCTGGTTCGAACTGATTCTTCCTTGAAAGTTACTCTGACAGGCCGTATCCTTCCACTCGCAAACCACCCAATTCTCTGAAAATTTGTCACCTGGGTCATATCGTCCTCACCTATTGTCTTCATGATGCCTTCAATCATTTTTTTCTCCTCCTGTTTTATTTCTTCAAAGTTGTCCCCCTTGGCTTCTTGGAGCCCATATACAAAAACTGACCTCGCCCTTTCCTCCTCCCACTGAGTCTCCATCTGCTTCCTCTGAGGCATTTTATTTCCTTCCATTGACATGTTCTTGCCTTCAGTCCCTGTCATATCTGAAACTTCTATTCTCAGTGAACTGTCTTTCATGACCAGCTGTCCCTTGCTACTGCAGTTGGCTGTTAGAATCTCTGCATATAGCATACCTTCATTGTCTTCGGACCTGTCATTTGATCTTAGTGTGCTCCTCGTCTTTTCCCTGGCCCCACGTGGGTCTGATAGGGCCTTCGTGTACGGCATGTCTCCGTTGTTGCTTACCATCCCCTTGTCTGCGCCTGACATTGAATTTCCTGATGTCACATCTGAATTGTCATTTGTCGCTCTAATCTGTTTCAGGCTTTGCAGTTTCTCTTCTAAGCACTGTATCCTAGCTTCTGCTGCTAAGACCTGTACTTCCCACTTCCTGCACTCTTCAGCTATCTGCTCCTCCATTTTCTTACCAAGCTCTACTATCTTCCTTCCCCACTCTTCCTCCCTTTTTTTGGAGCTCTAACTCCCAGTCTTTCCTCCCTGGTTCGTCTACCAGATCTCTGGTTTTCCGTCCTCTAGGGCCACCCATTTTTTTTGTGTATGTGTGTGTGTGTGTGTGTGTGTGTGTGTGTGTGTGTGTGTGTGTGTGTGTGTGTGTGTGTGTGTGTGTGTGTGTGTGTGTATATATATGTGTGTGTGTGTGTGTGTGTGTGTGTAAGTGTAATGACAAATATACAAGTGAATTTGTTATATATTTTTTCATTCTTTTTTATTTTTATACCAGTTACATTCTTGCACCGTATCTTTATCTTTCAAATCACGAATACGATACAAATTACCAATAAATAAATATATTTGCATATATGTATATAACAGATGGTGGAGGTAATATATTTAAACAGCTGCACCAATAACATCAATAGCGTATATTTTATATAATAACAAGGTCTCACACAGAAACTGTTTGTATTTTTTTCTTTCCTTGTTCTTTCTTCAATTCATGATGATCATAATAATACTGATGATACGTAAAATTTTTGGTAAACTTACTTGATGTTGAGACATATGGCCAAGTCTCCTCGTGCCTGCTGTCACTGTTCTCGAAATGCTAAATAATTACCTATGTGTTGGTGGATTGTTGTGGGCCGTATTCGAGGGAAATTGGTAATATATCTCTTGAAGTGGGGTGAGGTAGAACACATCTTGGAATGTTTATTGAGAAGTGTAATTAAACTATCTGATGAAGGAGCAAGAGATGTCTACGAGGTAGTTGAGTTGTCAAGCATCTATAATATACTGTGATACCAGTCGTGTTGATTGGCACTGAGATGTTGCAGAGAGGAACGGAACTAGACTCAAGGATACTTAGTCCCGGGTTTAGGTATATATATGATCAACTCCGTACTTCTATTATTTCATTAACACTTCTGTTTACCTGTTTATTTTCTCACTCACAAATTCATTCATACATCAATATAAGCATTCAGTTACATTTATCCTCCAATATTCCTTACCTCGCGGCATGATTCCGTATCTCTTGCAATTTTCTTTCTCTTCTGTATCAGATATCTAGTTGGCTAACGTAAGTTAGAAGTCTCTCACTCTGTAAAAGGAGAGGACACAGAGGAATACTTCCGACACGCAAGCTTATCTGTTGACACTGAATCCTTTTCACATAGTAAACCCCGGTCTCCCTCCCAGGTGTGCTTCTACACTTGTCACCCCCCCCACCCATAGTTTGTCCCTCCCAGTCATGTATCACGTGGCAGCAATCTAGCTCGTCCCTCCCCTTCATATATTTGGTAGCACCTATCTTGGCAGCCCTCTCACTACTTCACATTTTACGATGAACCCATCTTGGCCGCTCCATCCCCTTCATTTATTGAGATGCATTTATCTAGTCTGATATTATCTATTGATATAATAGGCAGCACCTCTTCAGTCTTCCCCTCCATCTTCATTTATTCTTCAAAACTCCCTTGTCTTCCCCTCCCTATCATATACTACATAGAGCCCTTCTGTTCTAACTCTCTTCAATCCATCACCAGGATAGTGTCCCCTTCCTTTTGTTCAAAATAGCTTCAGCCACTTTCTTACCAGGATAACCTCAATTACATCACCATGATAACCTTCCTTCCCTCGCCATGATAACCTTCCATCCCTCACCATGATAACATTCCTTCCTTCACCATGATAACCTTCCTTCCCTCACCATGATAACCTTCCTTCCCTCCCCATGATAACCTTCCTTCCTTCCTTCACCATGATAACCTTCCTTCCTTCACCATGATAACCTTCCTTCCCTCACCATGATGACCTTCCTTCCTTCACCATGATAACCTTCCTTCCTTCACCATGATAACCTTCCTTCCCTCACCATGATAACATTCCTTCCCTCACCATGATAACCTTCCTTCCTTCACCATGATAACCTTCCTTACCTCACCATGATAACCATCCTTCCCTCCCCATGATAACCATCCTTCCCTCACCATGATCTGTGGGATGACTTTCATAATGGCAGAAGATTGTTTAAGCAAACTTGGCTTCATTTAAACAAGTGGTTCTTAACTTTTTTAAATGTTTGTATCACATTAATTCTTAATATTTTTTCGTATTAATCCTATCAAAAATAATTTAAAACTATAATAATTTTCGTAAACCTTGTTTCCATTTAAAACAAAACTAAATATAAGAGTGAAATAGATGAATGTTATAGTAGTGATTAAAAGCTTACATTCATACATTTATAAACAGGAAAAAGAGATTTGTCTGGTTTACGGGCTGTTTTTTTGTTGAAGTTCATTTTTGATGTTGAAAATGTGGAATTTTTTTAATAATATTCATGCGAATTTCAACAATTGCTTCGAGACGGTTACTAACCTTTGTTTTTATGTACAGAAGTGTTGTAAAAACTCTCATATAAATAGTTGGTGAAAAATGTCAAAAGATCCTCCAAATATTTGCTAACTTTAGGAACGTTCAGAGTACTGCACTCCAGACCTTCTCTGCCATCTTTTGATTAATTCCATTCAAATTCCTTCATTATATTTCAGTTCAGAAAAAAACCATCTTTCGTTCATGGAACCCAGATTAAAAATAAGATGATAAGTAAGAAGGAGTTCTGCAGTAGGCCTACTGACCCTTGCTAGACAGGTCTAATTCACCTACTCGCCAAGGCCAGTCAAGTCCAAGCCGCATCCATTTAATAAGAAGCTCACATCCACCTACACACATACATGTATTTGTCTAACCTATTTTTAAAACTACATAACGTTTTAGCTTCAGTGACGTTACTCGGGAGTTTGTTCCATTCATCCTAAATCCTTCCTAAATCTAACTTTTTCAAACTTGTATCCACTGCTGCGAGTCCTGTCTTAGTTAGATTCCTTTAGCACGTTATTTACATCACCTTATTTATTCCCGTTTTCCATTTAAACACCTCGGTCATATCCCTCTTAATTTTACGCCTTTCTAGAGAGTGTAGATTCAGGGCCCTCAGTCAGTCCTCATTGGAAAGATTTCTGATACATGGGATCAAATTAGTCATCCATCTTTGCACGTTTGCCAGCACATTTATATCCATTCTGTAACACGGTGACTGAAGAAGCCACTGTGTAGCGAAACGTTTCCAGAATACAAATACCCAATATAGAAACAAGTGTCTTGTTTATCATCTTGTCGCTTTTGTAAACCATTTATTCATATCCTGTCAGACACAGCAACATCTTGGAATCTTGATGCAGGGATTTCTTCACAACTTGTGTAATCTATAGACATGACCCACCTAGTGGCTTTGTTCAATGGTGACTCCGCCTACCACTGCTCCACCTCATCTGTCATTAGTATATAAGCCCCTTCTCTGCGAATATGCTGCACTTTTATCAAGACTGATAGACTGAACACATCGACTCCAGGCTGAGAAACTGATTACTTCAAACCCTTCTCATCTTTCACCTTTTTCTACATTGGACCGAAGAGGCCACTGTGTGACGAAACATTTCATTTATCAACTTGTCGGTTTTGTAAACCATTTATTCACATCATCAGTAAATGAGGCATAAGAAACAATCGTGTTGAAGAATAACTTAAGGAATTCTGTTATTTACAATTCTTGATTGGAAGCTAAGAATTCTGTTCGCTTTATTACAAACAGTTATGCACTGTTCTATCTAGGCTGGAATATTGCTGCACTCTAACAGCACCTTTCAAGGCAGGTGAAATTGCCGACCTAGAAAATGTACAGAGAACTTTCACGGCGCGCATAACGGAGATAAAACACCTCAATTACTGGGAGCGCTTGAGGTTTCTAAACCTGTATTCCCTGGAACGCAGGAGGGAGAGATACATGATTATATACACCTGGAAAATCCTAGAGGGACTAGTACCGAACTTGCACACGAAAATCACTCACTACGAAAGCAAAAGACTTGGCAGACGATGCACCATCCCCCCAATGAAAAGCAGGGGTGTCACTAGCACGTTAAGAGACCATACAATAAGTGTCAGGGGCCCGAGACTGTTCAACTGCCTCCCAGCACACATAAGGGGGATTACCAACAGACCCCTGGCAGTCTTCAAGCTGACACTGGACAAGCACCTAAAGTCAGTTCCTGATCAGCCGTGCTGTGGCTCGTACGTTGGTTTGCGTGCAGCCATCAGCAACAGCCTGGTTGATCAGGCGCTGATCCACCAGGAGGCCTGGTCACAGACCGGGCCGCGGGGGCGTTGACCCCCGAAACTCTCTCCAGGTAAACTGTTGTCTTGAAGAGACACAGTGGCTTCATCAGTCCAATACAAATCAGAAGGGTGTAAGGAGAGGAGGAGTTTGAAGTAATCAGTCCCCCAGCCTGGTGTCGATGTGTTCAGTCCATCAATCTTCAATTTGTCGGTTTTAAACCATTTATCACAACTGTGTTGTCTTGGTTTCAGATTTTTTTTATTTAAAACAATACAATACATTAAATAGATAAAAAACCACAATATCAGTTCTTACACAGAATTATAAATTACATTGTCAAAATACACACAGACGTTTAACTTTGTGCTGACACAAACTGTCCCTCATCCTCTACGCATTATATCTCATGCAGCTATGTTAAGCAAGATTACACAAGACTACATTACAATATGTATTATTATTACTATAAACAAAGAAGCACCAAACCTACAATATGCATTTATTTTCCACTTTGTTATTTATATATTATTAATCCTTCATACAGAATTGTACATAAACAAGTACAAATAGAAAAAGAAACAAACACGAACTATAAGTAATGGTTCCAGTACTCAATCTACTGGGTTACTACAATGAGACATCATGAAAGTACAAAGCTGAATATAACTTACACAACCGATACTCACCCACACCTGTGAGTAATTATAAGAATGATACAAAACAAAATTACAGTACCCCTCAAAAAGTATACTTTCACTGACCAGAATATAAAAATAAACCCCGTTCTCCTGACCTTTAATATATACACGACACACCAACACACACCTCACCATTATGTCACTGTCCACTCATACATTGAATATTAACCAACATACTCATTTTTTTCACTTTTGATTACAAGGATAATATGTGTACTGACTCGTTGCCATTACATCCTACACAACACCATTCACAACTCGCTACTGACGATCATATCATCCAATTTAGACATTCTTCGTATGGAATCTAGATAATTCGGTGCGCACACCGACCACCCTGCTGGGTGAAGTGTGCTTCCTGTTATCTCCCATAAACCTAAAAGTAATAGACGCTAATTCAACGATCTAAAACAAGTGGCACCTTTTTACGCAGACAATGTAGAATAAAACACCTAAATTCAGTACCTACATGACACAATAATGTTAACTACTAAATACAGCTAAAACACATACACCTCAACAGGCATTACACTTGTTAAATATATTATGCCAATAGTCAGGTTACTGACATTTGTAATAATTATACTCCAAATCCAAAATATTATTAAGATAATCAAAAAAAGCGCTAAGCCACAAGGGCTATACAGCACTAAAACCAAAAACAATCCTGTAGATCAGCTTATATTTAGTTCAATTTTCACAATGGATAAATTATGAACAAATGAAACTCCTCACCTTAATGTATATTTGGTAATCATCTTATGACTAAAATGCTACACTCTGTCACTCACTATATTCTCCTGTTCAAACATGCCCTCGCACACACGTGTATACATTTATAAATACATCTATGAATATTTCAGTACATATGCACACATATATACACACTCACGCACCTACATATTTATGTAAACATACGTTTCCATCACTGCACCATCATAGCCAAGAAAAAACACCTTAAATC
Source organism: Cherax quadricarinatus (assembly GCF_038502225.1). NCBI lineage: Eukaryota > Metazoa > Arthropoda > Malacostraca > Decapoda > Parastacidae > Cherax > Cherax quadricarinatus. Next base: position 17,530,806 of record NC_091376.1, read on the forward strand.
AAACAATGGTGTCATACAAACAGTGTAATGCGCTTTCCCCTCTCGCACTCTTCCATATATTACTCAATATCATACGTACCTCACCTACATTCTTGCCCACTCACACCCACACGCCTCAGAACGGGAGGCTAGCCCGTTGCTTCCCTTTGACCTACAAATTCCATAAATCACGCAGCCGAAACTTCCTATAACCCTCTGTAAATTCAGTGTTCCATCTCCTACCACATACTTCCCGATTGCGACACTTAGATCTGTAAAATGTCGCTGCCAGCACCTTTATCCTTTCACCCTCTCCAACATCTCTCATTGCCCATGATGTGAACAGGAAATCAGTTACCAGATATGCCACTGTGTTTTGAACCTGCGCTCCCACCTCATCAATATCTAAACTTAACACTCGCAATACCTGCAACCCACCCCCTCCCATAAATCGAATTACCTTTCCTAACAATTCCCTGACCCTGCCTATGCATTCACAAAAATATACAACATGAAAAATGGTTTCTGCTTCACCACATGCTCGACACTCCCCACCTTCCCTGAGCTTTCGATTGAATAAGACGATCCCAGAAGGCAGAATCCCGTGTAAAAAGCGATACATCACCTCTCGTACACCCGGACTAATGCTCAACTTCCGGAGACGTTCCCAGGCATACATTGGGTATGTTCTTTCCACAGCAGCCACGCAGCTTGACTCGAGCTGGATCCCTCGCCACCATCAAAAATCTCAACATCGCCTCCACTACTCGCAAATCCTTTCCCGTCCACCAACGTTTTATGTCCGCATGCACTTTCTCGATACCCCCCTCCTCCCTTATTCCCACGCTCCCGCAGAAGACTCCGTTTCACGTAAATACTCATAATCCTTCGTTCCAGCGGTATGAGCCCCAGCCCTCCTTGGCCAATCGGCAAAGTAATTACCCCTCTGCTTAACCACTCACAGCCAGATCCCCAGATGAACCGATAAACCCTACGCAACAATTTCGTGACCTCTCGGCGCATTATCGGATACATGACCACCACATATAACAGTACGTTTGTCGCAATTACTCTTTGGTGCAACGTTAGATTTGCAGACCTCAATCCTCCTAATCTTTTTAACACACTGTCCACGGCCCTCACCGAGTTCACCTCAAGTGCTACCAACGGATCACAAACATACACAATCCCACATATCTTAAGCTGGTCCACCACGCTCCACCTACCCCTCATGCCCCCATTCATTTGGTCCCAATTTCCCACTGCCATGAACTTAGTCTTCGTAGCATTAATTCTCATCCCTGTCGCCTCTCCAAACACGTCCACGATTCCTTCCACCTGCTGCAAGTCTACACCACCTTCTACCAAGACCGATGCATCATCTACGTAACCCACAAGACCAGGCCACCCATCGCTCTCATAAGCCCCCAAACCCTCCGAAACTCTAGCCTGCACCGCCCTATAAAAAGGATCTTGAAAACAAGCAAACAATAATTGTGAAAGGGGACAACCTTGCCTCAAACCCCGACCCATCTGAACTGGCACACCTAACTTACCATTGACCTGCACACGCATAGTCGCCCCTTTGTATAAAGTCTGTGCCCAAGAGATGATTTCATTCTCAAAACCCTGCCAACGCATGAACTGCCACAAAGCTCCTCTTTCTACACTATCATATGCAGTAGCCCAATCCAAAGCTAAAATCCCTACCCCCTCCCCACCCGACACCTGTCGCCTTTCTATGAAACCACGAATCATCCCTTGGCCTTCAAATATGGACCTGCCTGGTATCCCATATTGTCCCCTATCTATAACTTTTTCCATCACCTTTTTCAGCCTATTCGCGAACAACTTGTAATCACCGCACATAAGTGAAATGGCCCTATAATTCAGAACTGTTGATCGATCCCCTTTTGGCACCAATACCATCACTGCCGTCCGTTGCAATTCTCCCATAACCCCATTAGTCTTTAAGATGTTAAACAACCGTACCAAAAACGCTCTCATCACACCCCAGTTTGTTACATAGAAATCACTCGGGAGCCCATCAATACCAGGTGCTTTACCTAAGCTCGCCCCAGCCAGGGCCTGCCATATTTCGCACTCCGAAATAGGCCCTTCCAATGCTTCTCTGTCTTACATATTAAGCCCACACTGCATGTTATTACCGATTTCCCATAGTGCTATATTACTTATCCCAATGCTTGTCATGTAGGTCTTAAACCACGCATCTATATACCCGCTCATGCCCTCCATCGTCACCAACACTTGGCCCTCGTGATAGCCTTCTCTCCCTGCGTGCACTGTTAACCCCATCATTTCCATAGCTGCTCTCCGCTGCCTCTGTTCCCTCAACACACGCCGAAGGCCGATCCCCATAGAGAACCTCCTCCAAACCTCCCACCACCCGAGCACCATCAAAACGATCATTATGCAAGCCCTTTATACGTTCCTTTAAATCCTCAATTTCCTCTACAGGGTATCGTGCACCATCACCCACATAACAATCATGTAACTGTCCTTCCAAATAACACTGAAGCCCGTACAACATTTGAATATTTTCCCGCCCTCGCCAAACATAAAAATCCTGGATACGTGTCTTAGCCACCATATCCCACCACCGAACCAAGTCACCATCCCCAGGTGCCTCCGCCCACAAACCCTCCCACAAAGTCGCAAATGATTGGCTACTCTCATCCCCTTTCAACAATTTAACATTCAATTTCCAATAACTACGACTCCTTCTAGGTAATCCCTCCCTCCCTACGTCCACGAAAACCCCTCTATGATCGGAAAACACCACATCCACGATACGCACGCTCTTAACTGCGACGGTAAGCGGTACATACACTCTATCAAGTTGCGCCGCATACCCACGACGTACAAAAGTATGTTCAACCTCACCCCCCCCACCACGTCCACCAATCCCGCCCCAGTCAATAAATCCCCCAACACCCCAGAAAAGTGTCCACTTCCCCGGGGTTCAACATCCCTATGCCGGATCACGCAATTCCAATCCCCTCCAATGAGCGCCACTTCAGGAAGTGACCACAAATAGTAAATTAATACCTCCTTCACAAAGGTAGTTTTTACACGACCATCATTCTCTGCCGGTCCGTACACGCACACGAAGGCTGCCTTCACCCTGCCCCAGAGACCTTCCACCCTTATTACCCTCCCCTCCCCACCCTCGCAATGCCTCACAACAAACAGGCTAGTCTCCCTGATCATGATGGCAGCGCCACCTTTCAACCGTATAGGATTCTCCACATACACATCATACCCATCTATTCGCAACTCACTTCCTAATTTATGATTGTGTTCCTGTACGAACACAACGTCAACATTATTACACACTATTAAATCTCGGAACCATGCACGCTTTCGCACACTCCTCAAACCATTAATATTTATTGTCAGGTTGTGGAGAAATTTTCTCCAGGAGGGGGGTATCAGCCCCCTTCAGCCCTTTCAGACCTTCAGCCCCTTTCAGCCCTGAGTGGCCAAGCCCTCAGAAGGGGCGAGCGTCTTGTTTACTGCTAGAGTGAGTAATTGATCACAGATGCTATGCCACGTAGTCAAGTGACCTCTGCTCCTTGCAGCGGTGTTGCAAAGTGTATTTTTATAAGAGACAGTACATCTCTTACTTAGCAGGACAATTAAGGAAAATCCTGCTCCCACTTTATTACCATAGTAAAAATAGTGTACATTGTTGTCTATGCTTAAGACAGCAAGAAACAAACATTCTGCTTTGCTTCATCGAGGAGGTGACAAGGATGCAAGGTACTAGGTCAGCGTTTTTTTTTTTTTTTTTGTGCTAGGGCAGTGACGGCTTGGGGCGGTGTGGCGAGGCCAGACTATCTTTGACTCTATGGAGAGTGACACTGACGCCAGGATACTGATCTGTGCGTTAGTGTGAACAAAGTGTCTCTAACACAAACACTTAAGAGAAGTGTGATCAGCTTCTCTTGTGATACATTGTGAACAATAAAGACAAATCTTGTGGAACATAGTGTACCAGTGTGCGTTTCCTAGACAATGGAAGACGTGGACATCCAAGGACACTTCAGCTTCTATCAAGTCACCGATACCTGTCGAAGGTGTTGAGAACACCATAGCTCACGTTACAAAGAGCAAGGTATGTTACGAATTTCTTGTAGATCGGGGGATTGCGCAATTCTTGAGTCACAAGGAGTTTGTAATCAACCTATAATCGGCAGTAAGGTGTGGACTTTTGAGTCCAAACAAGTAGGTATTTCGTCAGCCATCATCGAATGAAATATGCTGACATAACACCCCCTAGGGGTAATTTATACTTACAAATTGTATCTCTTGACAGCCCAATGTTGTGATGGTTTCGACAGCTTCTAGACCTCGTCTGCAGGGGCGGCTGTGTAGACGATTTGCTGTCATTTATCAGCTAAGTGTTTCCTATATTTATATATATACACATAGCTGGTAAGGCCAAAATTCTCAACAGAGTTTGGTCGTGCTCGAACCGGATAAAGACCACACTGTGGTCCAAATATGTTGTACTACAGTGTACAAATAACCTATGAGCCAAGGTCCTTCGAAAAAAGCTGTAAAACTAGTGTTTTACAATATAAATCAGTATAAATGAGTCCCTCCAGACTCAATCACAGAGAATGGGCAGCCAAAAGAAAACGGGCGCTCACCCAGCGTTCACCCAAAAGAAAACGGGCGCTCACCCAGCGGACACCCAAAGAAAACGAGAGCTGGGTGACTCACCCACATCCTGCACTCACTGCTCCAATCTCGAGAAAATGCTGATTAAGACAACAGCAACCCAAGTGATGTTGTTTGTCTGAGTGTATATATATACACAGTGTTTATAATGTTTATAGACAGAAATTAAGAGACAAGATTGTGTTAAAGTTTGTTTCTTATAGATCTACCTGTTATATTAAAGGAACTTATATATAAAGTGTAAGCTTTCAAATATATATTAACAGTGAAATTTATATATGTGTAAGTAATATTCACGTGTGATTACAGTTATACAGTGACATTTATAGTGTATAGTGAATGAAGTGTATAACATCGTTATTTACGATTAATCATCATGGTCAGGCTGACACAGCAAACAAGCCATAAACACCAGACACATGTACCCTGTACCCTTCATGGTCATTGACCCTGAGGTTAAGCTTAGTGGGTCAGTAGTGTCTGACTCGATTATTGCTGACTTAAGCATAACAAAAACTCAGCTGTTTATAGCAGTACAGTGTTTTTTAAACACTCTAAGTGTGGTGCTAGAATTTTCAGTATACCATTAAAATGGCTTGTTTGAAAACTCAGTTTCAGTCTTTACAGACTAAGATTACACAATTAGAAAATCTAATTTCAGTCTGTATAGGATTAACTCAAGATACAAACATAGATTTTGATGATCTTGAGGTCAAGTTTGAATTATTTACACAACGTCTGGAAATAATTAATTCAGACTATACACATTATGAAAATAAATTTCTTGAATCAGATCCATCTGAGGATGAAATTAAAAATGTTTTGGATACTTTTAGTGATCAACAATTAAGGTGGACAGGAGTACAGGCTATCTGCCGCAAAACTCTGTCACAGAGACCTACTATAACTAGTGGGCAACCACCTGTTACACCTGTAACAACAACAAGTGTCCCATTACCAAGCTTACCTACATTGTCATTACCTATTTTCCAAGGTCATAATTATGAAGAATTCATTAGTGGTTTTCAATCCATAGTAAATTCACGAACTGACATAGATGAGATTGCTAAGTTCAATTATCTTAAATGTCTTGTGAAGGGAGAACCCTATGAACTGATTAAGTCATTTCCGGTGGTTAAAGGTAATTATCAAATAGCCTTACGTGTCTTAGCAGACAATTACTTCGATGCTGACAAGGCTAGAGTTAGACATGCAGTCTTAATATCAAGCTTGAAGCCACCCAAACATTGTTATTCAGACTTACAGGCATTTAGAATCACATTAGACAATAGTCTCAGATCTCTAGATGCTAAATATGACCTAAGACAATGTGATTGGTTTATCAGTGGTATTGTACAAGATAAGCTGTCACCACAAACTATTGAACGATTAAATATTATGTTCAATAAACGCTATTTCACTTGTGAAGAAATTAGCAATGGTTTACAAACAATAGTTTCATGCATGCAAGCAACGAGACAAGATGAAAAATCCACAAATCCCGTGGATAATAAACCTTCAACTCAGTATAAAAAGAGTATACCTACTCCCACTAAACCACATAATGGGAAATCCCATATAGGCATTTATCAAGCTGTGAATACAATAGACAGTAAACAGACTGTCATACATAAACGTACTCCAAAATGTGTACTTTGTGATGGAACACATTGGGCACAGTATTGTATTCAATACACATCAATGGAGGCACGTAAACAACGTGTTCATCAGCTGAAAAGATGCATCAAGTGTTTAGGTGAACACAAGGGAGGAAAATGCTCACTGAAGAAGTGTTTTAAATGCAAGGGTATGCATCATACAGCATTATGCCCAAATACTTTTGCTGAACAGCAGCAGACTTCCACAGAATCAGGAAGTCAACAAGCAACAGCATTAAATGTGAGAGATAAGTTTAAAGCAACTGCTCTCCCGATAGCTCGAGTTGAGTTATCTAATAAATTACACAAAACCAATGTGCTAACACTATTTGATCAAGGCTCACAAAGGTCCTTCATAAGAAGATCAGTGTTGCAGAAACTGAATAAACAACCCTATGCCAAAATACAGTTAGATATAGCTGGTTTTTTCCACAATTCTGGTAAACAGACATATGACCTAGCCAGAATCACTGTTGGTCTAGGAAACAGGAAAAAGACAGTAGAAGCTGTGGTAGTAGATGATTTGCCTAAGTCTGTGCAGATCCAGGGATTAAAAGAAACAGTTGCAGCACTGAAAGCAGCTAAGGTCAAGTTAGCCTGTCCTGACATACAGACGGACACAATTAGTCCAATTGATTTAATCATTGGAAGTGATTATTATCACTGTTTTGTGCAAAATATAGTAAGTAAACATGATGTTCACTTGCTGAAAACAGCAGGAGGCCACATGATATGTGGTCCCATTCCCTCTCAAAGTGGGAAAGAAGCTGATATTGATTCAGTGGAAAATGTACTAGTTACGAGAATAACCGCTGATCATGTACCACAGCAAAAATTATCATTACTGGAAGAAATGAATGAACCAGTTGATAAGTTGTGGGATTTAGATGCGATAGGTATTGATGTAAATAAACCAAGCCCACAAGAGTCTCAGACTTATAACCAATATTTGGACACTGTCAAATATAAAGATGGACAGTATTGGGTTAGGTTACCATGGAAATTAAATCCACCACATCTGCCTAGCAATTATCGCATGGCTTTCGGACAGATGAAAGCACAAATACATGAGCTCAGGAAGAATCCAGAGCTACTGACTGTCTATGATAATATCATACAAGAACAGTTGGACAATAAATTCATTGAGGAAATAGTCGAAGATAAGTTGAAGACAGAAGCTCATTATCTCCCGCACCATGGAGTCAGAAAAGATTCTGAAACCACTCCACTACGTGTTGTATATAATTGCAGCGCACGTGCAAATAAAGATGTAGCAAGTCTTAATGACTGTCTGATGACCGGACCCTCACTAACTGAGAAGCTTGGAGACGTGCTTATGAAATTTCGCACAAACCCATATGCCTACACGGCTGATATTTCCAAGGCTTTCTTAAGAGTAGGACTACAAGAAATAGATAGAGATTATACTCGATTCTTGTGGCCTGAAAATCCACATGATCCTCAAAGTCCTGTGAAAACTTATCGTTTCAAATCAGTATTATTTGGTGCAACATCCTCTCCATTCTTACTAGAAGCTACTCTAAATACACATTTGAAGAAATCTGAAAGTCCCTTCAAAGAAGTCTTAAAGAAAAGTTTCTATGTGGACAATCTTCAAGGTACTGTGAATAAAGAGGAGGATTTGAAATCCTTATACAGAGAAGCTAACAAGGAGATGAAAGAAGCAAATATGCCTCTAAGGATGTGGAATACAAATTCAAAGCAATTAAGGGAACTTATCAAAGAAGATTTCCCTGAAACTGAAATTCCTGATTGCAACAATATGCTGGGACTTAATTGGAACACACAGGAAGATACTTTGAGTCTCAAAAGGATAAACAATAAATCATGCAGTACACTCACTAAACGTAGTTTACTGTCAGAGGTATCACAATGTTTTGATCCTCTAGGACTCGTCTCACCAATTACCATAAAATGGGTAAAATGCTTATGCAAGATGCATGGAAACTCAAAATTGGATGGGATGAGAACTTGCCTCTAGAAATGAGTCAAGCATGGGATGAAATATCCAAGGAGTTTAAACAACTTCATCAAATTAAATTTCCCAGACAAATAGGTCAAGAGGGAAACAAGTACACATTACATGTGTTCTGTGATGCGTCAACCAGAGGTTATGGCGCTGTAGCTTACATGAGTAATGCTGAAGGAAGTACACTAATTACTTCAAAGGCCAGGGTAGCACCCTTGAAGGTCAGAACAGTACCACAATTGGAACTGACAGCACTCTATGTAGGTACAAAATTAGCTGTCTATCTCAACAAAGTACTTGATCATCTCACTATTGAGAAAACCGTGATCTGGAGTGATAATGAAGCAGTTCTCCAGTGGTTAAGAAATAATAAGAGTAAGCTGGTCTATGTACAGAACAGAGTAGCAGAAATAAAAGAGATGCAGAGAGATTATCTCTTTCTTCACGTCTCTACCCAAGAGAATCCAGCTGACATGTTGTCACGTGGTGTCCCACTCAAGAAATTTGTGGATAATAAATTATGGCTCCACGGACCGAACTGGCTCTCTGATGAAAATAACTGGCCTCAGCAAAAAGCTCACATTATGCCAGAAGAAACAGTCTGCTTGAACACAGCAGAAATAAGTTGTGTAAATACTGCAGACACAACAGAAATAGTCATTGATGGATCTAAATACTCATCTTTGGGTAAACTCTTAAGAGTTACAGCTCTTGTCTTTAAATTCATTAAAGGAATAAAACCTGATTATGAATGTCTTGAACCCATTAAATACTGGGTGAAACTAATACAGAAAGACGTTTTCTCTACAGAATATAAATTTCTAGAAACACAAGATAAATCCCCAAAGAAACCTGTTATGATTAATTCTTTAGGACTTTATCTCGACTCAGAAAAGATTATAAGATGTCGAGGAAGAATTCATAATTCTTCACTACCTAAAGAAGCCATACATCCAATATTGATCCCCAAGAATCATTGGCTGACAAAACTGATTGTGCAAAACGCCCACAGTAACGTGTTACATGGTGGGGTAGCTGACACACTTTGTCATATACGACAATCCTACTGGATACCTCAAGGTCGACAAAGTGTGAAAAAACAAATAAAGGACTGTATTACTTGTCGTCACTACGATATGCGAGTATGTCAGTATCCAGGTCCACCTCCATATCCCTCTGAAAGAGTTTGTCATATCACTCCATTTGAGGTGACAGGTGTAGATTATACTGGACCAATAATTTTAACCAAAACAGTTGACAAAGTTCCCATCAAGGTGTACATCTGTTTGTTCACTTGTGCTACAACTAGAGCAGTACATCTAGAAGTAGCCACTGACATGTCTGCTGAAACTTTTATCAAATTATTCATAAGGTTTGCAGCCAGAAGGGCATGTCCCAGACTGATGATTTCAGATAATGCAACGAACTTTGTTGCTGGTGCTGCTTATATAAGCAAGATCTTTGATCAACCAGAAGTACAACAGATGCTGAATCAACGCAGATGTCGTTGGAGATACATTCCTCCTAAATCTCCATGGCACGGCGGATTTTATGAAAGAATGATCGGCATTGTAAAACGTTGTTTAAGGAAGACTCTTCATCGTCCGAGAATAGACTTAGAAGAATTCCGTACAGTTGTGACTGAAATAGAAAATAGAGTCAACAACAGACCTCTAACTTATGTTACCGATGATCTGGACAATTTAGAAGTGTTAAGTCCATCTCATTTACTCCATGGCAGAAGGCTCGAACCTGTTCCTCCCATGAATGATAAAGAAATCATAGAGGATCCTACTTATTTCGAACCTGAGCAACTCAGACGTAAATTCAAACACCTTAATAAAGTGATTGAACGTTGGGAGAAAATTTGGCGAGAAGACTATCTCACCTCATTGAGAGAACACTTCTATGGAGCTGGTGTTCCTGAAAATCATAAGTCCTTAAGACCTGGTGACATAGTGATTATCGACAATGATGGTCCGAGGTCCCAATGGCCACTTGGAAAAATTGTGACCATATATCCTGATGCAAATGGAATCATCAGGACAGTTGATGTTTTGAGCAAAGGTGTAGTGAATAAGCGGACAATAAATAAACTAGTGCCGTTAGAATTACACAGTGTTGAAAACAAAATTAGTGATTCTCCAGAAACCACACAGACTAAAGCTGTTCAGAAAAGACAAGCAGCAGTGGTGGCGAGTGAGAAAATTAAATTAATGTTAAGTGATGAATAGTTCACCTGCAGCGAACCTCCGCCGCCCCCCAGTGTGGAGAAATTTTCTCCAGGAGGGGGGTATCAGCCCCCTTCAGCCCTTTCAACCCCTTCAGCCCCTTTCAGCCCTGAGTGGCCAGGCCCTCTCAGAAGAGGCGAGCGTCTTGTTTACTGCTAGAGTGAGTAATTGATCACAGATGCTATGCCACATAGTCAAGTGACCTCTGCTCCTTGCAGCGGTGTTGCAAAGTGTATTTTTATAAGAGACAGTACATCTCTTACTTAGCAGGACAATTAAGGAAAATCCTGCTCCCACTTTATTACCATAGTAAAAATAGTGTACATTGTTGTCTATGCTTAAGACAGCAAGAAACAAACATTCTGCTTTGCTTCATCGAGGAGGTGACAAGGATGCAAGGTACTAGGTCAGCATTTTTTTTTTTGTGCTAGGGCAGTGACGGCTTGGGGCGGTGTGGCGAGGGCAGACTATCTTTGACTCTATGGAGAGTGACACTGACGCCAGGATACTGATCTGTGCGTTAGTGTGAACAAAGTGTCTCTAACACAAACACTTAAGAGAAGTGTGATCAGCTTCTCTTGTGATACATTGTGAACAATAAAGACAAATCTTGTGGAACATAGTGTACCAGTGTGCGTTTCCTAGACAATGGAAGACGTGGACATCCAAGGACACTTCAGCTTCTATCAAGTCACCGATACCTGTCGAAGGTGTTGAGAACACCATAGCTCACGTTACAAAGAGCAAGGTATGTTACGAATTTCTTGTAGATCGGGGGATTGCGCAATTCTTGAGTCACAAGGAGTTTGTAATCAACCTATAATCGGCAGTAAGGTGTGGACTTTTGAGTCCAAACAAGTAGGTATTTCGTCAGCCATCATCGAATGAAATATGCTGACATAACACCCCCTAGGGGTAATTTATACTTACAAATTGTATCTCTTGACAGCCCAATGTTGTGATGGTTTCGACAGCTTCTAGACCTCGTCTGCAGGGGCGGCTGTGTAGACGATTTGCTGTCATTTATCAGCTAAGTGTTTCCTATATTTATATATATACACATAGCTGGTAAGGCCAATATCTTCAACACATCTTGCAGAGCTGGGCCTTCTACTGGTTTCTCCTCCAAAGAAGGTGACACTTCCGGGAGTGTGGCACACGCAGTCTCCGTAGACCTCTCAACCTCTTCGCTCCAAGACAATCCTGATGGTATCACCTGCACACCAGGCACATCTTGCCCTGCAGCTTCCTCCTCAACATCCGTGCTTTGTTGTCCAACCTTGGCACCTCGTCGTCGCTCACACTGTACCGCCATATGATCATATGTGCTTCACAATCTGCAAGTGCGGCGTTGCCCTGCATATGACACCATTACCTGAGTTCTGAAGTCTTGCAAGATCACGTAAGAAGGGACTGGGTGTCGTAACGTCATCTTTATAGAAAACGTACCTTCTGGTATTCCTGCATATGGGCCGTCAGACCACTTCCCTGCTGTAGCCATGTGTATGGTGCCATAATTACCCAATGCAGCTCTAATGCCAGACACATCAGCCTCAAAGTGCACATTTCTGACCTTTACCCATTTGTAATAGCGGGAGATGTCATGTAGCTTGACTGACACTGCGGGATTAACCACTAGATTAACCTCCTGGAACTTGTCGACCACCTCCTCGTAAACATGAGCCGAGCAGAACTTCACAAAGATCCGTGATACGCCATTCATTGCAACACCGCACAAGTAGTCGTTAGCAATACCATAGGTATCACGAATTATCGCAGGCAATAGTAGCGCCGTTGACGGTCCAAGCACGGCCCCACGGGTCAGTTCAATACACACAGTATTGTTGTGAAAATATAAACTGCCACCGGCCAACTATAGAGGGCAGCAGTAGCACACGTCCTCTCTACTCAAAGGCTGAGAGATGAATGAATGGTTTCAGATTACTATTAACCAGAGCTCCCAAATCTTTTTTTTTTTAACAGTCATTGATATTAAGATTAACATTAAACTGCATCTGCCACTACTCCGACCACTGCTTCAGTCTATTAAGATCTTCCTGCAGTGCTTGTGATAAGAGTGGAAGCATGAATGAGTGGTGGTGGTAGTGTAATTAGATGAATGCTTGTTCAGCAAGGGATGTGCAGCGTTACCCCTCCGCCCGTCCCTCCTCCATTCTCCGCCCAGTGGGAGTTAACATGGGACCCTCCTGACGAATTGACGTTACTTGGCTTTCTGCTCCAGTCAAGTCTGTAGGTATTGAGTTCCACTCTTGTGAACAAGAGTGTGTTGGGTTTTGTTAATTTGTATTTTTACGAAGTTTTTCTTAGTCCTCACCATTTCTTTTATAGGCTTTCTGCCTATGTTGTGAGTGACTTCTGGTCTTGGTTTTTAACTTTTTGTCATTCTGTTTCAACCCTTGTTGACTGGGTTGGGTCACTCGTCACAGGGCACAATAGTGTGTCACTTCACCATTATAATTGATCATATGTGGTCTTCAACTCCATGCCCAAAGCTTCCAGTTATTATGCTGTGGGACTGTTACATGTTAAACAACTACTGGCAGCAGTACTCAGTCTGGGGCTGAAGTTTATACCAGTTACATCCACCAGTGACTACCTTGTCTCACAGTGGCTTCTTGTTCACTCCTGGTAAACCCTCAGAGCTACTTAACACATGCACATCGTAATACCATCTGTCCATTGCATATATTAACTAGGTTTTATGAAATTTCTTTATATATTTTATTTTTCATTATTAGCTTCAGTTAGGAACATTTCATATTTCCTTGTTTTACATTTTATTTTTTTTATTAGCACACTGGCCGATTCCCACCAAGGCAGGGTGGCCCGAAAAAGAAAAACTTTCACCATCATTCACTCCATCACTGTCTTGCCAGAAGGTTGCTTTACATTTTATGTAAATATATTTTTCCTTATTGTCAATAAAATTGTATATTTCCTTCTGTTATAATTTATTATTCTATTTTTTTCTTTTCATGAGGAGGAATGGTCTTTTCAAATATTCTTTGAGGATCTGAAAGGATCGGTATTCCTTTACAGTGCTCAAGTGTCTTCTACGAATTCATTCGACGGCCTATTTTGGTATCGTCGGCAAACTTGCTGGTGTTGCTATTTATTTCGTTATCTATTTTGTTCTTGTAAATTGTGAAGAATAAGGAGTCCATCACTGACCCCTGTTGAACACTGCTTGTGATACATCCCCAGTGTTGTTGATCTGTCAACCACGCCTCTATCCAGGAAAAAATTTCTCCAGTTCCATGAGCCTTTACTTTCCTCTCAAAAGCCTTACTGAAGCCCATGTACACTATCACATATATCACCATTATCTACCTCTTTAAATACCTCAGTCAAAAGGTTATCAAATTCATAAGGCAGGAACGTCCTTTTGTAAAACCGTGCTGAGATAATTTAATCAATTTGTCTTTCAATGTGGGTTCGAATAGCCTCAGCAATTATTGCTTCCATCAATTTTTCCAATTTATTGGTGTATAGTTCGAAGCTAATGACATGTCTTTTGTTTTGCAGATAGGTATCACATTTGTCATTTTCCACTCATCTGGCTCTATGTCATTTAGCAGAGATGTTTAAAAGACTAACAAATAAGTTTCGAGAAAATTATCCCCAGCAATTCCATCCATCAACACGGACACTTCCGTTTTTTCACCAGCAGCCTCATCGAGTGAAGGAAAAATTAAGTTTCCGTTTTGAATGCTATTGATCTAAATTGGATAAAACGCACTCAAAATTATTAATAATTCCAATTCCAAACCATCGCCAATACCATTTTGCAAAATATTGCCTGAGTCTTACAGTATAACTCTGATACACTGAGTAAGGATACCCAAGAAGGTATGTTAAAAGTGAAACTGAAAGGTACCGTACGAGGAAGGACTATGTAAACAGGTCAGCCGGAGTGCATGTTGAGTTATAACACTCTGCTACCATGACCACATAGTGGTCAAGCTAGACACATGATGTGCCAAATAATTGTACCACAAACAGAAAGACAAAAAGGCTCAAAATTTAAGTTATCTTTCGTTCCCAGTGCAGATACAATTAACCCCCAAATGTTTGTGATACACATCGTGCATTTCCAACCACATCATACTGGCGTTATGAAATCACGATTACTTGGAACTGAAAGTCTCAAGAACTTAAGAGCAATGAGAAACTTGCTGTTATATGAGTCACGAAATTGTAATGACACGATTGCAAACAAGCCATACCACGGGTGGGGTTTGAACCCGCGGTCAGAGTCTCAAAATTCCAGCTAGCTGGTCCAGTGGCTAACGCGACGGTCTAGAGTTTTGAGACTCTCTGACCGCGGCTTCAAACCCCGCCCGTGGTAAGGTTTGCTGTTATATCTTTTGATGAAGTGAGCATTAATAGGAAATGGTGGTATGATTAAGGGATGGATGTGCTATATAAACCACATGAAGTGATCGTGAAGCGAGGTCTTGTCAATGAATAAAACCTGTGTTTGAAAAAGCTTTGTTCTGAATTGAAGTGACCTACAGTTAATGTTCCTGATGATATCCCATATTTTTGCTAAATTTTCGTTATATTTTCGTTTGAAATATCTCAACAATATACTTATAACAGTCTGCTTGCAAATAGGCTACCTAACGTTTTGAGGCTTTGGTAGTTGAGTGGTTAAAGGCATCACGTGGGTAGATAAACCACACTCGTAGATAGCATTCAAATGTGGGTTCGAATCCCACTGGCTCCGATCTTTGTGAGCATATACTTTCGCTTGTTTCCGTGAAAATATATACTCACATTTGGAGTACCAGTCATCACAATTAGTACATATAATACTACATCAACGATAGAGTACTTGTACACAAAGAACATGCATGTAAAGTGCCCTAAGATCTGGAATTCATTGCCAGAACACATTAAAGTACTCCTTCCTGTAAATCATTTTAAGGCTCTACTTAGAAATCACCTCATCACCCAAAATTAACCAGAGAAACCGTACTCAATACTCATAAGCTATACAAAAAACTTATAAATAAGTTAAGACTGATTAACTTAAACTTCACTCAACTTCATTACTGTATATTGTGCTGAGGATTGCTCAACCATGCGCTCGTTACTTCAAATTTTTTTTTTTTTTTTTTTTTTTATATTTTATTAATAACCAATACAGTATACATAAATATAAAAATAAAAGGAAACAGTATGGATCTCAATTCTGAAGGTTCGGCCATTGACATAAGAAAACCAAACACATAATAAACTAACACAAATGGATTGCACCTATATACTTGCAAGATATAGCTGTATAACATACAATAATAACTTACGGCAATAACATAGCTACAAATAAACACCGTAACAGGGTCATGAACTGACAAACATTCAATGACTCAAAACCTAACTTCCATATAAATTTTACATTTAACATGACATATGACAAAGACTCATACAATTGAAAATAATATATACAAGAAAATGTAACAGTTACTTCCAGCCTTCTCATTAATCAATAAACCGACTCATTACATTTACACTTAAACCCGTATACAACAATCTCAGACACAAAAGGAATGCGTCTAAAAAAAATTACTTCATATGGTAAAGAAAGATACCGTTGTATAATGCTATACAAAGTGCATTGAAATGACAATTGAAACAAAGTAACGAAAGGGAACATACAACAAGCATGTGTTGAATACATATAAACCTACACATCACATACACCACAGTACTATCTTTGTATAACACCTTTGAGGACAAAAGGAGAATCCAGACATACTTAGATCATGCCTTGTGTCACCTCAAACCATCAAACACACAAATACTGTGAGATGTACCCTCTCACACATTATACACACAATCATGTAGTGTAAACACCACTACTTGCATATTAAATTCGATACCTTCTGAAAAACAATGTGAATAACATATCTTACACAACTACCCAGACCAAACTCACATCACAAAAGAAGCTTATTTATTATATTACCAAACATACCACACACGCTAACATCTATACACATTTCCATACTCAAGAAAACTAGCCCGCCGCAACCCCTTACTTTACACTTAAATCTCTTAAATCCTTCAACCTGAATCTACGATAACCTTCAGTAAATGCTGTCTCCCATCTTCCCCCATAAAGATCCCTATTGCGGCACTTTGTTCTATACATCGTGGCCCCTAACACTCTTATCCTTTCCTCGACTCCCACCTCCCTCATTGCCCAAGATATATAAATAAAATCTGTGACCACATACGCAACCGCATTCACCACCTGCTGACTCCCCCCACCTATATCTAAACTTAACACCCGCAACACCTGTAATCCTTCCCCACCCACTAACCTAACTACTCTACTTAGCCAGACCCTCACATCTTCTAAACAAGTACAAAAGTACACCGCGTGAAATATGGTTTCCGGACATCCACACGCTTTGCACTCCCCACCTTCCCTTAATCTCCTATTAAATAACACAACCCCAGACGGCAAGATCCCATGTAAAAACCTAAACATAACCTCCCTGACACTTGGTTTTACAAGTAGTTGTTGAAGACATTTCCATACAGAACCCCATGCATACATAGGGTATGCCCCCTCAACTGCCGCCACCACAGACCCACCCCCCACCCTCTCAAGAACCTTCAATTTAAGCTGTTTCGGATCCCTTACCTTCAGTAAAACTCGCAACATAGCCTCCCCAAACATTAAATCCCTACCCCTCCACCACCGTTGCATATCCATGCGCAGTCTTTCAAGGCCTCCCCCCCTCACCCCCTCCCTCACAAACCCCCTTTTCAGAAACACACTCAACATACGCTTCTCAAGAGGTATAAGCCCCAGCCCCCCCTGGCTAACGGGAAGCGACACCACCCCTCTACTTAGCCAGTCACAACCCGATCCCCATATAAATCTGAATACCCGCAGTTGCAACCGTTGCACCTCACACCGTCGTAACGGATATATTGCCACCACGTGCCATAACTTGCTATACAACAGGACATTCGTGACTATAACCCTTTGATGCAACGATAATTGCTCTGCCCTCAAGCCTCCCAATCTTTTCAAAACTCCATCCACGGTGCGCCTCGAATTTGCCTCTTGTGCATCCCTATCATTCCGCATGTACACTATCCCACATATCAACAGCTGATCTACCACACGCCACCCACCCTCAACAGTCTCACCATTATGTACGCTATCCCCTAGATCCAAATACTTGGACTTTACTACATTAATTTTCATCCCTGTAGCCTCACCAAAAACGTCTATCACCCTTTCTACCTTACGTAAATCCCTCACATCCCTCACCAAGACAGTCGTATCATCCACGTAACCCACTATACCCGCTTCCCCTTCACGTGCAACACCAACCCTCGCTCTCGCTATACTCCACCTAACTGCCCTATAAAAAGGTTCTTGAAGACATGCAAACAAAATTTGCGACAGAGGGCATCCCTGTCGCAAACCCCTTCCCATCTGAATGCTATCACCTAGTCGTCCATTAACCTGTATTCTCATAACTGCACCCAGATACAAAGTTTTTGCCCAAGAAACAATTTCCCTCCCGAAACCCAACCAACGCATAAAACTCCATAATGCATCCCTTTCTACGCTATCATAAGCAGCTCTCCAATCCAGAGCCAAAACACCCCCTCCCCCCTCCCCCCTATGCTCTATAAAACTCCTAATAGCTCCATGCCCTTCATACATTGATCTACCCGGTATGCCATATTGTCCTCTATCAATTACTTTACCTAAAACCTGTTTGATTCTGTTCCCTAATACCCTTGCAAATAACTTATAATCACCGCACATAAGCGATATTGCACGGTAATCTTCTACCGTGGTCTGTCCACCCTTCGGCACTAATACAACAACAGCAGTCCTTTGCTGCTCACCCATTGCCCCATCTTCCTTCATTACATTGAACAATCTGACTAAAAATCTCCTCAATACTTCCCAGTTCTCAACATAAAAATCATTAGGCAACCCGTCTACACCCGGTGCCTTACCTAAACTTGCACCTACTATAGCTCTCCAAATTTCCCCTTCCGTAATCTGTCCTTCCAAAGTCTCCCTATCTCTACCATCAAGCTCGCATTGCACATAACCACCCATTTCCCTTAAAGCATCATCTCGTATACCCACATGTTGTGCATATGACCTAAACCATGCATCAATATATCCACTCATACCTTCAGTCGACATCAATACCTGCCCTTCCCTATACCCTCCCATCCCCACTTGAACTGTTAATCCCATCATCTCCGTGGCTGCCCTCCTCTTCTGCTGTCCCCTTAACGCACACGCCGAAGGCCGATCCCCGTAGAGAACCTCCTCCAACCCTCCAGCCACACGTGCACCATCAAATCGATCATTATGCAGACCCTTAATACGTTGCTTTAAATCCTCTATTTCCTCCACAGGGTATCTCGCACCATCACCCACATAACAATTGCGTAACTGTCCTTCTAAATACCCCTGTAGCCCATATAAAAGTTGATTACTTTCCCTCCCAAGCCGAACATAGTAATCCCGAATACGTTTCTTAGCCACCACATCCCACCACCTAACCAAGTCTCTATCCCCAGGAGCCCCTGCTAACAAACCCTCCCAAAAACACTCAAAAGATTTCCTATTCTCCTCCCCTTTTAACAATTTAACATTCAATTTCCAATAACTACAACCCCTCTTAGGTAAACCCTCCCACCCTGCGTCCACAAGAACTCCTCTATGATCAGAAAAAACCACATCTAAAACACGCACACTATTAACTACGATGGTGCGTGACACGTACACTCTATCAAGTCGCGCCGCATATCCACGACGTACAAAAGTATGCTCAACCTCTCCCCCCCCCACCACGTCCTTTAATCCCACCCCTGACATTAAATCTCCCAATACCCCTGAAAAGTACCCACTTCCCCGAGGTTCTACATCCTTACGCCGGATCACGCAATTCCAATCCCCGCCTACAATAGCTACTTCAGGGAGTGACCTCAAATAATAAATTAACACCTCTTTCACAAAGGTTGCTTTTACACGCCCATCATTCTCAGCTGGACCATACACACACACAAAAGCCACCTTCACCCGTCCCCATAGCCCTTCCACCCTTATTATCCTCCCCTCCCCCCCTTCACTACGTCTCACAACAAACGGGCTAGTCTCCCTGATCATGATGGCAACGCCACCTTTCAACCGAATTGCATTCTCCATGTACACATTTTATCCTTCTATCCGCAATTCACTACCACATTTATGATTGTGTTCCTGTATGAACACAACGTCCACATTATTACGCACCAATAAATCACGTAACCATGCACACTTTCGTACAGTTCGCAAACCATTAATATTTATTGTGAGGCACTTAAAATCGACAATGATGGTTTTCCTTTCGACACTGAATGTTTTTCACTAGATTTTTTGTTTCCAATTTTCCCTTCCCCTCCTTTTGAAGCACTCCTGATCATCCCCTGTGCTTTGGGTACACAGGACCCTTTCTGTGCCACATCCGCCCATGATTTCTTCCCTGATCTTTGGGCTGGCGTTAACACATCATCAGAATCTGAAAGTGTAACAGAGCGCTTTCGTGTTACACTTTCTACCTGCATTTCGTCGTCCACAGTGCAATCCTGGTGAATTTCCACCTCCACCGTTTGTTTCAGCAAGGCGTCAGTGGCGTCCACTACCAGCTGCACGTCGTGATCCACGTCCGCCGTCGCAGCCTGTCCCAAGTCTAGGGATGGTGCCGTCGCAGGACTCATGCTGTCCTCCGTAAATAATTCGTCTAACACAGAGACAATGGATGTCTCCACATCATTGGCCTGCTCTTCTCGCGAAGCCGTTTCCACCTCTGGGGCTGCCTCCAAAGGAGGCGACACTTCCGGGAGTGTAGCACACACCGTGTTCAGAGACCTCTCAACCTCTTCGCTCCAAGACAATCTTGAGGGTTGCACAGGCGCTTCAGGCACATCTTGCCTTATACCTTCCTCCCCTAAATCCTTGCTCTGTTGTACAACCCTGGCACCTCGTCTCCTTTCACACTGCACCGCCAAATGATCGTATGCTCCACACAACCTACAAGTGCGGCGTTGCCCTGCATAAGTCACAAAAACTTGAGTCCTGAAGTCTTGCAGGATCACATATGAAGGGATTGGATGTCGTAATGTCATTTTTACCGAAAAAGTTCCCTCAGGTAGTCCTTCATATGGGCCATCAGGCCACCTCCCTGCTGTAGCCATGTGTATGGTGCCGTAATTACTCAGGGCAGCACGTATATCAGTCGCATCAGCCTCAAAGGGTACATTTCTCACTTTTACCCATGTATAATGGCGGGATACATCGTGTAGCTTCACAGACACAGCCTGGTTAACCACCAGATTGACCTCTTGATACTTGTCGACGACATTCTCGTAAACTTGAGCTGAGCTAAACTTTACAAAGATTCTTGTCACACCATTCATCGCTACACCGCACAAATCCTCGTTGGCGATACCATAGGTGTCTCGGATTATCGCTGGCAATAATATCGCCATTGATGGTCCAAGCACTGCCCCACGAGTTAATTCCAAACACACAGTGTTGACGCGGCGTCTGGCTGCCTGCGCCATGTTGAGAAAATGAAACTGCCACCGAACAGCTATAGAGGGCAGCAGTGTAGAACACGTCCTCTCTACTCAATGGCTGAGAGACGAATGACGGTTACTTCAAAATTAGGATGCTTAAATTTCGTTGTCTTAATACTAAACTGTGATAATTTCATGTTATTAATTGTTTTAAGTTGTTCCATTGTAAAATTTCCAAATTGTAAATTTAATTGACATTGTACCTTTGTTTGTAATAATGCAATTTTCTTAAATTTTAAAACTGTTATTCACCAATGAACTTCTCTTCTAAACTCATTAAAGCCTGATAGCAATACCTATAAGAAGTTAAATATCTTGTACTCACCGTAACTCATCAAAGGTCCATATAATTACCTGTTATTGCCTTACTAATCTTAATATTTAGTTTGCCCGAAATGCTGTGCATACTAAGAAGCTTTTGGCATGTACACCCAACTATTATATTCCTTTGTACAACTATGTATCATGTGAAAATGTATCTCTCACAATACTGCGACTTGACGGGAGGCATGCTAAAATAACGGGGGTTCGATCCCCGGCTACTAGCGGTTTTTGTTATTTACTTAAGACAGTGGATGCATTAATATATGTACTGCTCGTGATGACTAGCATTATCAACAGGATAAGAATGAAATTAGTCTTGTGCTCACATGAGGAGTAACTTGTTGAGTGATACTGAGAATCTGAAGTTGTAACAATGATGGTACAGTGGTCACAGCCGTCTCGGAATTTTGGTGGGCTCAGGATTCGATCCCCGGCTAGTCGCAGTAATATGTATATATGTCGTGCCGAATAGGTAAAGTTGGTCAATTAGCAAGAACTCATTTAAAATTAAGTCCTTTCTCAATTTTTTTCTTATACGTGTAAAGATATATTTTTTTCATTGATGTTAATGTAAAAATTAAGAATTTTGCACCAAAAGAACCTTAGAAAACTTAACTAACCTTATTACAACAAGTGCAATTTAATTTAGCCTAATCCAACTAAATATATTTTAGATAAGTTTATATATATATATGTCGTGCCGAATAGGCAGAACTTGCGATCTTGGCTTAAATAGCAACACTCATCTTGCCATATAGGACAAGCGAAAAATTGTGTATGCAATAATTTTGCAAAAATCCTTCTGAACCTTGCGAAAAAAATGTTTCACTGTGTTTGTTTGGTATTAAATTATTGTAAACAAATCTAAAATATATTTAGTTGGGTTAGGCTAAAATGAATTGTTTTTATTATAATAAGGTTAGGTAAGTTTTCTAAGATTCTTTTGGTGCAAAATTAAAAAATTTTACATTAACATTAATGAAAAAAATATATCTTTAAACGTATAAGAGAAAATTTTAGAAAGGACTTACTTTTAAATAAGTTCTTGCTAATTGACCAGTTTTACATATTCGGCACTACATATATATATATATATATATATATATATATATATATATATATATATATATATATATATATATATATAAAATATTTAGTATATATATATATATATATATATATATATATATATACATATATAATGTCGTGCCGAATATGTAAAACTGGTCAATTAGCAAGAACTCATTTGAAATTAAGTCCTTTCTAAAATTTTCTCTTATACGTTTAAAGCATTATTGTTATTGTAAAAATTTTCAATTTTGCTCCAAAAGAATCTTAGAAAACTTACCTAACCTTATTATAACAAGAACAATTTATTTTAGCCTAGCCCAACTAAATATATTTTAGATTTGTTTACAATAATTTAATATTAAACAAACACAGTGAAATATATTTTTTTCGTTAGGTTCAGAATGATTTTGGGGAAATTATTGCATACACAAATTTTCGTTTGTCTTATATGGCAAGATGAGCGTTGCTATTTAAGCCAAGATCGCAAGTTCTGCCTATTCGGCACGACATATATATATATATATATACATATATATATATATATATATATATATATATATATATATATATATATATATATATATATATATATATATATATATATATATATATATATATATATATATATATATATGTCGTGCCGAATAAGTGAAACTTGCGATTTTGGCTCACGATGAATTATTTTGGTAGAAATCTGGTTTGCAAGATTCTATTTTAGCTCTACAATCACTTTTGCAGCTGTAGTCTTATGACATTTTGATGCAATACACTGTAATACTCAAGGATCCCGGTGTTATGCAGAAAGTGTGAATACCTGGGGCGTATGAGCCTTGTCTAAGGGCAAATGTAAAAGTTACACAAATCTCATGTAAAATTAGGCCACCCAGGGCTATCCCAGTCAAAACAGAAAGCTAAACCAGTATTAAATTCATCAATGGGTTGGTTATCAGTTGGTTCAGGGAAAATTCCTCGTTAGAAAAATATATATTTATTTAAGATAACACTATATACACTCACTAAATATACACTCAGCTCCCTCTTGTAGCATAAACACCCACAAACCGATACATGGAGAGTCAGCAGGCTGAGAGTCACTGCAAAATAAACACTGGATGTATAGGATGGTGCACAGAGGACACAAGGCCCGACACTACTCTAGCCTCCTGCCGAAACCATGTTATTCTAATTCACCAGCTCTTACTTACTGGTAAGCATTAAAGTAGCCTACGGTGCGAGTTTCCTCAACAAAAGGAGTACAAAACTTAGCTCAAATACACACCGTCTAGACGACATCTTCCATCATGCCGCTCGCTCACCACGTCACTCCCCCAAGCCACCTTCCCTTACCCGCTACCCAAACACAGTTGGAAAATAAGTCCCTGGCACGATTTCCTTACATTTACAATTTAAAGTACTGTACAGTATCCCCAAATGAACAGTATGAATTATAAAATTAAGCTTTACAATAGTAACATCATTCATACTACTATGGCATACTTCTCCAATATATAAATATATATATATATATATATATATATAATATATATATATATATATATATATATATATATATATATATATATATATATATATAAGATTTAAGAGATACATTATTGATATAAAGGTGGCATATACGGCATATATATATATATATATATATATATATATATATATATATATATATATATACACAAACAAGCGGGTATGTACAGAGAAAGATCGCAGTCAGCAGGACTCGATACTACTACAGGGGACGGTCAGGATTCCCAGGCAGCACTCTTAAGCACTCGGCCAACACAAACGCCACATGCCCCGGGCAGCTTGGTTCACAAGCCATTTTTCTTCCCAACTGACCGTCCCCAGTAGTAGTATCGAGTCCTGTTGACTGCGATCTTTCCCTGTATATACCCGCTTGTTTCTGTGTGGCACATTGAAATAAAAAATCGCTTGAGAAGTCAGAACATACAGGAGTAGATTGACATAGCTAGAATCCACTGACATGCCCGGGCTGGGAAGAAACATGGCTTGTGAGTCAGGCTGCCCAATTAGTTTAATATGTTTATTATGCACCCCATACCCATCCTGTGGGCAGTAGTCACCCCATACCCATCCTGTGGGCGGTAGTTACCCCATACCCATCCTGTGGGCGGTAGTCACCCCATACCCATCCTGTGGGCGGTAGTCACTGCGTACCCATCCTGTGGGCGGTAGTCAAAAGATTACAGAGGTACATAATGGGTCCAGGGACTGGACCCCAAAGTTTTGATAGCTGAACTAGGTACAAAGGTAATGAACTCACAAGTTACAAAGGTATTGAATCATGTAAGTAAGTAAATTTACTTACGTTTATTCATGACTACATTCATGAACAAATTATAGAGTAATGAGCAATTCACACGTCCACACCCGGTCAGAACTGTAATGAGTTATTGGTGCAAATGTTAATTGTTGTGTCACACACACACACACACAAATAGGTGAGTACACACACACATGAGTATACATACACGAGTACAAACACTCACACATATGTGAGTACACAAATACAAGCAAACACACACACAAGCATGCACACAGATACACACACAGACATGCACACAGATACACACACACACACACACACACACACACACACACACACACACACACACACACACACACACACACACACACACACACACACACACACACACTATTACAACGCAGGAGTCCCAAAGGCCTGTTATCCTGGGTGTAAAGGGAGCAAAATAAACACAGCAGAAAACTTTTGACTTACATTATCCTTCATCAATTTAGAACAGAAGTATGTACACTATATACACTATGTACAACAATAGGTATTAGTGCACTCCACGGTAAGCAAGGCAGAATAGAAGCCACTAGAGACCAGACCGTGCTTCAACCAGCTCTAGAATGGGAATGACAGGGGCAGACGACAGGAGAGTGGTACCCACATAACCTCTGCGATTGCCAAAACCATTTTCTCATTGGCTGGAACCTGGGTACTGGTTGAACGACGGGGCCCCATTGCCAACCCTTAGTTCCCTGGATCGCTGGTTGAGGGTGTGTACATGCACCGAATAAAGGTTATGTACTCTTTGCATGCCACACACCCACCCCGAGAGGGCTCAGGATTAGGCTCCCACCTCCCAGTGGTAACCGTGCCACCATGGCACAAAATAATGGGACCGCCTTTCCTCTCAACCATCCAACTCTTAGATAGAGCTCAACTTTTCTCGTGACAAAAAGCCAAACCCTAAACTCAGAGCGAGACAGCAGACAGTCGGGTTTAACATAGGTCCAAGACACGGGTGAACGGTAGCGCGCATCCCCTCACTAAAAAAAAAAAAACACTCCAGGGGATAAGAAAAGAGCTCGGAATGGGTTACCACAAGTAACCTAACACATCCTAACCTAATATATAATTATAATTATAATAATATTTTTAGACTCTAGATAAAGAGTCTGCCAACATATTTTCTTTGCCGGCAATATGTAAAATTTTGATAGAATAGGGTTGCAGTCGTAGACTCCATCTCATGAGCCTTGTATTGTGGTTCTTCATGGCTTGGAAGTCTTGCCTACGTAAACATCAAAGTGCTCCAAAGCCAGTACCAGTGCGAGGGCTTCTTTTTCAATGATAGAGTAAGCCCTCTGATGTGGCTGGAACTTGGCAGAAAAGAAGGCTACAGGCAGCAACTCCTCGTCCCCGTTTTGCAACAGTACTGCCCCAACCCCAGACTCACAAGCATCAACCTGTAATGAGGAAGGTTTGGAGAAGTCTGGAGACAAAAGAATGGGTGGAGATCCTACCTTAACAAGCAGCTGGCAATCGAACTATCACTTTCGGGGAGGGGAAAAAAAGGAGGGGGAATAGCTGGAGCTGGACTTACCCTACCTTAACAAGTAGCCGGCAATGAAACTATTGTTACCATATACTCCCTCGCTACTCCTATCTATTGAACTTTTCCC
This sequence comes from Cherax quadricarinatus, assembly GCF_038502225.1. Lineage (NCBI taxonomy): Eukaryota > Metazoa > Arthropoda > Malacostraca > Decapoda > Parastacidae > Cherax > Cherax quadricarinatus. Next base: position 17,557,376 of record NC_091376.1, read on the forward strand.
TCACACTCCCCCATACCAGGAAAAAGTTCTAACATGTGGAAGTCGTGTAAGGCAACAAATCTTCTACTGACTGTCACAACTTAACCAGTCAGAGAAATAATTGGATGAACCATTGATATACACAATATGGAACTTAAAAGCCTGGAGTGTCAATGTCCACCTCAAGAGGCGACTGTTGGTTCCCTTAAAAGTTTCTAGGTATATCAAAGGTTTGTGGTCCGTTTCTAAAATGAATTCTTTTCCCAGTAAATAAAATTTAAGCTTGGAGATACCCCACACAAGGGCCAAACATTCCTTTTCTATGGTGGAGTATCTCGTTTCTGCGGGAAGGAGTTTCCGGCTTGGGAAGCATACAGGGAAGGGAGTACCATCATGGTATTGTAGTAGCACAGCACCTAAGCCAGTACTGGAGGCATCAGTTCTTAAACAAAATGTTTTATTAATATCTGGAATCTTAAGAATAGGGACTTTCGAAAAGATACTTTTAATCTCATTAAACTTTTCCCGAGCTATGTCGGAAAGTTCAAGAGGTTCCTTCACAGACTTTTTAAGGAAGTTGGATAAGATGCCTGTAAGATCAATAAGGTTCGGGATAAACCGTGCATAAAAATTTACAGAACCAAGAAAGCTACGCATGAGCTTCTTGGTTTTGGGGAATTTAAATTCTAATTAAGCTTTGATCTTACTGGGGAGAGACTGCAGAGAGTTATAAGAAAGTATCAGTCCAAGATATCTAATCTTGTTATACCCAAGGAAGCATTTCTTCGGCTTGGCAGTGAGGCCATGTGAGCGTAACCTACGCAAAACTGATGTTAATGCTTGGATATGCTTGCCCAACGAGGATGTCATTACGTAAATGTTATCAAAATAAACTGAAACATTTGGCATATTACCCAAGACCTTACTCATCAGTCTCACGTAGGTAGCACAGCCAGTTACCAAACCGAAGGGCATAGTTCTACATTGCATCAGTCCTTGGTGTGTAGGAAAAGCGGTGTACTGCTTAGAAGAAGGATCTAACATTACTTGATGATATGCCTGCGCAATATCAATCTCTGAAAAGAAGGAAGAGTCATAAAATTTGTGTAGATCGCTATCTATTAAGAGCATAGGCTCAGCATCCCACCAATAGCAAGTCTACATGAATTATCCTCCTTCTTAACCATGACTAATGGTGAACAATATGAAGATACTGAAGGTTGAATGATCTTTAGTTTTAATAATTTGTCTACCTCTCGGTCAAATGCATCCCTAAGGTGAACTGGAACTGGGTATAATTTTCGTTTGATAGGACTGTCTGTCACTAAGTCAATCTTATGGACTACCGTGGAGGTAACACCTGGAATATCAGTAAAGACGTCTGAAAAGTTACTCACACATTGAAGTAGTTCATGTCTCTTATTGTCATCCAAAGATTCATTAATATTAATGTTGGTTGCGCCCGAGTGGTCAAGAGTCACCAATTCATGTAGTTCTTCATCATAGTCTAAGTTAGAGGTGTCAGTTTCACACACCTTACATTCTTCAGTTGTCTTATCATGTTCGTGTGGAAAAACTAAGTCAAAGTTATTAAGGCAGTTAACCGAATTTCTTCGGTAATATTTCTTAAGGATGTTGATATGATAAAGCTTAGGTTTCCGCTTGACTTCTATGAGGTAGTCTACTTTCCCACAAATTTTTAATACTTTATATGGACCTTTTCATGCTACTAATAATTTATTTGACTTGATAGGCAAAAGTACCAGAACTTCATCCCCTACTTTAAAACTTCTCCTCTGACTTTTGGAATCAAAATAGGTTTTGTAGTGGTCCATTGACAAGCTTAGGTTTTTCGAAACTGTCAGAGGTCTCCTCAAGTTTGGATCTAAGGTCAAGGAGAAACTGGTAAGAAGACTGAACCTCAGCACTCACCTCCTCATTAGTCCATAAGTCATGAAGGATGGACATTGGGCTTCTGGCCTGTCTACCATAGAGAAGTTCAAAAGGTGAAAACCCCAAAGAGTCAATGGGAACTTCCCTCATGGCAAACAAAGCACAGGGTAGGTAACGATGCAACTCCTTAGGTTTAAGGGAGCAAAGTTTCCTTAAAATGGACTTGAGAAGCGAATGCTGGCGCTCAATCCTCCCATTACAGCTGGGATGATAGGGTGTTGTGAAGAGAGGCTTCACTCCCAGAAGTTGGTAGAGATGTTGTATTAAGTCAGATGTGAATTTTGTCCCACGGTGAGACAAAATTTCTCTAGGGATGCCCACTCTGGAGAAGATGGACAAAATGGCTTCAGCCACCTCTGTAGAAGTTATGGTCTTCAAGGGACCAGCGTCAGGGAAACTCGAAGCATAATCAACTAATGTTAATATATATCTATGTCCTCCAGATGAAAGTGGAGATAAAGGACCAACGATGTCAATAGCTACTCTTTCAAAAGGTAAAGACTGGCATTTTGACCATAGGTACTCGCCTGGTACCTCGGGAGGATGACAGTTGGCAAACTTTACACGATCTACAAAAGGTAGTGACATCTGAGGACATTTTTGGCCAAAAATAGGTTTCCCTAATTTTATTTAAGGTTTTACGATGCGAAAAATGTCCGGCCACTGGCAGGTCATGAGCCATTTTAAGAACAGTCTCTCTGCATTGACTTGGAACAACTAAGATGGAATAGTCTATCTCATCTGAATTTAATTTTAATACTGACTTGTACAAGATACCTTTTATATATTCAAATTTACATGAAAAGTTTTTCCTTTGGATAACTTGATTTTGTTTAGCGGCATTATGGCAATTCTGAAGAGAAGGGCAATTACGTTGTAAATTGACAAAGGAGTTTTTCGATATATCTAAAGGCTTACAGTCAGGGAAAATCAAAGGATGGACAGTAAGAGAAGCCTGGGCTTTGGTCTGAGCCCTTGTCAAGACATTTATGGTATCGGAGGTGATATCTTCACTTTCATCTAACAAGTGAATCGGTGATCCTACTTCCTCGCTTTCGCGAGTAGCATCACTGGATTTTAATCCCACATGAATCTCGCGAGACATTGTCTCATCTGAACTTTCGAGGGGTTTCTCCGACTCTACAGGAAGAGGATCTGAAAAGCTTATGTATACCTTTGGTGATGAAAGGTCAAACTCAGAAGGAAGAATGGCACCTTTCACATTACCTATTAGTATGGAGCAAGAAGTGATGGGAGCTAGTACGGCTTCAGACCAACAACGGATGGTAGGAAAAGTGTCCGTACGGCCCAAGTAGTCTGAAAGTATAGCAGAGGATTGAGTTTCTTTAAGATTAGGGAACAGCTTATCAGAAATGACTATACATGTGCATCCAGTGTCTCGTAAAATGGTAGATACATTAAGTCCATTAACTGTTCCTGAACAGAAGGGTGTTTGGTCATTACAGTCTTTAAAACATCTTCCAACTTTTAGGACCTTCTTAGAAGGACAATCTGGACGTTTATGTCCCTTAACACCACACAAATGACAAACAGGAATAAAAGAAGTCATTTTACTTTCCACTAGAGGCTTCGATTTCTTAAGGTCTGATGAACCCTTGCCCTTAGGGTTCGATCCCTTTAGGTCTTTATAGGAATTGTGAGCCTCAGCATACAGGTCAGCAGCCTCAGCAATTTCCTCAGCTTTAATCAGGTTATGTTCTCTGATGAATGTTCGTATCTGATGGGGAAGAGCTGTCAGGAACTGGTCAGCAACCATGAAGTCTCTAAGAGATTCATAACTGCGATCAATTCCTGAACTCTCTATCCAAAACTCGAACAAACGAAAGAGTGTTACTTGTAACTGCTGAAAGTTCTGGCCAGGCTGTAAGGTGGCATACCTGAAATCTTTCCTGTAAGAATTAGTGGATTTTTGATATGCTTTAAGGATTGCCTTCTTCAGTATGTTATAATTACATATGATATCCTGCGACAAAGTTGCATGGATATTCAAAGCGGTACCAGAAAATAACATTCCTAACCTGGTAGCCCATGTGTCAGCAGGCCATTCACAGAGGGTAGCGGTATTTTCAAACCTGATAATGTATGAAGTTATGTCTTACCACTCTGTGAAAGGAGGTAAATTAGGTGTTGGAATATGTGCACTAGTTGCACGTTGTTCCATTACTCCTTCATCTAATTGCTGTTGTAAGAAAGTTAACTTTTTATTCTCTAATTCATGGCGAGCTTGTTCGAGCTCGCGATCATTTTCTCTCTCCCTTAACTCATATTCTCTATCATTTGCTCTTTCCTCAAGTTCTCTTAATTTAACTTGTTCCTCGCGTACTTTAGCTCTCTCCTCACGATCAAGTCTCTCACGCTCTTTTTTGTCTTCTCTTTCGATTCTCAATCTCTCCTTTTCCTCTTCTCTTTCGATTCTCAATCTCTCCTTTTCGTCTTCTCTTTCGATTCTCAATCTCTCCTTTTCAATTCTTTCCTGGATTTTAGCACTAATGAAAGTTTCTAAATTTTTCCCTGTTATTCCTAACTTACTTCCAGCATTCATCCAAAACTGGTATTCCTCCATACTTGCAAGAATAACTTAAACTACTGGGGAAAAATGAAACGGGGATCAAAGAAAACAGAGGGTTCAATTCCTGCTCTGCTCAAACTGTAAATAAACCAGAGGGCTCGATCCCTACTTCAATTAAACGATATGTATTAATGAAAACGAAGGGTTCTATGCCGGCTCCGAGCAAACAGTAAGTAGAATGGGGTCCCTTGACCATCCAATCTTCTCACCAACAAATCAAGAGTGTCCTACAACAGTTCCCTTGATATAATAAAGAGATCATTGAAACAAGTTGTCACTGGAAAATCTCGGGTCCCTAGAGTCTAATCCTCCAAAGTGTTTCAAGCTTGAAAAGGTGGCAGAATTAAATATTATATCCTGCCTGACTTGTCTTACAATAAATTGAGACTATAACAATCACCAAATCTTTTAAATACCTGTACTGTAGTCCTACCATAGAGAATGATTACTCATGGCTGGTGGTAACCGTCTGTGGTATGCGGCGTTGAAGTTCCAATGGTAGATTCGAGATGGAATTGAATCTTGATTCAGTCGAGTTGATCTTGGCAAGGTCGCCACTTGTGAAGGTTTACTCAGCCTTGTAACAACTTCAGACAGTATTAGCAAGGCTGGCTCCTCCTCAGGAAAATTAATGAATAGAAAAAGAACAAAAACTAACAAACATAAACACTTTATTATTTATAAAATATAAAGTATAAAACACTTAAATATGAAATAGTGATCCTGCCTTAAAGAAAATGAAAAATTAAAAATATAAATGATATCTGAATTCAACTCTAATATATATATATAAAACTTGGGTGTCTGGTGTTGGTGACACCGCGTGTTGTTTAAATCGTAGCCTTTGCCGATGATGGGGAGGGGGGGTCGCAGGTGTTGGTGACAACCCACCGGCTCGTTCTTCACAGATTTTATAGCCGTCAATAATCCGTCCAGATGACAGGAAAGCAGGTGTTTTCCTCTGCAATGATGAGGGGTTATATCCTGCTACTTGCATACACAAACAGGTAAGTGGATAAAAAATGGGACGTCTCAGAATGTTAGTCCATCTCCTTCAATTCTACTCGTTGATTGGCAGGTGACCCTCTCTGTCATTTCAAGAGTAGTGTTGGGAGCTGTGAGTCGAGTGATTTACTGTTTGACCGGAGCCCCACACTATCAAACTATCACTTTCGGGGAGGGGAAAAAAAGGGGGGGGAATAGCTGGAGCTGGACTTACCCTACCTTAACAAGTAGCCGGCAATGAAACTATTGTTACTATATACTCCCTCGCTACTCATATCTATTGAACTTTTCCCTCACACTGATCCTTGAATATTATTGCTCTCCTTTCTTTAGCTGTAACTTTCTCAGATACTCCTGACTTAATCCCATTTATTTCTCTCTACTGAAACTCCCCTACCCCTTTCAGCTTTGTTTTGTTTAGGGCCAGGACATCCAACTTCTTTTCATTTATAACATTAGCAATCATCCCTTTCTTATCATCTGCACTACATCCACTTTAATACTCCTTCAAACAAATGCTCCTTCACATAAATATTCTTTCCCTGGAAACCAGATACCAAAAGAGTCCACTTCTAACCTTCCAAACTGCAAGTTGCTGAGTCTAATCCACCAGAACTCCACATCTGTAATGAATCTTGATGCCCTATGACACTAGGCAACACACGCATGTAAGCTTAACAATGGTATTCAATGCCGATATGTGTTGACCTGTACCTTGCTCAGTGGTGACCTGTACCTTGCTCAGTGATGGCCTGTATGTTGCTCAGTGGTGACCTGTTTCTTGCTCAGTTGGAACCTGTACCTTGCTCAGTGATGGCCTGTACGTTGCTCAGTGGTGACCTGTACCTTGCTCAGTGATGACCTGTATGTTGCTCAGTGGTGACCTGTACCTTGCTCAGTTGGGAGCTGTACCTTGTTCAGTGGTGATCTGTACCTTGTTTAGTGAAGACGTGTCTTGTGTACTCTTTGTGGACTGAACCAGGATGCCCTCCACTGAGCAACTTTATCAGCAGCTTAAGGAAGAACTAAGGGTGGCTAAGCTCGAGATACGGTAATTGACGGAAAAGAGCAAGTAATAGTCCTCCTGTTGTGAGTCCTTAGGTTAAGAAAGAAACCTGGGCAGTGGCCGGACAGCATGGAATGAAGCTGAAGATCAAGAGGACGAAAAGAGAGGCAGAAACGAAGAAGAAACAAGAGACTGCTGTGTAAACTTTATGCCCATTTTCTGTGCTACAAGACGAATGTGAGCCGACAACTGCGAACGTCAGAAAGGAGAACAACAAGGAAGGTAAGAGTCCACACAGTGGACTTTATCAAGTAACAAATAAGTAACTGGATAAAGAAAACATGAGTATATATACGGTGGAGAGTCAGGTGGAGAATGTTGGGGAGGTTGAACTTAAGACGAACCTCCACGGGACAGATAAAGACCACTGTGTGGGCGAAATGTAGTCAATAAAAAATCACATTATAAGGCATTTGTGTTTATTTTTCTATTACTTCTTCCACAGTCTTCACTTTCTTCTTTCTTCCTCCTCTCTTTGTCCCGTCCCTGCCCTCCTGTAGCATATATTCTGGCTCCCTTAACTTCGTGTGTTAGTGTGTGACTAGATAATGGCCCAAATAGGACCAAAACGTCGCCATAAGCTTCTTTCTCCTATGTGAGGGTTATTTGTGTATTGTTCCAGTCACGGTATTGACTTTTTCTTCTTTACATTTACATTTCGTGTAATCACTCCGGTTTTCCATTAAATGAACCACGTTAAAAGATTTTAAGTTAGTCTGTTAGATGTCCCATAGCTGGGTTGGTAGCGCACTCAGCTCACACAATGAAGTCCGTAGCTCGATCCCCAGTACGGGTGAAAATATTGGGCGTGTTTCCTTAAGACACCTGTCACTGTTAACCTCGCAGTAAGTAGGTACTTGGGTGTTGGTCACCATACATCTGCTGTCCCTGATCACCTAGAAGTAAGTAGGTACCAGGGTGTTAGCTGACAGGTGTGGGTCGCATCCTGGGGGCAAATTTACCCTAGGTTGCTGGAAATGCTCTGCATAACCAGGACTTTTTTATATAGTATGTCACTGATATCAACTATGGTCTGAATAAGTTATATCATGTATTGTAGAAACCAAAGTTCTTCTTCTTCTTCTTCTTCTTCTTATTATTATTATTATTATTATTATTATTATTATTATTATTATTATTATTATTATTATTATTATTATTATTATGCTAATGATGTCAACTATGGTTCTCATAAGTTGTGCCATGTACTTATGGAAATATGGATTATTATTATTATTATTATTATTATTATTATTATTATTATTATTATTATTATTATTATTATTATTATTATTATTGTTTCTGAAACTGTCCCAAAATAAATTCAGAATTGTACATGTATTGTATATAATACCGACAAGATGAAGAGTCAGACACATGTGCAACATCTGGGTATCTTTATTGTAGACGTTTAGCCATCCAGTGGCTTTATCAAACAATTCAAGGACTTAATGTGAAGAATTATATACAAAAAATAAGATAATCAGCCCTTTGGAGTAGGTGAAAAATCACCGTAGTTTTGAAGGACTATGGTGCTCATCACTACCTCCAAGGCTGAGGGATTGATTACTTCGTCTTTTATATATAGTTCTACAGTCTTCACGTTATATCCTATAACTGTACTGATAAAGCCAGTGAATGGCGACAAATGCTGCACATACGTTTAATTCTTCAAATTCAGATTTAAGGTTGTTTTACCATATCTGGATATCGACAACTGTGGATAATGAGATGTATGTATGCAATTGTCAATTTTATCAGAAATTTAAACTTTATTTAAGCACCTATTATTATTTTCTTAAACTGCATCTCTCTAGCACATTCTCAAGTTATGTAAAATAGCAGACTTTATTTTCCTAAAGGTTGGTAAATTGGTTTCTTTACAAAATTGTGCAACTAGCAGCACCAGCAATTTGTAAAATGCATGAGACTCTTGAGAGAAGACGTCGCTTATTTCCAATGCCAGTCGGTATTTTATACCATTTTAATATTCACTAACTAAAGAACAATAACGTGATCCCACATAATAAGGTTTCAATCGCTTACGAATGCAAAATTAATAGCCTCCCCTGTCGTCTGACCCTCGCTGAGGACCGAAGCTCAACGACTTGGACCATTTAGAAGTCACACTAACAAACGAGAGGGAGCTAGTATATATAGGCGAGGGAAACAGAAACGGGACAAAGAGAGATGAAGAAGGAAGTAGCTTTAGTGGCACAAGAAACAGGAAGGGAAGTGAAGGGATATTTTTGTATTAAGAACATAAGAACATAAGAACGAAGGAACACTGCAGAAGGCCTACTGGCCCATGCGAGGCAGGTCCAAGTCTCCTACCGGCTTAAGCCAATGCACCCAACCTAGACAGGTCAGGTCACATTGACTTAAGGGAGGAACACGGCAACCGACCTGTTAGCACAAGCTATCAGGTCTAACTCACACCCACCCACATCTACTCATGTATTTATCCAACCTATTTTTAAAGCTACACAACGTTCTGGCCTCTATAACGGTACTTGGGAGTTTGTTCCACTCATCCACAACTCTATTACCAAACCAGTACTTTCCTATATCCTTCCTGAATCTGAATTTTTCCAACTTAAAACCATTGCTGCGAGTCCTGTCTAGGCTAGATATTTTCAGCACACTATTTACATCCCCTTTATTTATTCCTGTCTTCCACTTATACACCTCAATCATATCCCCCCTAATTCTACGTCTTTCTAGAGAGTGCAGTTTCAGGGCCCTCAGTCTATCCTCATAGGGAAGGTTTCTGATACATGGGATCATCTTTGTCATCCTCCTTTGTACATTTTCCAGAGAATTTATATCTATTCTGTAATACGGTGACCAAAACTGTGCAGCATAATCTAAATGAGGCCTAACCAAGGATGTGTAGAGTTGAAGAACAACCTGAGGACTCCTATTATTTATGCTTCTTGATATGAAGCCAAGGATTCTATTAGCTTTATTGCGAACACTTATGCACTGTTGTCTTGGTTTCAGATTACTGCTAACCAGAACTCCTAAATCTTTTTCGCAATCCGTAATATTAAGATCTACATTATTTAGTTTATATGTGGCATGGTTATTGTCCTGTCCAACATTTAGAACTTTGCATTTGTCTATATTAAACTGCATCTGCCACTTCTCCGACCACTGCATCAGTCTATTCAAATCTTCCTGGAGTGCTCGAATGTCCTCGTCAGAATGAATTCGACGGCCTATTTTGGTGTCATCGGCAAACTTGCCGATGTCGCTCTTTATGCCCTCATCTATGTCGTTTATGTAGATTGTGAACAGCAGGGGGCCCAACACTGACCCCTGTGGAACACCGCTCGTGACGCTACCCCACTCTGATTTCTCCCCATTTATGCAAACTCTCTGCTGCCTATTTGTCAACCATGCCTCTATCCAGGAAAAAATTTCTCCTCCTATTCCATGTGCTTTAATTTTCCTCAATAGTCTCTGATGTGGGACCCTGTCAAAAGCCTTACTGAAGTCCATATACACAATATCATATTCATTACCATGATCTACCTCCTCAAATACCTTAGTGAAAAAAGTTAATAAATTCGTAAGGCAGGAATGCCCCTTTGTAAAACCATGCTGAGATTCGTTGATTAATTTATGCTTTTCAAGGTGGCTACGAACTGCCTCGGCAATTATTGATTCCATAAATTTTCCCACTATGGAGGTTAGGCTTATTGGTCTATAGTTCGAAGCTAAGGACCTGTCACCTGTTTTGAAAATAGGTATCACATTTGCTATTTTCCACTTATCTGGCACCATGCCAGTTTGTAGTGATATGTTGAAAAGATTAGCCAAAGGTGTGCTAAGCTCCTCTTTACATTCCTTTAGAACCCTTGCATACAGTTCATCAGGGCCTGGGGATTTGTTAGGTTTTAATTTATCTATTTGCCTAAGGACCATGTCCCTTGTGACCCTAATAGTGCACAGTTTATTATCGTCCTGTTCTACATAATTTATCATTACTGGAATATCGCTGGTATCCTCCTGTGTAAAAACTGAGAGGAAGTATGTGTTAAAAATTCTACACATTTCCTTATCACTGTCAGTGAGCTGACCCGAGGAACTTTTGAGTGGGCCTATCTTGTCCCTGATCTTACTTCTGTATACCTGAAAGAATCCTTTTGGGTTAGTCTTCGATTCTCTTGCAACTTTAACCTCATAATCTCTTTTTGCTTTTCTAATTCCCTTTTTTATTTCTCTCTTTAACTGAATATATCGATTTCTTAATTGCCCCTCTCCTCTTTTGATTTGCCTATATATGCCTCTCTTTTGACCAATCAGATATTTTAATCTATTGTTCATCCATTTAGGATCATTTTTGTTTGATCTGATTTCCCTATTTGGAACATAATTTGACTGAGCAGCTAGAACTATGCCCTGGAAAGCATCATATCGGCAACCATCACCACCTACCTGACCCTTAGTCAGGTCATTCCAGTTCAGCCCACCTAAGTAATTTTTCAGTCCTATGAAATCAGCCAAGCGAAAGTCAGGGACGGAGACTTGATTGCCATTATTAGGGGAATTCCATGATATATTAAAACTGAGTGATTTGTGATCACTCTCTCCAAGTTCATCATTAACCTCAAGATTATTAATTAGTGTTTCCCTACTGGCAAGAACCAAGTCAAGGAGGTTATTTCCCCTAGTTGGCTCTGTCACAAACTGTTTTAAAAAACAATCCTGAATCGTATCAAGAAAGTCACCCGACTCTAAATTTCCTGTCAAATTGCTCCAGTCAATCTGTCTATAGTTGAAATCTCCCATTAGCACAACATTTTCGTATGTAGATGCCTTACGAATTTCGTCCCATAGAAGTTTACTGCACTCCCTATCAAGATTTGGGGCCCTGTAAATCACACCCAAAATTAGTTTTTCTCGGCCCTCGAGAAGCTGTAACCAAACAGATTCAGTGGCTGACGCTTCTAATTTAATATCTTGTCTAACACAACAATTTAAATTGTCTCTGACATACATCGCTACTCCACCACCTTTCCTGTTGACCCTGTCAGTGTGGAATAATTTATAGCCTTGTATGTGACATTCAGAGGGCATCTCTCTATCTTTCAGATTGAGCCAGGTCTCTGTTATAGCAATAATATCTATGTTTCCTGCACTTGCAATTAATCTTAGCTCATCTATCTTATTTCTAACACTCCTGCTATTAGTATAGTAAACCTTAAGGGAGCTAGTCCCTTGCTGCCCTCTGCTGTCCCCCTTTGTTTGCTGACCTGTTCTATTGTCTTTATTTATAACTTCATGCTGAATGCCTTTTATACATTTACTGTTTCCAACCCTAGTGTTGCAACCTGCTTGTTTCCCACACACACCCATACCTCTATCTTCCATCAGTTTAAAATCATAGGCATTTCACCAATGGCCTTCTCAATCGAGTCTGCAAGTGCTACCACCCAAGCCCCAGAGAGATGTACCCCATCCCTTGCATACATATCATGTTTGCCATAAAAGTTGTTCCAGTTGTCAATGAATGGGATTGCAAGTTCCTTGCAGTATCTGTCTAGCCAGCAATTTACACCAATTGCCCTAGACAACCATTCATTTCCTACTCCCCTTCTAGGCAAGATGCTACATATGATTGGGATCCCTCCCTTAGACTTAATGAAATCTATAGCTGACCTGTACTTATCTAGCAGCTCTTCTCTCCTACCCTTCCCAATATCATTTCCACCAGCACTGAGACAGATAATGGGCTTGTTCCCATTACCTGACATGATATTATCCAGCCTGTTGACAATGTCCCCAACACCAGCTCCAGGGAAGCACACTCTATCTCTCATCTTCTTATTCCTATTACAAAAAGCACGGTCAATATATCTTACCTGAGAGTCACCAACCACAAGAATGCGCTTACCTTCATTAGCAGGGGCAGTAGTACCCTTACCTTCACTGGCCACTGAAGTACATTCATCCTGGAGAACAGAGAAGCGATTTCCTACCTTCAGATCTTCACTCTTAATTTTCCTTACTCTGATGCGCCTCCCATTACTGTGAACAACTCGCCACTTGTAGCAGGTGCTGGGCTGCACCTCACTGCTGGTAGCCGTTGCTACCTGCCCAACTACAGCCTCCTCACAGCGAGAGACAGACTGCACCTCACTGCTAGAAGTCTCATTCCCCACAACTCCAGCCACCTCACGCTCTCTCCCAGACCCATTGAGGTGGACCTTCAGCCTCCTAATCTCCTCCTGGAGAAGCAAGACCTCCTCCTTCAACTCTCCAACCTCAGTTTTTAAAACACTGCAGAAGCAAGCCATGCTTTGTAACCGTCCACGCTAATCCCCAAAGCAGCTCAGGGTCTGTGACCTCACGTGACGACTGACCACTGACCACTGACGACTGACCACTGACCACTGTTCCAGTCACGGTATTGTGCCTTTGTTCTTACGTCATTGTCAGCTTCACAATGATAAACCTTTATGAATGTTGGAATGCGAAGGTGAGGTTTTAACTTCCACCATATGATTTTACCTTAATAAAGTTGAACCTGAATGTTTCTTATTATTACAGACCAGCAATAAAGTGTCCAGAAAGAGGAAAAATTCCTTTATACACTTCATAAATCAGTAATGGTGATAATGCAAAAATAGTGGCCTTATTTACTTGTCAGACGCAATTAATAAGTAAAATGATTGTTTGCACACAGTGGCACTATGACAAGGACATATATAATAATACAGAAATAAGTTACATATGATACAAAAAAAAACCTAAGACAAACCAAGATCATACAACATTGTGAAATAATAATCAGCTTGTTGACACACGAGAGTAAACATAGGACAGCAGTGTAGATGAATGGTTCGGAAAACCGACAAGTTGATAAATTAGACACATGTGCAATATTATTTGGGTATCTTTAATGAGGAAACAGGTAAACGCTTCGCCACACACTGGCTTCATCAGTCCAGAGAAAGGAGAATGGTAAAGAACAGGAGGAATTTGAGGTAATCAGTCCCTCAGCCTGTTCTTCACCATTCTCCTTTGTATGGACTGATGAAGTCACTGTGTGGCGAAACGTTTCCTCATTAAAAATACCCAAATGCTGCACATATGTCTAATTTATAGAACAGCAATAGCGGCCATCACATGGACATACAAAGGTTCTAATTCCACAGTTCTAATTACAATGCTAGTCAGTGTAATTCTCATATACCCTGACTATGGTAGTACACAAATATCCAGCAATATTGAAAATCTAGAGCAATGTTCTGTACAGCTTAGGTATCAACACAGAACATTTTGCAACATCACAAATTTCATCATAAATATGATCCAGGTAAAGTTAATTCACAAGCACATCTGTACATACTCTTACTCACTACCACAGTTCTGCAAACGCATACATAAATCATGAAAAAAAAAAGATCAGAAGCAAAGAGAAGAACCAGATAAAAGCAGCAACAGGAGGTTCAACAACTACCTGGTATTAGCTATGACAGAGTTACATAGGCAGCCTTTACTCCAGGCGACATCTACAACCTTCTAAGATACTGGCAAAATACAAGATAAACATTGTTTATTATATACACTCAGAAACATAACAAAATATCATGAAATATAACAGTAACAAATGATAGCAGTGAGCAAGATAAGATCAAACCAAGTCACAGTCACAGCATAAACCAAATTACGTAAGAATGGGAACAGAACTATGGTAGCTACAGCTCGTTACATCTCCACAAAACTGTCATCCTGTCACGGACCTACAAAACTGCGTCATAAGAAATAAATAAATAACAAAACATCATAACATATTACTGTCATCTTTCCAGCGGGGGAGTTGACTCCAGAAAGCCTCTCCAGATATATTCCAGGTAAGTGTTATGACATCAAGTAAAATATTACTGCCATCTTTCCAGGGGGGAAGTTGACTCCCGAAAGCCTCTCCAGGTATACTCCAGGTAAATGTTACGGCATTATGTTAAATAGAATACTGTGCACAATAATGATATAATATATTAAGAATAATAATAATAGCAATAATAATAATATAAATATTCACTCACTTTAATATGCAAAACAGTCGCAAAACTGCATATCACAGACATTTAATTCTGTTCCACGCTTCAAAATACCCTAAAACTCCCCAAAAACTCCCCTTCTCACAGAATTATATATATTGTAACCCCAGCACTATCGTTGAATTTCTGTGCTTCAAGTTCTCTACATAAACACTCAACATATTGCTATCATATATGATATCTCTGTGCTTAGTGTCCTTGTCTCCAATTCGCTTAAAATGATCCGTACCAATACACTAATACGTTATTTTTTTTTCTTTTTTTAGAGTTTTTTTTTATTTTTATATACGCTTCTTCATTCCACTTACCTTTTTCCCATTGTCTGCCGACACATCCACTTCCAAATATCTAAATACTTTCATTTCCTCCAATATGAAATACACTCTGTTATTTCTAAATATTTTACCACTTCACCTTTCCTTCTTATACACTTCCTTCCAAACTTATCCAACAAACTTTTACAACTTCTTTTCAGAATCTTCCCAAAAACAATTGAAAACGGCAGAGAGAAAATGTGAAAGCTCTTACATCGTATCTTATTTAACACCCTTTACACACTATACTGGAATACACCTGGAAGGAATATCGGGGGTCAATGCCCTCGAGGCCCGGTCTGTGACCAGGCCTCGTGGTGGATCAGAACTCAATCAACCAGGCAGTTACTGCTGGCCGCATGTAAACAGACGTAAGAACCACAGCCCGGCTGGTCAGATACTGACTTCAGGTGACTGTTCAGCGCCTTCTTGAAGACAGTCAGGGGTCTATCGGTAATCCCTCGTATGTACACTGGGAGGCAATTGAACAGTGTTGGGCCCCTGACACTTAGCGTACTAGTGGGGCCCCTGCTTTTCACTGGGGGAATGTTGCATCTCCTGCCTAGTCTTTGCTTTTTAATGGAGTGATTTTCATGTGCAGATTTGGGATTAGTCCCTCTAGAATTTTCCAAATATATATTATCATGTATCTCTCTCGCCTGTGTCCTAGGTAGTGCAACTCAAGGGACTTCAAGCGATCCTAGAAATTTAGTTGTTTTATCCTACTTATACGTGCCGTGAAAATTCTTTGTATATTCTCCAAGTCTACAATTCCGCCAGCCTTGAAGGGAGCAGTTAGTATACATCAGTATTCCTGCCTAGAGAGAACAAGCGATTTGAAAAGAATCATTATGGGCTTGGCGTTCCTAGTTCTGAAGGTTCTCATTATCCATACTATCATTTTCCAACAGATGTGATTTTTAAAAGTTAGATCCTCTGATATTATCACTTCCAAGACCTTCACTTTAGTTTCTCGCTCTATCGTATGGTTGGACTTTGTTTTATACCCTAATAAAGTTTTAATTTCGTCGAGTTTTCCATAGTGGAGTAATTGAAATTTTGTCTTCATTGAGCTTCATATTTTGTGTGGCCGATATAAAAATTTGGTTGATGTCTGCTTGGAAACTTGCAGTATCTTCGGGTGTCATCCACAAAGGAAGACGCGGTGCTGTGGCTTACATCCCTGTCTATGTCAGATGTGAGGATGAGTAACAGGATGGGAGCGAGTACTGTGCCTTGTGGAACAGAGCTTTTCACTGTGGCCGCCTCTGACTTATTATTACTCCTTGTGTTCTATTTTTTAGGAAGTTATAGATCCATCTACAAGCTTTTCTTATTTTTCCTTTATCACGCATTTTGTGCGCTATTACACCATGGTCACACTTGTCAAAGACTTTCACAACATCTGCATTTTGTTTGTCCTGCAGAACATACAAAACCATCTCATAGTGGTCCAGTAGCATTTAGTCATTTTATACGGATTTTTAAAAATATTAATATGGTCATAACTATAACCATAATTTTTAAAGAAGTCGACCGGTAAGCCAACGGAAGGCCTCGGTCAGATAACCAAAAACTCCAACGTCGGGTCATCATCTAAGACCCGCGTCAAGAAACACTTGTCCTCTTTCCTAACGAACCTTACCTACCTTAAAATCCATGGTGACATGATACATCCCTGTCTAAGGCCTACTTTAACTGAATGAGGGGTGTTAATGTTGCACTTTTATAACTGTAGTGTAGGCATGTCTCTGGCAAGACAGTGTTGGAGAGAATGATGATGAAAGTTTTTCTTTTCTGGGCCACCCTGCCTTGGTGGGAAACGGCCCATGTGTTAATATATAAAATAATAAAAATATTCTTCTTTTTTTGTTGATATACCAAAACCTGAGTTTCACTCTCTCTGTAATAACTATACTTTTTTTTAACCACTTACACTTAAGAACATAAGAAAGAAGGAACACTGCAGCAGGCCTACTGGCCCATGCTCAGCAGGTCCAATTCTCCCACCGGCTTTAGCTATGTGAAGGCTTACTCAGCCCTGTAACAACTTCAGAAAATTAATGAGTAGAAAAAGAAATAATAACAGACAATGATAAACACTTTATTATTTAGAAAATAGAAAATATAAAACACTTAAATATGAAATATTGATCCTACTTTAAAGAAAATGAAAAATGAAAAATATAAGTGATATCTGAATTCAACGCTAATATATATATATATATATATATATATATATATATATATATATATATATAAAACTTGGGTGTCTGGTGTTGGTGACACTGCGTGCTGTTGAAATCGTAGCCGTTGCTGATGTGGGCGGGGGGTCGCAGGTGTTGGTGACAACCCACTGGCTCGTTCTTCACAGATTTTATAGCCGTCAATAATCCGTCCAGATGACAGAAAAGCAGGTTTTTTCCACTGCAATGATGAGGGGTTATATCCTGCTACTTGCATACACAAACAGGTAAGTGGATCAAAAACGGGACGTCTCTGAACGTTATTCCGTCTCCTTCAATTCTACTCGTTGATTGGTAGGTGACCTTCTCTGCCATTTCAAGAGTAGTGCTGGGAGCTGTGAGTCGAGTGATTTACTGTTTGACCGGAGCCCCACACATCACCTTTCGGGGGGGGGGGAAGAGGGAGGGGAAGGGATAGCGGGAGCTAGACTGACCCTACCTTAACAAGTAGCCGGGAATGAAACTATTGTTACTATATACTCCCTCACTACTCCTGTCTATTGAACTTTTCCCTCACAAGCCAATGCCTTGACTTAGGTCAGTCGCATTCACTTACGAGAGGAGCATGGCATCTCACCTAGTAGCACATGCTAGTCAGGTCTAACTCACACCCACCCACACCGACTCATGTATTTATCCAACCTATTTTTAAAACTACACAACGTCTTAGCTTCTATGACGGTACTCTGGAGTTTGTTCCACTCATGCACAACTCTATTACCAAACCAGTGCTTTCCTATATCCTTCCTGAATCTGAATTTTTCTAACTTAAATCCATTCCTGAAAATCCTGTCTATGTTAGATATTTTTAGTACACTGTTTACATCCACTTTATTAATTCCTGTTTTCCATCTATACACCTCAATCATATCCCCCCTAATTCTACGCCTTTCTAGCGAGTGCAGATTCAGGGCCTCAGTCTATCTTCATAGGGAAGATTTCTGATACATGGGATCAACTTTGTCATTCTCGTTTGTACGTTTTCCAGTGCATTTATATTCATTCTGTAATATGGTGACCAAAACTGTGCAGCATAGTCTAAATGAGGCTTAACCAAAGATACAAAGAGTTGAATGTCGTGAGCGGCTTCAACGGGTGTGAGCTGAACGGCACCACTAGCGGCTCGGCATGCTGGACTATCGGTCTCATCAACGCTAAGGTGAAGTATCTCACTGCAGAGACGTTTGGACTCAAGATCGCTGCTAATGGAGTGTCACTTAAAAAGAAACAGTTGTGGACCTTGGAGCCCACCTTCCAGTCTCACCTTGATAAATATGAAGTTTCTTCCACTTCCAGCTCTAACGTATATGAAGCTTCTTCCACTTCCAAGCTCTAACATATATGAAGATTCGTCCACTTCCAAGCTCTAACATACATGAAGCTTCTTCCACATTCTGCTCTAACATATATGAAACTTCTTCCCCTTCCAGCTCTAACGTATATGAAGCTTCTTCCACTTCTAGCTCTAACATATATGAAGCTTCTTCCACTTCCAGCTCTAAAATATATGAAGCTTCTTCCACTTCCAAGCTCTAACATATATGAAGCTTCTTCCACGTCCAGCTCTAACATATATAAAGCTTCTTCCACTTCCAGCTCTAACATATATGAAGCTTCTTCCACTTCCAGCTCTAACGTATATGAAGCTTCTTCCACTTCCAGCTCTAACATATATGAAGCTTCTTCCACTTCCAATTCTAACATATATGTAGCTTCTTCCACTTCCAGTTCTAACATATATGAAGCTCTTCCACTTCCACATCTTCGTGTTCTAGGTTAAGTTGGTCCACCTGCCTGGAGTCTACCTGGAGGGTCACCTCCCCCCTCTCCACGTGGACCAGTCCTTGACCAAGTCTCTTGGCTGATCAGAGCTTGATCAACCAGGCTGTCACTGCTAACCACATATAGTCCAACGTACGAACCAGAGCCACGAACATTTTAATTTATGTTTTTTTATTAAAGAAATGTATTTCTGGGAATATACACAAACACTGATCTCTGGCCGAAGGAGACTCGAACCTACGAAACTTGGAACAAGGTACGCAGTACTTTACCATTCTCACTATTCGGCTAGAGATCAGTGTTTGAGTATATATCGCCTGCTCTTGCGAATTCCTTTCATTGTTACAATCTCTAGTAAGGCTGATGGATGCAGGGGATGAGATGAAAAGCTGTAAGCCTTCTCCCTGAAAGCTGGCTGCCTTTAATTAACGTCTAGCGCAAGCTGGACGCCAAGGTATTGGTCCAGTGTGTTGAGAATGGTAAAGCACTGCGTACCTTGTTCCAAGGTTCGTAGGTTCGAGTCTCCTTCGGCCAGAGATCAATGTTTTGTGTGTGTGTGTGTGTATATATATCTCAGTAGTAGTAACCAGTTACCAGTAACCAGTGTACCAGTAGATGACTCACTACCAACCGTCTCTGCCTGAGTCACTGTCTGTATTCATATTGTGCTGACCACAGCAGTATTCAAAGACCCCCTCACATATGGGTACTGTGGGCGGCCAGTCAGTTAGACAAGAGTGAGCAAGGAGATAGGTCACGGCTGTTTGGGCGCTACCCACATTATCCGTAATTATACGTACTACCAGCCTACGTGAGTATTACTTTACCCTATCCACGTGTTCGAACTCCCACATGATAAATGGTGGCACCGGTGTGGAGCGTGGATTTAAGTTTTTACGGGTAATTCAAGACGTTAGAAGACTGTTTGTGAGTAGCCGGCAGGGTCAAAGGTGAACCGTCTCACCCACCAGCTACTCGCTCCCCTCACAACCTCCAGCCTGCAAGCCTGTTGCAGCCGTTTTTTCAAGCTTCCTGGCTTAGTTCGTGTGCTAATTGCTTCAATCTCCGAGGGGTTGACCCGGATTTTGCAATTAAGCCAGTCAGTAAGCCAGACTGTGGAAGTGAACGCCAGTCAGCCTATCATCCAGCCTGTCTCCTGTCATCCACCTGCTCCTCCGTGCTGTGTGCATCGTTACACGTCTTCCAGTCAGCCATTCTCGTGGGTTAAGCCAGTCAGCCAACCCAGCTTCTAACCCAGCTGAGAGAGAGAAGTAAGCCACGCAGTAAGAAGTAAGCCAAGTTCCTCTGAAGTAATCGCTTTGTGCTCCCAGTTGGATACTAAGAGTGACTTTCACCATCCCTGTGGCATAGTGGCTTATCAAGCCACCTTCGTGGGTAGTGAGTGGAGTGCGCGCCAGAGCGCCAGCGAGAGTCACACCCACCACCATTCTACTCACACCACCCACCACCACCACCACCACCACCAGCCACCCACCTCATCTACCTGTGGTTGTTTGCACCTTTGTACCGGGTCCTAATACTGTTTTGGCTCACATAATTGGTCAAGAGATGTAGCTGAGCGCCGACGATAAAGCCAATTATGTGAGTTCACCGAGAAAGCGCATTTCTTCACGACGACAGTGTGAGTGTCGGCGTCATCACCGCGCAGGACAACCTTCCTCATCACCAGTCATCACCGTCGACTACTACAGCCTTCAGCGATAATTTTCTGTTTAGAGACATTTTTCTTGCATTTAAAGACATTTGCGCGTGTGAGACATTTATAGTAAATTTCTTGTGTACTCTAAACCTTGTGTTTTCAGTGTAGACTCAGTGTTTCTTTGACTCGTTATTTTACAATATTTTTCAGTGTTATCGCTCATCTCATATTTTTTTATCTGTGTTTTTTTTATGCTACTCTCTGTCTGTAGTAAGTATTATTGTGTAGTGTACCAGTCAGTCACTCTGTGTGAAGTGATTCATTTTTTTTATCGTGTATTCTTTCAGCATTGTATTCTCCAGTAATTGTCATTGTATTTCATGCAGTGATATTCACCCCAGTATACCAAATTATCCATTTATTTCTATGTGTGTCTTTTTTTCGTATGCCAGCAGTGTCTCATTCCTCTAATTTTTTCGCAGACTGTGTACCATTATTTTTGCCAGCAAATTTTTGTCGTATCAGTCACAGCAAGATTTTGTTGTAAGAATATACTAAAATAATGAATACGTGATTAAGTGTTGTGTGCCCTGCCACTGTAAGTGTTACACTTCCCGTTTTGTTCCTTTGTTTTATTTTTATTCATATTTTTATATTTCTTTGAACAAATTCACTCTTGATGCAATTTCAATTACTTTTAACGTAAAGTGTTTTCTTTACTCTGTTTGAGTAAATTGTTTTGTCTAATTTACAATTAAGAGTTAAAGTGTTCAATCAGTTTTTCTTCATATTTTTATTTCATTGTTTAACCTGAGTTTTCCCAGTGAGACTTTATTATTGCAGTGATTATTTCTACACCTTATTTTGTTGCACTTGTTCTGCAGTGAATTATTTTCTTTTGCACTTGTTCTGCAGTGAATTATTTTTTTTATGAATTATATTTTAATTTTGTTTATGCATTCTTAGACAATACTTAAATTTCCCAGTTAACAATTTAGTAATTTTATTTTATACTTTTTACATTGATTTAAAATTTTATTAATTAATTCCTTTATTAGCAAGAGTAAAGACAGCTCATTTTGCATTTAATTCAGTCTCCAGTAATATTTTTACTTGTATATTTCAATGTAATTTTTTTTTCTTGGCCAATAGTCCTTTACATTGAGTTGTCCTTCCTCTTGCAGTGTATCTTAGACATTTTTTATTACTTCTGCAGAATTAGTTGCATCTCTTTTATTTCAATTCTAGCATTTTGTATCATTTTTATTGTTCATTATTTTTGCCTTAATTGTTTTTGTGCAACTTCTTTGCCATTATGTCTCACATACCGTCAAGTGATACTTTAGTGAATGTCGACACTCAGACCTCTCAGGCTACTGCTGCTCCTGTCATCAGTCCTCACAATTCCTTAGCGACTGACAGACCGACCCAGACACCGAGATACTATAGTTATACTCGTGATTCCCTTGATGCGTTACCTTTATTCAATGGCCATGTACATAGTCTTGAAGCATGGTTTGCGGCCATTCGTTCTCGTGCTGGTGCTCTAGTTGAAGGTCCTCCTTCAGAGGAAAGTCTTATCAGACTTGCTAAAGAAGCTCTTCATCGATCCCCTGCTGCTGTTCACGTTGTTGATCTCCTTGATATGCGTGACTTCAGGAATCTTACTAAGTGGTCACAATATGAGGAACTGATTCGTTCTTTCCTTGTCCCAGTAAAAACAGCTGATCCATATGTCGTTCTTAGGGAACTAGTGAATGCTACACCCATGAGTAATGAATCGTTGAGTGCATTTGCTGTTAGATTAGACAAACTTTTATCATCATTTATCAATGCTGTCCAGTCATCAGCTTTTCTCCCTGAAGAGGTTAAACCATTCACAGAACCGTTTGCTAAAATAGCAGCTTTTGGAGCAATCAAAGAACTAATGCCGCCTGCTTCTGTGTGTGCTTATGAGGCTCATCCTCCAACTGTGACGATGGAACCACTTACAGCCTTAAATCATGTACGTTCCTTGTGCCCCCAGGGTACTTTCCCATGTATTAAAAGTAATTTCACACCTATGCCTCAGTCTGCACCACCTCTTGTTTGCGCCACAGAGACAAATCGTGGTCGTCAACCATCTCAGAGATCACCAAGAACCAGTGTACAGAGTCGTTATAAACCTCGTAGTATTCATAGTACATTCAGTAACCATAGTCGGCGGACTTGTTACAACTGTGGTTTCCGTGGCCATATTGCAATTAATTGTCCTGATAGTTACCCTAAGAGACGTCGTACTGATGATGAGTACCCAGATCTTCCCTACTGTACTTATCATAGAATACATGGACATGACACATCTGAGTGCAATGCTCTCTATAACCTTCAGTACTCTAGGTCTTTCCGTGGCCGTTCCAACCGCAGAACCCGTAGAGGAAACAGATCGTGGTAACCAGAACCGTGGCTCATTCTTCCAATTCTCAAACTAACCAGAACCAGGCTCATTCTTCCAATTCGGGGGAATTCGAGCGCCCCAGTCAAACCGTCCCATGGTGACAGTAGGTGATAATGAGTACACCATCCCCGTTCACAATTCCTTTGAAGCCTTAAGCAGTCTCGAGAATGACAATCCTGCTGATGATGTTGCTTCACATGTCTCTGACATAGATGATTTTGGGGATGAAGTGGAACAAGTCTTTTCTGATGACAATCCACCTTTTTGTTTGCACATAACTTCCAATGCAACCATAGGCCCTATAGTGCAAGCATCTGTTCATAATGCGCCCGTTCATTTGTTCATGGACTCTGGTGCGCAAGTCAATATTATTAGGTCTAGTTTGTTTAAGGATAAGCAGTTACGACATGTCCTTCTCGTAGAACCGACTCATGTGTCCTCCCTTAGTGGAGTAGCTGGTTCTCACCTGCGTGTCCGAGGTCGGACTTCCCTAACCTTTTCTATCCAAGGTAGAGACTTCACTGCTTCCTTCCTTGTTGTCGACCAGATTACTTTCCCTGGTGACCTTCTACTGGGCTTTGCTTCCATGCGAGACTTACGCATTGTGCTCGACCCTTATCGATGGCATGCCCAAATTGACGACTTGATCGTTCCATTCTGGGGTTACCAGCTTGGATCAGAAATCTGTCATACTGCTGCAGAGTATGATGTACGGATTAAGTCCTTACAAGGCAATGCATTCTCCAGTAGCGTACCCAAGCGGTCAGGCACTGGTAATTCTGTCACTCCCATCAGTGTTCCACCTATACCTTCAGACTTGCAGGATAGTCCGTTGCCTCAAGTGTCCGAGGACACTCAGACTGCCTTGAGTGCACAACCTATCCCTGCAATGACTGCTAGTTCGAGTAGTAGTTTCTCCACAGGGGATGCCTTGTCAGAAAACGATTACTTGAAACTAGTAATGCCATCTCTTGTTGATGTCACATGCCGTCTGCAGAAAGACGTCTCTGTTGCGGCTAGTGCTCTCACTAGAGTGTCTGTAGTTGTTCCTAGTGTTCCAGATGGTGATAACGTCCTAGTTGACAGTGATTCCTGCAAAGTAAAAGGTCTATTTGTTGAACCATCCTTACATGTTGTAAGAGATAGTAAGATCCATTTCTTCCTGGCCAACACTTCTGGTCACAGTGTTCGCCTCAGAGCAAATACCAATCTTGTTGACCTTGTTCACTATCCTTACCCTGTTCAGGTAGAGGATGAGTTGTCACCTGACCAGTGGGTCGGTGCTATTTCTACCGGGGAGACCTCATCCACTTCACTGGATCAATCTGTTCCACCAGTTGAGGAGAAAGACTTAGCTCCCACTGACTTCCCAGATGAAGTCAAGCGTTTGTTGACTCTGTTGAACAAACGTCGTAAAGCCATTGCTTTACCAGGTGAGAAGATGGGTATAACGAACTTATTGTCCCATCGTATTCCACTTGAACCTGGTACTAGACCTATCTACATACCTGCGTACAGAATGCCTCATTCACAAGTTGCTGTCGCAGAAGAATTGATCAATCAAATGCTTGATGATGGAGTTATTGCACCTAGCAATTCACCTTGGAATGCACCCTTGATCCTAGTACCTAAGAAGGATGGTACTTGGCGCCCAGTGATTGACTTTAGGAAGTTAAACGCGAAAACTATTCCAGATCGCTTCCCACTTCCTGTACTGGGTGATCTTTTACGTAACATCGGAGATAACAAAGTCTTTTCAACCCTGGATTTGTTACAAGGGTTTTGGCAAGTCCCTCTTCACGAGGACAGCCAAGAGCTAACTGCATTCTCCACTCCTACAGGTCATTATCACTTCCTCCGTATGGCGTTTGGATTACGATCTTCCCCTATCACGTTCTCAAGGCTCATGACTAATATCTTTAGAGGTCTCATAGGTAATGCACTTATGGTGTACTTAGATGACGTAATCGTCATGTCTAAAGACGTGGATACACACTTGAAAAGACTTGATGTAGTACTTGGTAAGCTTGAAGAAGCCAATTTAAAGATCAAACTGTCTAAATGTCAATTTTTCAGATCAGAAATTAAGTTTCTTGGTCACGTAGTCACTCCTAGAGGGGTTACGACTGACCAAAGTAAAGTAACTGCAGTACTAAATTTTCCAACACCCAAAACTGCTGATGCCGTAAGATCCTTTGTGGGCTTAGCAGGTTTTTATAGATCTTTCATTGCCAATTTTTCTTCCATAGCTGCTCCTCTAACTGAGTTGCTTAAGAAAGATGCTCCTTTTGTTTGGACCTTCCGTCAAGAAAGAGCATTCCAAACTCTAAAAGAAAAGCTAACATCTGCTCCAATTTTGAAATTTCCAGATTTTTCTAAGCCCTTCTATCTGACAACTGATGCTAGTTCAATTGGCATAGGCGCCGTACTAGCTCAGAAGACCGATGGCAAGTACAACGCAGTTGCATTTGCTAGCCGAGTCCTTACGAAGGCTGAACGTAATTATACAGTAACTGAGCAAGAAGCTTTAGCAATAGTATGGTCTTTAAAGCACTTCCGAGACATTATTTATCAGTACTCTGTTCATGTCTTGACAGACCATGCTCCACTGATACCTTTATTCCAGAACAAACAACCTACTGGAAGGTTAGCCAGATGGACCTTGACTATCCAAGAGTTCAATCCCACCTTTGAGCATTTACCTGGCAAGTCAAATGTAGTCGCAGATGCCTTATCGCGACATGTTAGTATAGTAACTGCAGACCCTCCATTTAGTGCTGAAGATGTAAAGAATGCTCAACGAACAGATCCCATGTGGTCTGGTGTGATTCGATTCCTGCTCCAGGAAGATCTTATTCTGACTGTGAAGCCACCAGCACCCATCAGTGACTTTGTCATGAACCAAGAATTACTGTATCGAACAGCCGAGTTGGGTACTCCTAGCAGAAGAGTATACCAGTTAGTAATTCCACAGTCACTAGTGAATGTAGCCTTACAGCTAGTTCACGATGTACCAGGTGTTGCACACCCTGGTATGGATCGTTCAGTAAAACAAGCCAGATTGAAATACTTTTGGCCTCGTATGGCAACTGATATTTCTGAGTATGTTAAGAAATGTAGTGTCTGCATGCAACATAAAGGTAATGCTAATGGTCCTAATCCAATCCAAGTGTATCCAACTACTAGCGAACCGTGGGAAAGAGTTGCGCTAGATTTGTTAACTAATTTCCAATGTTCCCTCCAAGGCAACAAACATCTGTGTGTTATGGTAGACCATTTCACCAGATATTGTGAGTTAGTTCCTATTGCAGATAAGACTGCCGAGACAGTAGCTAAAGCGTTTAAAGAACGCATTATCTGCAGGCATACCACCCCTAAGTCCCTAGTAACAGATAATGGAGGTGAATTCTGTAATGAGATTCTTGAAAATTTGTGTACCTTGTACAAGATCTCTAAATCCACCATTGTTCCTCATCATCCTGCCAGCAATGGGTTAGCGGAACGAACCAATAAGAAAGTACTTGATGTCTTGAGAGCCACTATCAATCCCAACAGTGAAACTTGGGATGAAGTTATACCTGATGTGCAGTGTGCTATAAATTCTGCTTACAATGTTTCTATAGGTGACACTCCACATTATGCATTGTACGGTGTAGATAAACGTTTGCCTTATGAGTTGTTATATTCTAATCCGAAACCAAATTACAACCCTGATGATTTCATAGCAACTCGTACCAGCTTAGCTCAAAGTGTTTTTAGAAGAATCCGTGAAACACTTCATAAATCAACAGCAGAATTTACAAGAGTCGCAAACACTCGAGCAAAGCCATCCAAAATCAAAGTAGGTTCGAGAGTTATGCTGATTAACTTTAACAAAACGTCTGCAATGCCAAAGCTTGATCAAAAGTTTGTTGGTCCTTATCGAGTAGTTGAACATATCACTGGTAATAAGTATAAGGTTAGAGAGATTAGTACTGGTCAGTATAAAGAATCGCATTTAGATCATATGAAGTTAGTATGTGATGATAATGATGTTCCAACCCAGACTAATGTGACAGACTCTGACAATCCTCCTGATCCTGTACTCTCTTCCTCTGATACTCAGTCAGACGATCAACCTGAATGTCGTTATTCCCTACGTACACGACAGGTATTGAGAAATCCTCAAGTATCATTTGTAACTTCCAATTCAGATTTGCCTCAAATACAGCATGAGTTAGCCAATGCAACAGAGTTTGATCCTCCCAGAGATGACACCCATTCTGCATATGTCAATCTTACCCTAGCAGAGTTGGGGTTAAATGTAAATAACCTGTATAGATGAATAATTACAGTATCAACTTATCAGTATTCAAAAATTTTTTTTTTTGTGTTCATGTTCTCTCCGCATTCTGAGAGTTAACAGTCTAGATTTGAGTGCACCGAATCTGCCTTTCTGTTAAACACTTCTTTCTTTGTATATATTCCTCCCTCAGAATCCGTAGATCACATGAATACAGATCGATCGATCAAATTTTTTTTTTATCACTTCTATTGTGTAATCCCAACGTTGAGTTTCATTCGATGAGTTGTGCTATATTATACCTTGTATTGCATTACAGTTTCAGTTACGTAAGCTTCCATTCCAATGTTCTACTTATGTATGTTATAATGTTTAATTGTTGTGTACTTTGACATTGTATAGAATCAGCCCAAGCCGTATACCTGCCATCTCTAGTTTGTATTAGTTGTATGTCGGGACGACATACGTTAGCGTCGCCGAGCTCTCAGTAGTAGTAACCAGTTACCAGTAACCAGTGTACCAGTAGATGACTCACTACCAACCGTCTCTGCCTGAGTCACTGTCTGTATTCATATTGTGCTGACCACAGCAGTATTCAAAGACCCCCTCACATATGGGTACTGTGGGCGGCCAGTCAGATATACGAGAGTGAGCAAGGAGATAGGCAGGCTGTTGGGCGCTCCCCACATTATCTGTAATTATACGTACTACCAGCCTACGTGAGTATTACTTTACCCTATCCACGTATCGAACTCCCACATGATATATATATATATATATATATATATATATATATATATATATATATATATATATATACAGTGGTCCCTCGTTTTTCGTAATTAATCCGTTCGTGGAGGAGCTACTATAAACGAAATTTACGATTTGCGAATCAATTTTCCCCATAAGAAATAATGTAAATACAATTAATCCGTTTCTGACACTCAGAAGTATTAAAACAAAATTTTTTTTTACATGAAATATACATGTAGTACATAAACAGTACAATGGGAAATGATGAATGAAACATTAACAGCTTAACACTTACCTTTATTGGGAGACTGGAGGAGGAGAGAGATTGGATTGTTTACAGTTTGGAAGGGGAATCCCCTTCCAGCAACACCTCAGGTACCAATTGCTTCTCTGGGGTTGCTTCTCTTCTCTGTTTCTTAATGCCACTAGGACCACCTTGAGAGTCACTCTAGTCTTGTCTCGCAAAGTATCTGTGGAGAGAGCTCTGTTTCTGGCGTCTCTTTGACACTTCCCTAAAATGGTACAAGACTTTGTCACTGTACATATTTCTCACCTTCTTTACCACAGACTTGGCACTAGGAGCTTTCTTTGGAGCCATGGTAGCTTATTTAGTACTTGCAAGCACTAAAATGAGTGGAATATTATGAAATATTTCGTAGGAGCACTTGAGGGGACCTTCACTCACTGGTAAACAATGCCAGACTTGCTGGGAGGGGAGGCCTCACCGGCTCACAAGGTGCGTAAGCGTCCTGGACGAACTACTGTTCGCGAGTCAACCTATGAAAAGCGAGTCCATGTTTATACGAAAATACCCCTATGATTGGCGAAATTTACGATTGCCGAGAACTACGAAAAGCGAGGGACCACTGTATATATATATATATATATATATATATATATATATATATATATATATATATATATATATATATATATATATATATATATATATATATATATATATATATATATATATATATATATATATTCTAGGTAGTAGGTTGGTAGACAGCAACCGCCCAGGGAGGTACTACCGTCCTGCCAAGAGTGTAAAACGAAAGCCTGTAATTGTTTTACATGATGGTAGGATTGCTGGTGTCCATTTTTGTGTCTCATAAACATCCAAGATTTCAGGTACGTCTTGCTACTTCTACTTACACTTAGGTCACACTACACATACATGTACAAGCATATAGTATGTACACACCCCTCTGGGTTTTTCTTCTATTTTCTTACTAGTTCTTGTTCTTGTTTATTTCCTCTTACCTCCATGGGTAAGTGGAACAGAATTCTTCCTCTGTAAGCCATGCGTGTTGTAAGAGGCGACTAAAATGCCAGGAGCAATGGGATAGTAACCCCTTTCCCTGTATAAATTACTAAATATAAAAGGAGAAACTTTCGTTTTTCTTTTTGGGCCACCCTGCCTCGGTGGGATACGGCAAGTGTGTTGAAAGAAGAAATATACATACATATATATATATATATATATATATATATATATATATATATATATATATATATATATATATATATATATATATATATATATATATATATATATATATATAAATATATATATATATATATATATATATATATATATATATATATATATATATATATATATATATATATATATATATATTATATATATATATATATATATATATATATATATATATATATATATATATATATATATATATATATATATATATATATATATATATATATGCAATAAGATCACAGTAAACAGGTGATTTCAGAATATGCAAAAAAACAACCACTCTGAAAGAATAGAGAAATTCCAAGCGCTTTCGTGACTACTCACATTATCAAGGAACTATGAAAGTAAAGCATCCAAGGAAGCTATATAAGGGGTCTGGCCAACACCTCACTATCAGATCCCACAACGGTTAAACACCTGACGCGCGCTGGCGCAACTGGACAGGTCCTTTGCACAACTCACCAACAAACTATTCTACCCAAGAAAATTTAAAAATTATTATTTGTCCAGTGTATTATTAAATTCTTCCAAAATTCTATTAATTATAAATGGATCTAATTTATGTAAGCCAAAGGAAATATTCATATTATTGTCAAAACTGCTTTTTATGAAACAAGATTCAATTATAGTCCTGTCGACCATGAACTTGCTTGATACTACTTTCTCAACTTTTTGAAAATCAATTGGATGGTTAAAATCTCTTACATGAATAAATAGAGCATTGGAATCTTGTCCAGTTCTAATGCTATATTTATGTTGTTTTAATCTTAGTTCGAGATTTTTACCAGTTTGACCGTAATAAACTTTATCGCAAATTTTACAAGGAATCTTATAGACACATCCATCAGCATTTTGGGGGGAATTCTTTATCAAAAGTTTTTTTACTGTATCAAGATTTTTGAATACAACTTTAATATTAAAAGTCTTAAGAAGAGAAGGCATATCAACCAAGTTTTCATGGTAAGGGAGAACCAACATATTTTTAGTTGAATAAGACTGGTTGTCCCTTTTTGGATTGTAAAAAGTATTTCTAGCAACTTTAAAAGATTTATCAATTACATTTCTTGAGTATTTTAAATCATTACCTATTTCATAAATTTTGGATATTTCCTCGTTTATGAACTCATTACTACAAATTCGTAAAGCTCTCAAAAACATTGATGAGAAAACAGACAGTTTGACTTTATCTTAATGCGAGGAATAATAGTGGACATAGGAACAGTTATTTGTAGGTTTTCTGTAAATTTTAAATTTGAATTCATTATTACCCTTAATAATTAAAACATCTAGAAAAGGCAATGAGTTATTTTCTTAAAACTCAACAGTAAAGTTTATAGAATGGGCTAAGCTATTTAATTTTCCAAGGAAATGGTGTATATCTACATTTTTGGGCATAAGACACAAAATATCATCAACATATCTGAACCATTTAGCTCTATTAGGGAGCATTGTGTTAATCAGCCTTGTTTCAAAAAGTTCCATGTATAGGTTACTAAGAACAGGTGAAAGAGGATTTCCCATTGCCATACCAAACTTCTGAGTGTAAAACTTATTATTAAATACAAATTTTGCATCAATAATGCAAAGTTTAATAAGTTTAATGATAGTAGGAACTGGCAATGGTAAATCATAGTTAACGAGTTCTTCAGATAAGAAACTTAATAAATCATCAACAGGAACTTTCGTAAACAAGGAAGTAACATCAAAACTAACCATGTTAAATTCATTTAAGTCAGTCAAGGAGCTTAATTTATCAACCAAGTCTATGTTGTTTTTAACATTAAAGTTAGAAATTTTGCCAACAATAGGGCTCAAAATATCAACAAACCATTTAGATAATTTATATGAAACTGACCCTATGGAGCTAATAATTGGTCTGACTGGATTCCCTGGTTTGTGTGTTTTTATTAGTCCATACATGTAAGGTAAAGATGGATTACTGGAAGTAAATTGTTTGACTAATTCATCTTTGCCTTTCAGTAGAAGTTTTATTGTTTTATTGAAATTGCTGTTAACGGTTTCTAGGGGATTTTTCCTAAGTTTAGAATAGGTTTCAGTATCATCTAAGAGATTATTCATTTTTTCTTGGTAATCATTTTCTTTCATAATTACTATTGCAGTTATTTTGTCTGCTTTAGTAAGGCGCAAATTTTTATTGTTATTAAGTGTATCATAAGACTTAAAGAATCTTTGAGGGCAATTGGGAATGTTTGGTTTTAACATAGAGCTATATACCATTCCTTTACTAATATTAATTTCATCAAAGGATAAATCAGAAATTTTTTTAAAGTTACAAAAGGCTTTTGCAATTTCAACATTATTAAGTTTTTTTGAAGTTGCAAAACTTAGGCCAAAACCTAGAGCAGCAGTTGTATGTTTGTCTAAAATTTCATCTGATAAGTTAATTACAAAATTGTTATTAGCATGCTTTGTCCCATCACTATTTTCAATTAAAATGTCTAATTTTCTTTGTAGTTTACTCTTGAGTTCATTACAAATTCTTCTGAGTTTATTATAGCAATGATCCAACATACTGTGTTTCCATTCTGATGGAATGGCCTGATTAAAAGAGTATTTTTTGTTTCTCAATATTTTGAATGCTTTCTTCTCCTGTATTTTAGTTTTGATGATTTTATGAGAATTATTCTTCAGAAACATATTGAAATAACTAAAATACAGGAGAAGGAAGCATTCAAAATATTGAGAAACAAAAAATACTCTTTTAATCAGGCCATTCCATCAGAATGGAAACACAGTACGTTGGATCATTGCTATAATAAACTCAGAAGAACTTGTAATAAACTCAAGAGCCAACTACAAAGAAAATAAGACATTTTAATTGAAAATAGTGATTGGACAAAGCATGCTAATAACAATTTTGTAATTAACTTGTTTACGAAAGTTCCTGTTGATGATTTATTAAGTTTCTTATCTGAAGAACTAGTTAACTATGATTTACCATTGCCAGTCCCCACTATCATTAAACTTATTAAACTTTGCATTGTTGATGCAAAATTTGTATTTAATGATAAGTTTTACACTCAGAAGTTTGGTATGGCAATGGGAAATCCTCTTTCACCTGTTCTTAGTAACCTATACATGGAACTTTTTGAAACAAGGCTGATTAACACAATTCTCCCTAATAGAGCTAAATGGTTCAGATATGTTGATGATATTTTGTGTCTCATGCCCAAAAATGTAGATATACACTTGGAAAATTAAATAGCTTAGCCCATTCTATAAACTTTACTGTTGAGTTTGAAGAAAATAAATCATTGCCTTTTCTAGATGTTTTAATTATTAATTAAGGGTAATAATGAATTCAAATTTAAAATTTACAGAATACCTACAAATAACTGTTCCTATGTCCACTAGTATTCCTCGCATCAAGATGAAGTCAAACTGTCTGTTTTCTCATCAATGTTTTTGAGAGCTTTACGAATTTGTAGTCCTGAGTTCATAGACGAGGAAATATCCACAATTTATGAAATAGGTAATGATTTAAAATACCCAAGATATGAAATTGATAAATCTTTTAAAGTTGCTAGAAATACTTTTTACAATCCAAAAAGGGACAGCCAGCCTTATTCAACTAAAAATATGTTGGTTCTCCCTTACCATGAAAACTTGGTTGATATGCCTTCTCTTCTTAAGACTTTTAATATTAAAGTTGTATTCAAAAATCTTGATACAGTAAAAAAACT
>NC_091376.1:17595725-17660725 GCF_038502225.1 Cherax quadricarinatus
AATCTTTTAAAATTGCTAGAAATACTTTTACAATCCAAAAAGGGACAACCAGTCTTATTCAACTAAAAATATGTTGGTTCTCTCTTACCATGAAAACTTGGTTGATATGCCTTCTCTTCTTAAGACTTTTAATATCAAAGTTGCATTTAAAAATCTTGATACAGTAAAAAAAACTTTTGATAAAGAATTCCCCCCAAAATGCTGACAGATGTGTCTATAAGATTTCTTGTAAAATTTGCGATAAAGTTTATTACGGTCAAGCTGGTAAAAATCTCGAACTAACATTAAAACAACATAAATATAGCATTAGAACTGGAGAAGATTCCAATGCTCTATTTATTCATGTTAGAGATTTTAACCATCCAATTGATTTCAAAAAGTTGAGAAAGTTGTATCAAGCAAGTCCATGGTCGACGGGAATATAATTGAACCTTGTTTCATAAAAAGCAGTTTTGACAATAATATGAATATTTCCTTTGGTTTATATAAATTAGATCCATTTATAATTAATAGAATTTGGGAAGAATTTAATAATACATTGGACAAATAATAAATTTTAAAATTCTTAATTCTTGGGTAGAATAGTTTGTTGGTGGGTTGTGTGAAGGACCTGTCTAATTGGGCCAGCGGGCCTGCTGCAGTGTTCCCTTTCTTATGATTCGCGCATCAGTTGTTGCCTTGTTGTGGGATGTGATAGTGAGGTGAGGGCTAGACCCATAAGGGGGCAGTCAGTGCAATGATTTTTTTTGTTTGTTTACCGTCCGATTTCCTGTAGTTTTGGTGCACAAGACAAAGTGTTTTCACTCTTTCTTGAAAATATTTATCAAAAATATACCTCAAACAACAACTGAGAAAAGACTGAAAAAGGACTGATTTACTGAAAATGCCCTTGGGGGCGATTTATTCCTATATGGGACGACGTAAGCTTGTTTGGACACTTGGTGCCGAGAGAACAATGCTAATACGAATTTTCTTCGGAACCTTTCCTCTAAATAACTTATCTTTATTTCACAAAAAAAATAAAGTTGGTAGTTCTTGAAATGTTGCAAAAAAAATCTGCCCTTTACTCCCACATAACTCCCAAAGTATTTTGAATATTTCCAAAAATGACCCGAAGGAAATTAGAGAAATCATTATTCTTCAATTTCTGTGAATATTATTCCATTTAATTAAGTAATAAAGGAAGAAATAGGTACAATAAGTGAATAAGTTACTTCCGAGATATTGGCCTGGAACGCCTGCCGGCCCACCATCTCGAATTTTTCTTTCTCGCGAAAATCGCGAATGTTTGGGTGTATTTCTTAGTAAACTGATGTTCTAGTGCAGTTATCCTCTTCAAAATACCGTTTTCTCATACTCAAAGACGACATGGAGAGGAGTAGCTCATTTATATCGAAATATTCCCGATCGTCTCGGCCATATTATGGCCTATTTTATTCAGTCTAGAGTATATAACATGTTTGTATGTTATTTATAGTGTTTATTGTATCATATTAGATCAATTCTGATAGATAAAATAAGCCGTAGAGTTGATATACAAGCTGATATAAGCGTAATAATAAAGTGATTTCTCCTCGCTCTCTGGAGCGGGAATATGGCCAGGGTTCTCAGATGGCTCCTGATTGGCTAGCACTATATGGATAAGCTCCGCTTACTTTTATATGATGCCAAGTAGTCAGTTATTATATTAGAAAGAATAATGCAAGAAAAGCTATAAAAAAACAAGGAAAAAATTCCAAAAAATATATCGGCTGTGAGCAGACTCGCTACCCACATCGCCGTCACCATACCTAATATAAATTACTATAATTTCTTGTAGATACGTCATAGAACATTGATTCTTGTACCAATGTGTTGCCAAAGAGTTTAGCTATTTTTCTGTATAAATAACTCAATTTCCATAATTTTTCGATTTTTTTTGAGCGCGCGGAGAATTAATTGCAAGTGGCATTGGAATTCAACCACAGTAAGTGCAATGTTAGGATAAAAAAGAGGATTTGACAAAAATAAAAATAGAAGTGACGTACAGGATTGGGGTGGAAAAACATATTACTTGAGACTTTCATCGACCGATAAACCTCTGTAGGAAAAGTGTCTAGCAAATCTCAGGTAAGTGTTCAGGAATTTCAGCAAATATCAGGTCTTTTTTTGAGTATGCAGCACCAGTATGAAACTCATGCTCGTTTAATGATGTTAAAAAACGGTAAAAAGTTCAGATGATAGCACTGGAGTAGTCCTGGCGCAAGAGGATATAACCTATAAGAAACTAAAGGAGTTAACTCAAATAGGTATTAAAGGACAGAAGGACCAGAGTTGATATTATAATGACGTTATATTGATCGCTGCAAGATCCCAGAAATGTATACCTGTATTGTATAACTCCAACCCCCTACACCAATGCAAATCAGATTCGCTTTTTACAGGTTATTACAGTGCACACGAACAGCCCATTTTTTTTTAATTTAACAGGAAATTACTACATAAGCGGCCCTCAATTTGCACTAAGAAACACCAACGTTGAAGCCAAATTAAAGGGAAACTAAAGTACACTGGCACGTTAAGTTGAAGTTGCATTATCAAATTGTTACCATTCAAAGTTGAAGACGATTAAAAGAGGTATTCAGAAATTATCACATGAAAGTAAGTATTTAATATTTTCCACTTTCTTCCATAAAAAAATGGCAATTTTGGATTACAATAGACCGAAATATATCCAAAGTTTCCTCTAAGTAAGATTGACCAACGCATAAGAAGATAAGTATGCATAAATTGGTAAGTATGCATGTAAGTAATTGAGTTTTATTAAATTAACATTAATCAGACTAACTTAGACCACGATTCCCCAAAGTGGTCATTATAGATCCCCAAGGGTAAATGGAACTATTGAACGTGTCGATAAATGGCTGAGAATAAAAAGGAAGTCAGTAAATGTCTGGGGATGTGCTATGCGTTGTGTATCTGTGACCTTCCACCCCCTCCCTTTGTCTCTCTCATCTCTTCTGTCCTGGGAAGGATATACGTACATGTAGTATTAATGTTCACTTCATGTACTGAGTGTACTTTCTCACGTCAAACTCTGTTGAAGAGTCATTACATTCCCATACACATAGTAACAGGACTGGTGTCAGATTTACTATAAATTCACTACTGTAACACCCAAAATGGCATTATAAAATCCATAATTATTTTAATATAATATGTGTTTGGTGGTCGATGAACATTCTGAAACTTCATGAAGGGGTCGATGAGTTAAAGAATTTACTCTGATTTATTTCTGATCACAAGAGACTTTCTTCAGTTACTTCACCGACATTAATTTGATTAATAAAATTGGCATATTACAGCTTACAGAAACTAAAATCAAGGCAAAGCTTCCTTTGAAAAATGACTCTGATGTTGTGTGATGAATGTGCTAGTAAAGCATAATTTTTTGCTCTACTGCCGCCTTTGTAAAAAGGAGCAATGTCTCAACTTTTTAGGTCATCTGGCATTTCCGTAAATCTAAGTTCTTCCTTCAGAGAACACTGAGTGCTCAAGTTATTGGTTTGGTTATATTTTCTATTTCTTTTTTCGAATACTATTGGATTAGAGATCACTTCAAATATATTTATAGGGAAGTTAGGAAAATCTAAAACCACCACTCTAGCTCTGTAAATGGACTGCTGAGCATTGGGTCATACTGGTCTTTTAAGATTTCTCTCGATTTTTTTTATCGTCATTAGTGTATAAACCTCCTTTGAGTATTAAACGAACTCAACAGGTGGTTATTGACTTGGATTTCATGTATATATATCGAAGAGCTTAGTATTATTTTTCTTTGCAATTTCCTGGACATCTTTTTGTTGCCATTGTGCCTCCTCCGTCTGGTATGAATGCTGAAGTTTCGTTGGTTATCTCTGGGTTTAGATTGTCTTTCGTTGTAACTTATTTACATTTTAAGCAATTCAATAACATTTTTTTTTCTCTTCTATGCATTCTTCTACGTTCTCTTTATCTCTATAAACTTTTAGGATTTCTCAGTGTAATATACTTAATATGGACTCTGTATGTCTCTGTATTTTGCCTCCTTACGGTCTGCTGCTGGATTAGGATGCTCAGAACCGTTTTCCAGAAAATGTCTTATAGTTCTATGATTGTTTTATATTAGTCTACTCTTTTATTGTTGACAACTTTGGCGTTCTTGTTGGTAAGTCTACGAGGTTGTGATAAGAATATATTGTATTTATGATTGTTCAATCTCTGAGTTCCTCATTGTTTGTGAAGATAAAGAAGAGTATGTTTTCATTTTCAGTAGGTTCTGTTATTAATAAAAAAAGGCACAATACCGTGACTGAAACGATACACAAATAACCCGCACATGGAAAAGAGGAGCTACGACGACGTTTCGGTCCGACTTGGACCATTTACAAAGTCACACTGTGTAACTTAGTAAATGGTCCAAGTGGGACCGAAACGTCGCCGTAGCTCCTCTCTCTTTTCTATGTGTAGGTTCTGTTGTCTGTTGGTTTAAAGGAAACTTTTCACATAAACCTATTAGTTTCCTGGAATGTATTTGTTGGGCTAACTTACTTACAGGCACTTATTCTGGTTTACCAGCTTCCAGTTTATATCTCTGAGGAAGATAATACTTGTAGTATTTTCAAGGTTTTCGAGGCAGTTCTATGAATTCCTCAGCCGTTGCTGACAGCGGGTTTTATAAAAGACAATCATTAGATTCTTCTTCACTATTTTAATTTCTAGCATATATATTTGACGAATCTAATAGTATTTTGCATTAAAATGTCAGTAGTGCTGAAAGCGGCTGACTCCTGCGGCTGAGCGCTGTATTCCTGAGCGCTGTGTTCCTGAATGGCTTCTCGCCGTGCCCGCGCGCCCGCCCGAGCGCCAGCCCGTCCGCGCCGACCCGCGACCTTGACCTCACCCTCGACCACCTCACCCTCGACCACCTCACCCTTGACCACCTCACACTCCACCACATCACACTCCACCACCTCACCCTCGACCACCTCACCCTCGACCACCTCACCCTCGACCACCTCACCCTCCACCACCTCACCCTCCACCACCTCACCCTCCACCACCTCACCCTCCGCCACCTCACCCTCGACCACCTCACACTCGACCACCTCACCCTCGACGACCTCGCCCTCGACCACCTCGCCCTCAACCCCCCACCCACGCCCCCCACCCACGCTCCGCACGCCCGCCCTACCAGGGGCCCGCCCGCGCCCTCGCGCCCGCCCGTGCCTTCTGCAGCGTCGTCCGGATCGCCCCCACTCCCCGAATTTTTTCCGACTTTTTTAAAAAAAAATTTTTTTTAATTTCTTGTGCTCTCCATCTCCTCGGATAAAGTTTTGAGGTTCCCCCTCCCACTTTCACCCAATCCCAAATTTTTCGATTTTTTTTTTCGAATTTCATTTTCTTATGATCTCCTCGGATCAAGACCCTCCCCCCATACCACCCCATCCCAAAATTTCTGCTCCAACTCCTTGGATCAAGTTTTTCTCGATATCAATAATACAAAGAATCCATCTCCTTGGAACAAGTTTTTTTGGGTTCCCCCTATAGGGGTAAGCATTCAAAATGGACTCCCACTGGATTCCCCCCTCTGGGGGCATGCATTCAAAATGGACTCCTACTTGCATTCCAAATTCTCAGCTCCAATTCCTCGGATCAACACCCTCCCCCACACCTCCCACCATCCACTTCTACCCTCGATGTCCAAGTATTTCTACTCCATCTCCTTGGATCAAGTGTTTTGGGTTACCCCCTATGGGGGTAAGCATTCAAAATGGACTCCCACTGGATTCCCCCCTCTTGGGGCATGCATTCAAAAGGGACTCCCACTTGCATCTCAAATTCTCTGCTCCAATTCCTCGGATCAACACCCTCCCCCACACCTCCCACAATCCACTTCTACCCTCTATGTCCAAGTATTTCTACTCCATCTCCTTGGATCAAGTTTTTCTCGATATCAACAATACCAAGACTCCATCTCCTTGGATCAAGTTTTTTTGGATTCCCCCCTCTAGGGGTAAGCATTCAAATGAACTCTCCCTATGGGGCATGATACTTTCTCTTACTACAGGTCTAAACAAGTGTGAGGTCACCCCACCTGTGTTTACTCGGTGGTCATTGACGTCATGTAATGACCTCACACACACAGGCTGAATCTTGTCGACTTCCCCCCTATGTCAGTGATGTCACGTGATGACCACACACACACAGGCTGAATCTTGTCGACTTCCCCTATGTCAGTGACGTCATGTGATGACCACACACACACACAGGCTGAATCTTGTTGAGCAGACAATAAAATGCAGGATAACACTAATACACATTATTTTCATTATTTATTTATTATACAAACAATACATTTCTGGTAAGACAACCAAAAAAAATACAAATTCATTGAAAAAAAGATGCAATTCATTGACTAAAATCAACGTAGAGTAATTCTTTTTCACTTGAAGAAATTCTGTGCATTGTGTTCTGGATCTTCTTCATCGTCACCATCTCAGTATTACACATTTCATATACAACATAGGGAAAGCATTACACATTTTCACTCTAAACCCAGGATAACCCAAATAATTCCATATTTTTTCGTTAATACCCACAACAATCCACAATTTCTTTACAAAAGATTCACTCTCTCGTTTTAACTATTTCATCAGAAAAAGTCTGGCAAGTCTTATCTGACCGATCCCAGATAACATCTCAGGTCACTCCGCCCACAAAGTAACCTTCTCTCTCTCCTTACCCCTTCTCCCACCATCTCACAATTTTCACCCATAACACAATTTTTCTCGTTTTAACTATTTCATCAGAAAAAGTCACCACAACACTTACAACTTATAACCACTTTTCGATAAATTCACTTGTCACAATTTTAC
The DNA here is from genome assembly GCF_038502225.1 of Cherax quadricarinatus. Taxonomy (NCBI): domain Eukaryota; kingdom Metazoa; phylum Arthropoda; class Malacostraca; order Decapoda; family Parastacidae; genus Cherax; species Cherax quadricarinatus. Next base: position 17,602,622 of record NC_091376.1, read on the forward strand.
ATATTACGAAGTTAACACACACACACACACACACACACACACACACACACACACACACACACACACACACACACACACACTTCACTTTGAACACCTTTAAAACACTCTCGTAAATCATTGAATACTCACAAAAATACCATTGAACATTTCGAAACAACACCGAAACACTTCCAAAATATCATTTTGAATACTCCCAAATAAGATTTGACATCTCTAATTTATCTACGCTTATATTATTTCATTAAATTACATCTCATCCACCAAACTCCTCCCTCATTCTCCAGACTTTACAACATTATCACAAAAACTGACTCAAACACTTATAACATGAAACATTTTACCAAATCTAACACAAACACACCCATACACACCACACTTTGCTTTGAACAACACCAAAAAACACCATCAATTACCATTGAATACTCCAAAAACATCATTCGAACACCGGCAAATCACCACTGAATACTCCCAGAACTCCTTCATAAATACTCTTGCACATCATTTGAACACCTTCAAAAACACCTTTGAATAGTCTCAAACACCATTTGAGTACTCCCAAATACACCACTGAATACTACTAAAACACCACTGAATACAGTCAAAACACCACCAAAATCACCAATAACTAAGATCAACATCATAGACTAACACACATTTTCACACAAATCCCCTCAAATCACTATAACAAAGACGATTACCAATTTCTATGAGTACACTCACCTCCAACTAAGATATAACATGAGCGCAAAAAACATGAACACAAACCAAACACACACGAACACTTACAACAGAATCACCTCTTTTTCGGTATATCTAGTTCGTCAACAACGCCCACAATCCACAACACTTACATCCCACAGCACCCACAACCCACAACACCCACAACCCACAACACCCCACAACCCACAACACCCACAACAACAACCCACAACTTATAACCACTTATTTGGCATCTCTAGTTCGACAACAACGCCCACAACCCACAACACCCACAACCCACAACACCCAACAACCCACATCACCCACAACAACAACCCACTTACAACATCTTTTTTGATATCTCTAGTTCGACAACAATACCAACAACCCTCATCACTTACCAATTTATTCACAATTTTTCCTCTTTCGATACAAACTTTTCCCCTTCTTTATACTGAATCTTAAAATGTAATGCACATTCATCCCTACATTACTAAAATTCTAATAAAATCCTCTCCATACCCATCTCCTTGTATCCACATATATTAATATTATACTCACAACAACTAATCATCTCACTACCCAACTATTGCGACATGGTTATACACCCTTCAATCTTTTCCAATGTATCATAACTTTTCACTTCTATAATTTCTTTTATAATATTCACACATTACCTTTATTTTCAATAAAATCCCCCTATATTTCATTAAATTTCTAATACATTAAATTTCTAATCCCCATACCCCTCTCCATCTCACCCACATTTCTTCACACCCATTCACACGTCTCCCTACATACCTCTTCAGAACAAATACAAAAATCACATTTCACATTTCATGACGCAATGCTTTGGGGTAAGCCATATAAGCTCAAGGAGTCTCTCAGAGCGAGGATTGTGTTTCTATTCGGAAATCGAGTAAATATTTCTACCATTGAGTGTGTTTACCAACAAGAAAATAATGGAAATAAATGGTATAAAATACCGACACAATGGAAATATAAACACAAATGCAGTATAATGTGATCCTTTATTGACAACGTTTCACCCAAACAGTGGGCTTTTATAAGTCACACACGGATCTACCTGGGGTTGGAAGGTACGAGAGTATTTATAGTCATGTTCAGAATGTTGAGGTCAGGTGGAGAATGCTGCATCTGATGATCTACCGGGTGGGGTTATAGAGTCTTGGGTAGCTTGGCAGTGTTCTATGTTCTTATGTGGGATAGCGATGAAGAAGTTTCTTGGCGAGTGGTTCAGCTATGTTATAGAAGCCATTGTTCTGGTTGAAATTGTTGGTTATAGAGATAAGCGATGATTCCAGGATTCTTCTGTATTGAGTGTTGTCTTCTGTGGCTATAAGTCTTGAGTTTCTGTAGTTAATTAAATGGTTGTGTGAATTGCGATGTTGTACACAGGCATTCCTTGTATCGTCAGTCCTGCTTGCATATTGGTGTTCTGAAATGCGTGTTTGGAGGTCTCTTGATGTTTCGCCCACATATAATTTGTTGCAGTCATTACAAGGGATTATGTATATCCCTGCAGAGGATGGAGGGTTGTCCTGTCTACTACTGGCGATGTCCTTGATAATCGTGGTTGTGGAGGTAGATACTTGGAATGATGTTTTGGCAAAGATGTTGGAAACATGTTTGGCAATGGAGTTGTTGGGGAGGACTATGTATCTCTTCTCGGCAGTGTCTTCTCTGGGTGTGTTGAAGATGTTTAATGCCCGCCGTCTGCAGTCTCTGATGAAGTGACGAGGATAGTGGAGTTTAGAAAATACTTGTTCAATTATAGTGCATTCTTCCTCAAGGAACTCATTGCTGCAGATTCTGAGTGCACGTAGGAAGAAGCCTATAATCACACCACGTTTGGTTTTGGTGTCGTGGTGAGAGTAGAAGTGGAGAAGATCGTTTTGGTTGGTGGGTTTTCGATAGACTTTAAAACGAAGTTCGTGGTCAGCTTTGCAGAGCAGAACATAAAGGAAAGGAAGAGTGTTGTCGACTTCTTCTTCAAGTGTGAACTGGACTGAAGGCTCGACCTGGTTGAGCTTGTCTTGGAGAGCTTGAACGTTGAAGCGTTTAGGAGTTATGAGGAGAATGTCGTCAACATAACGGAGCCAGGAGACAGACGAAGGAATAATGGTGGAGAAACGTTCGGCTTCTAGATGTTCCATGTATAAGTTCGCCAGGACTGCACTGAGTGGCGAACTCATGGGTAGTCCAAAAGTCTGCTGAAAGAGGTGATTTTCGAAGGAGAAACACGTAAAGCCAACACATAGTTCAACAAGGTCGATGAAATCGCTGGCTGGAATGGGAAGATCAAGTGAATCATCAATTTTCCTGCGCAAGAGATCGATGGCTTGTGTAGTAGGTACTTTGGTGAATAGGGAAGTCACGTCAAGGCTGGAAAGTTTCTTGTTCCTGATGTTGATGTTGCGAATGCGATTGAGAAGATCACCCGAGTGTTTGAGATGTGCTGGACTGATAGTGCCCAAGAGTTTAGAGAGGTGTTTGGCGAGAATTCCTGAGAGCTGGTGGGGAGCACTGCCTATTCCCGAGGATATGGGCCTCAGTGGGATACCAGGCTTGTGAGTCTTTGGCAGGCCGTACATTCTGGCAGGTCTGGGGTTGCCAAACATGTTTCCAACATCTTTGCCAAAACATCATTCCAAGTATCTACCTCCACAACCACGATTATCAAGGACATCGCCAGTAGTAGACAGGACAAGCCTCCATCCTCTGCAGGGGTATACATAATCCCTTGTAATGACTGCAACAAATTATATGTGGGCGAAACATCAAGAGACCTCCAAACACGCATTTCAGAACACCAATATGCAAGCAGGACTAACGATACAAGGAATGCCTGTGTACAACATCGCAATTCACACAACCATTTAATTAACTACAGAAACTCAAGACTTATAGCCACAGAAGACAACACTCAATACAGAAGAATCCTGGAATCATCGCTTATCTCTATAACCAACAATTTCAACCAGAACAATGGCTTCTATAACATAGCTGAACCACTCGCCAAGAAACTTCTTCATCGCTATCCCACATAAGAACATAGAACACTGCAGAAGGTCTACAACTTGTCCAATACCCCTGCCAAGCTACCCAAGACTCTATAACCCCACCCGGTAGATCATCAGATGCAGCATTCTCCACCTGACCTCAACATTCTGAACATGACTATAAATACTCTCGTACCTTCCAATCCCAGGTAGATCCGTGTGTGACTTGAAAAAGCCCACTGTGTGGGTGAAACGTTGTCAATAAAGGATCACATTATACTGCATTTGTGTTTATATTTCCAAGAAAATAATGTTTGATTTTAAGATAAAGTCTCCAAAACTAATTTGGTAATATCCAAAAATGTATTTTGGAAGTGTTCCAATATATTTTTGAATGTGCTCCAACGTAATTGGGAAATGTTCTAATGTTATCCCAAGCATTTTTGTTCATATTACAGAAATCGAGGGAATGTGGCTAAAAATGTGATATATGTCATATCTTAGTTGGATGTGTTCGTGATATAGTTATAAAAATGAGTGTTTTCTAAAAAAGTGTGACTTGTGAATATTACTGAGTCAAAATGCGGGTGACTTTTTTCTGATGAAATAGTTAAAATGAGAAAAATTGTGGGTTATGAGTATAATATTAAACTATGTGGATTTGAGGAGATGGATTTTATTAGAAATTTTGTGAGTGTAGGGAGGAATGTGCATCACACTTAAGAAAAAAAATTGTGGGGATTTCTATAAAATGGGTATTAGCTGGTAGTGTTGATCTTAGTTTCTGGTGATTTTTAGTAGTGTTTGGGCAGTATTTAGTGGTGTATTTGGTAGTACTCAAATGGTGTTTGAGACTATTCAAAGGTAATTGATGGTGTTTTTGGTAGTGTTCAAAGTAAAGTGAGTTGTCTGTGTGTATTAGGTGATCATAGAATTTTGTGAATAACTTAGTTACAGTGATTTTAGCGGATTTGAGATGGGTGATGACATGCATTTGTGGATGTGAAATGCGATTTTTGTGTTTGTTCTGAAGACGTGTGTTGGGAGACGGGTGAGTGGGTGTGAAGAAATGTGGGTGAGATGGAGAGGGGTATGGGGAGGGTTGTATTAGAAATTTAATGAAATATGGGGGGGATTTTATTGAAAATAAAGGTAATGTGTGAATATTATAAAAGAAATTATAGAAGTGAAAAGTTATGATACATTGGAAAAGATTGGAGGGTGTAGAAACATGCCGCAGTAGTTGGGTAGTGAGATGATTAGTTGTTGTGAGTATAATATTAATTTATGTGGATACATGGAGATGGGTATGGAGAGGATTTTATTAGAATTTTAGTAATGTAGGGAGGAATGTGCATTACATTTTAAGATTCAGTATAAAGAAGGGAGTATTCAATGGTAATTGATGGTGTTTTTTGGTGTTGTTCAAAGCAAAGTGTGGTGTGTATGGGTGTGTTTGTGTTAGATTTGGTAAAATGTCTCATGTTATAAGTGTTTGAGTTAGTTTTTGTGATGTTGTAAAGTCTGGAGAATGAGGGAGGAGTTTGGTGGATGAGATGTAATTTAATGAAATAATATAAGTGCAGATAAATTAGAGATGTCAAAACTTATTTGGGAGTATTCAAAATGATATTTTGGAAGTGTTTCGGTGTTGTTTCGAAATGTTCAATGGTATTTTTGCGAGTATTCAATGATTTACGAGAGTGTTTTGAAGGTGTTCAAAGTGATGAGTGTGTGTGTGTGTGTGTATGTGTGTGTGTGTGTGCGTGTGTGTGTGTGTGTGTGTGTGTGTGTGTGTGTGTGTGTGTGTGTGTGTGTGTGTGTGTGTATGTGTGTGTGTGTGTGTGTGTTAACTTCGTAATATGTAAAATTGTGACAAGTGAATTTATCGAAAAGTGGTTATAAGTGGTAAGTGTTGTGGTGACTTTTTCTGATGAAATAGTTAAAACGAGAAAAATTGTGGGTTATGAGTGAAAATTGTGAGATGGTGGGTGAACGGGTAAGGAGAGAGAGAAGGTTACTTCGTGGGGTGAGTGACCTGAGATGCTATCTGGGATCAGTCAGATAAGACTCGCCAGACTTTTTGTGATGAAATAGTTAAAACAAGAAAAATGTCTAGACTTGAGGAGAGTGAATCTTTTGTAAAGAAATTGTGGATTGTTGTGGGTATTAACGAGAAAAATGTAGAATTATTTGGGTTATCCTGGGTTAAGAGTGAAAATGTGTAATGTTTTCCCTATGTTGTATATGAAATGTGTAATACTGAGATGGAATTTCTTCAAGAGAAAAAGAATTACTCTATGTTGATTTTAGTCAATGAATTGCATCTTTTTTTCAATGAATTTGTATTTTTTTGTTGTTGTATTACCAGAAATGTATTGGTTGTGCAATAAATAAATAATGAAAATAATGTGTATTAGTGTTATCCTGCATTTTATTGTCTGCTCGACAAGATTCAGCCTGTGTGTGTGAGGTCATCACGTGACGTCACTGACCGCCGAGTAAACACAGGTGGGGTGACCTCACACTTGTTTAGACCTCTACTAAGAGAAAGTACCATGCCCCATAGGGGGAGTTCATTTGAATGCTTACCCCCAGAGGGGGGAATCCAAAAAAACTTGATCCAAGGACATGGAGTCTTGGTATTGTTGATATCGAGAAAAACTTGATCCAAGGAGATGGAGTAGAAATACTTGGACATAGATGGTAGAAGTGGATGGTGGGAGGGGTGGGGGAGGGTGTTGATCCAATGAGATCATAAGAAAATGAAATTCAAAAAAAAATTCAAAAAAATTTGGGATCGGATGAAAGTGGGAGGGGGAACCTCAAAACTTGATCCGAGGAGATGGAGAGCACAAGAAATTAAAAAAAGAATTTGAAAAAAATCGGAAAAAATTCAGGGAGCGGGGGCGATCCGGACGACGCTGCAGAAGGCTCTGCAGAAGGCGCGGGCGAGCGCGAGGGCGCGGGCGAGCGCGAGGGCACGGGCGGGCCCCTGGTCAGGCGGGCGCACGGGGCGCAGGTGGGGGTCCGTGGGTGGGGGTTGAGGGCGAGGTGGTCAAGGGCTAGGTGGTCGAGGGCGAGGTGGTCGAGGGTGAGGTGGTCGAGGGTGAGGTTGTCGAGGGTGAGGTCAAGGTCGAGGGTCAGCGCAGACGGGCTGGCGCTCAGGCGGGCGCGCGGGCGCGGCGAGAAGCCATTCAGGAATACAGCGCTCAGGAATACAGCGCTCAGGAATACAGTGCTCAGGAATACAGCGCTCAGGAATACAGCGCTCAGGAATACAGCACTCAGGAATACAGTGCTCAGGAATACAGCGCTCAGGAATACAGTGCTCAGGAATACAGTGCTCAGGAATACAGCGCTCAGGAATACAGTGCTCAGGAATACAGTGCTCAGGAATACAGTGCTCAGGAATACAGTGCTCAGGAATACAGTGCTCAGGAATACAGTGCTCAGGAATACAGTGCTCAGGAATACAGTGCTCGGCCGCATACGGCGCTCAGCCGCAGGAGTCACTCAGCCACTTTCAGCACTACTAATGTCTTTCTCTAAAAGAGTCCTACTGCTCTCTATGACTTTTTTTACTCTGTTATGTCTAGAAACATTGTAATCTGTCTGCTATAACTCACTTTTCAAAGCTTCCCTTTTGTGTTTATGTTAATCCAACAAACAACAGCTGCTCTGTGAGGAACACACCTATATAGTTAACTTTGTTATGCTTATTTCTTTTCAGTCCTTGATTATTGGAAAATAAACAAGATAGGAGGATTTCCCAATTGGGATGTTTCTGATTTATATGGGTTTTGTTAGTACCTCTGATACTGAACTACTGAGTAATATGGCTCCAAATATACATATACCCGGTTCCCCAAAAATGTCTGTAATGTGGGTCGTTGTATGTCTGGCCCTTGTGAAGGAGATGTTGGTTTGATATGTTGTATTGCCAACTGTCCATGTATCTCTTATTATGCTTCCTGATACTTTTTTGTTTAAACTTTTGGTATCTCTCTTCCCTTAAAGTTTTGCTGTTGCCTGCTATATATTCTGCCTCTTAATACTTATTTCAATATCGTTATGTCTTCATCTCATGGAACTTTGAACAACTCAGACCGTAAAATTTTCCTTTTCAAAATTGATAATTTGCACATTTTTGGATGCATATTTCTACACTCTATTCCAAAGCAACACCATTCTTTTCTTAGTATATCAGAACACTTTTAAATTTCTATCACTGAGGCAAATTTCCCTAGCATAACATTTACATATTTCATTTTTTTTTATCTTTTTCTGTGGCAACTTCATCTCTGTCTAATGCATGTTTGGTCTCCGTGTCTTTTCCTCTGAGTATATTTCTTATGTTTCACTTTGTCGCCGATCCTTCTCTCAATATAATATCATGTGCAGCACTATTTTTACATCATTATTTCTGTTTCATATTTCTGAGTCTTTTTCTGCCTCATAAACACGCTGGATAACAAGTACATCTTGCTACATGGTTATAAACTATTCCACACTGATAGGGTCAACAGGAAGTGTGGCGGAGTGACGATGTATGTCAGAGATAATTTAAACTGTTGTGTTACACAAGATGTAAGAATAGAAATATCGAACACAGAATCTGTTTGGCTACAGTTTCTCGAAGGTCGTGAGGCTAAGGTCGTAAAGGATTCGATGACTAATCCAAAAACGTTCTTTCAGGTATACAGAAGTAAAATTAGAGACAAGATAGGTCCACTTAAGAGTAACTCAGGTCAGATCACTGACAGTGATAAGGAAATGTGTGAACTTTTCAATACTTACTTCCTCTCAGTTTTTACTCAGGAAGATACTAGCGAAATTCCAGAAATTATAAATTATGTGGAACAGGACGATAATAAAATATGCACGATTGGGGTAACTAGTGACATGGTCCTCAGACAAATAAAGAAATTAAAGCCTAACAAATCCCCAGGCCCTGATGAACAATAGATTCAAACATCTCATTGGTCAAAAAAGAGGCATATATAGGTGTATCAAAAGAGGGGATGGGGAGTTAAGAAATCAATATGTTCAATTAAAGAGAGAAATAAAAAAAGGAATAAGAAAAGCGAAAAGGGACTATGAGGCTAAAGTTCTTTCAGGTATACAGAAGTAAAATTAGAGACAAGATAGGCCCACTTAAGAGTAACTAAGGTTAGATCACTGACAGTTATAAGATTATGTGTGAAATTGTAATACTTACTTCCTCTCAGTTTTTACCCAGGATAATACTAGCAAAATTCCTGAAATAATAAATTATGAAGAACAGGACGATAATAAACTATGCACGATTGCGGTAACTAGTGACATGGTCCTCAGATAAATAGAGAAATTGAAACTTGACGAATCCCTAGACCCTGATGAACTGTTTGCAATGGTGTTCAAGGAATGTAAAGAGGAACTTAGCATACCTTTGGCTAATCTTTTCAACGTATCACTACAGACTGGCATAGTGCCTGATAAGTAGAAAATGGCAAATGTAATACCTATTTACAAGGCAGGTGACAGGTTCTTAGCTTCGAACTATAGACCAATAAGCCTTACCTCTATAGTTGGTAAATTGATGGAATCAATAATTGCCGAAGCAATTCGTAGCCATCTTGAAAGGGAGTTCCTGTTTTATGAATTTACTGACTTTTTCCCTAAAGTATTTGAGGAGGTACATCATGGTATTGAATATGATATTGTGAATATTGACTTCAGTAAGGCTTTCGATAGAGTTCCACATCAGAGGCTGTTGGAAAAACTTAGGGCACACAGAATAGGAGGAGGAATTTTTTCCTGGGTAGAGGCATGGTTGACAAAGAGGCAGTAGAGAGTTTACATAAATGAGGAGAAATCAGACTGTGGGCACGTCACAAGCGGTGCTCCACAGGGGTCAGTGTTGGGCCCCTTGTTGTTCACAATTTACATAAACGACATAATGAGGGAATAAACAGCGACATAAGCAAATTTGCTGATGAGACCAAAATAGGCTGGCCAATTCATTCACTTAAGGATGATTTGAATAGACTGATGCAGTGGTTGGAGAAGTGGCAGATGCAGTTTAATATAGACAAATGCAAAGTACTAAATGATAGACAGGAAAATAACCATGCCATATATAAACTAAATAATGTTGATCTTAATATTACGGATTGCGAAAAGGATTTAGAAGTTCTGGTTAGTAGTGATCTAAAACCAAGACAACAGTGTATAAGTGTTCGCAATAAGGCTAACAGAATCATTGGCTTCATAGAAGTATAAATAATAGAAGTCCTCAGGTTGTTCCTCAACTCTATATATCCTAGGTTAGGCCTCATTTAGATTATGCTGCACAGTTTTGGTCCCCGTATTACAGAATGGATATAAATGCACTAGAAAACGTACAAAAGAGAATGAAAAAGTTGATCGAATGTATTAGAAACCTTCCGTATGAGGATAGACTGAGTGCAATGAATCTGCATTGTCTAGGAAGGCGTAGAATTTGCGGGGAATGATTGAGGTGTATAAATGGAAAACAGGAATTAATAAAAGGGATGTAAATAGAGTGTTAAAAGTAACTAACATAGACAGGATTCGCATCAATGGTTTTAAATTGGAAAAATTTAAATTCAGGAAGATATAGGAAAGCACAGGTTTGGTAATAGAGTTGTGGATGAGTGGAACAATCTCCTGAGTACTGTCATAGAAGCTAAGACTTTGTGTAGTTTTAAAAATAGGTTGGATAAATACATGAGTGGGTGTGGGTGGGTGTGAGTTGGACCTGACTAGCTTGTGCTACTAGGTCAGATGCAGTGCTCCTCCCTTAAGTGATGTGTCTGACCTCAATAGGTCAAGGCATTGGCTTAAGCCTGTGGGAGAATTGGACCTGCCTCGCATAGGCCAGTAGGCCTGTTGCACTGTTCCTTCTTTATGTTCTTGTGTTCTTATTCAGATATATACATACACATATCAAGGTTTTTCTTCTTTTTCTTAACAGTTCTTGGGGAAGTGAAAAAGCTTTCCTCAAAAAAACCCTGCGTGTCGTATGAGGCGACTAAAATGCCGGGAGCAATGGGCTAGCAACCCCTTCTTCTGTAGAAAAAAAAAGTAAAAAAAAAAGAAAAGTGGAAGAATTTTATAAAACTGAGATGCTTGAATGTGTGTGAATGTAGTGCAGATGATAAGAAAGAGAAGAAGTTGGATGTTGCGAGGGAAAAGTTCAGTATAGGAGTATGGAAATTATGAATATATAGTGATGGTTGTTTGTTGGCAGTATACTAGTTAAGTCATCGTGGAGTGTCTAGCTCCTGCTATCCCCCTCTTCCCCTCTTTTCACCCTGTGGGAGGTGATGTGTGACTCTCCACCAGTGGAGAAATCACTTGACTAGTTATTTCCATCAAACCTGTAAGTATGCGTCCCACTCCTGTAACATTTATTTTTATTTCTTTGTTTGCCTTAAGAGCTTCACTCTTATTTAGGGCTGTACACTTGTGTTTATTCCTGCCTTGCTTTAAATTTAACGTCACTTTTTAATCCTCACCATTTCTTTTAAAGGTTGTACGCCTATCGTGTGAGTAATTTAGCGAACAGGGTCTAACTATTTTTCATTTATAGCCTTGAACTGTCGGCGTGGGTCATCTGACACGAGCGAGGTGAAGATAAGGACAGCAGGGATCTAGCAAAGATCTATTGAGCTAACAGCACATACCTACGATCCAACCGCCCCCTTTCACTCGTAACCGATCACCCCAGCCAGCTACACACCCAGCATAACTACTTGTCTTGTCGGACTACTCAACACTGTGGTGATAAGATTGGATATCTAACATTTTCAGCACTGTGGTGATAAGAGTGGATATATAACATTTTCAGCACTGTGGTGATAAGAGTGGATATCTAACATTTTCGGCACTGTGGTGATAAGAGTGGATATCCAACATTTTCAGCACTGTGGTGATAATAGTGGATATCCAACATTTTCAGCACTGTGGTGATAAGAGTGGATATCCAATATTTTCAGCACTGGTGATCAGAGGACAAGTTCACCTTGGCACAATTGTATTGTGAAAGCCTTCATGTGTCATGAACAACCATAACGACACCCCCCTCCCTATTCTTTAACAATGGCTTCAGTTTTTACAACGTGCTGTCAACAACATCGACACGCCCTTCTACAACTACATCTGTACAAATTAGCTTTTAATTCAATTATCATTTTTACATTTCATTTTCATTTTTCTTTCAAATAGGATTAATTCTCATGTTTAATTGTTTTACATTTATGCTTGAAATCATGTAATAAAAGCGTTTATCTATTCAAGTTATTATGTTACAATAAGGATCAGAGGAGAAAAGTGGGTCATAATAAGCGTGTATGCATCTGGAGAAGAGAGGAGTGAAGAGGGGAGAGAGAGATTTTGGGAGATGTTAAGCAAGTGTGTAGGAACTTTTGAGCCAAGTGAGAGAGTAATTGTGGTAGGGGACCTAAATGCTAAAGAAGGAGAAACATTTAGAGAGGGTATGTTAGGTAAGTTTGGGGTGCCAGGTGTAAATGATAATTGGGGCTCTTTGGTTGAACTTTGTATAGAAAGGGGTTTGGTTATAAGTAGTACATATTTTAAGAAAAAGAGAGTAAATAAGTATACATGATATGAAGCAGGGCGTAATGACAGTAGTTTGTTAGACTACGTATTGGTAGATAAAAGACTGTTGAGTAGACTTTAGGATGTGCATGTTTATAGAGAGGCCACTGCTATATCATATCAGAATAAATGGTAGATGGGATACAGGGAAAACAAAAGCAGCAGTAAGAGGTGAATGCTTATAAACTACAAGAGGAGGCAGTTAAGATAAGATATAAACAAGTATTGGAGAATAGATAGGCTAGTGAGAGTATAGGCAATGGAGTCCAATATATGCGGGGTAGGTTTGAGAATGTAGTGTTAGTGTTCAGCAGAAGTTTGTGGTTACAGGAGAGTGGGTGCAGTAGAGAAGAAGACCGATTGTTGGAGTGATGTTGTAAAGAGAGTAGTAACGGAAGAAAAGTTAGCATGAAAGGGGTTTTAACAAAGTAGAAGTGATGCAAGGAGGGAGGTCTATATGGAGAGAAAAAAAGAGGTTAAGAGTGGTGAAGCAATGTGAAAAGAGAGCAAATAAGATAGTGGGTGAGATGTAGACAAAATTTTGGTGTGAGATTAATAAGTTGAAGAAGTGCGTCGGGGAGTGGGTAGAATGAAAGGGGGTAAAGCAGCTGGGATTGATAGGATAAAAACAGAAATGTTAAAAACAGGTGGATTTATAGTTTTAAAGTGGTTAGTGCTTTTATTTAATAAATGTACAGAAGAAGGTAAGGTACCTAGGGATAGGCAGAAAGCATGCATAGCTCCTTTGTATGAAGGTAAAGGGGATTAAAAGGTGTAAAAGTTATAGGGGAATAAGTCTGTTGAATATACATGGTGAAGTGTATGGTAGTTATTATTGAAAGAATTAAGAGTAAGACTGAGAGCAGGGTAATGGATGAACAAGGAAGCTTTAGGAAGACCAAGTAGACCAAGTGTTTGCAGTGAAACATATAGGGGAACAGTATATAGATAAGCATAAAGAGGTTTTCGTGGCATTTATGGAATTGGAAAGAGCATATGATAGGTTGGATGGGGAGGGGGCAATGTGGCTGATGTTCCAAAATGTATGGAATAGGAGGTAGGTTATTGAAAGCAGTGAAGAGTCTTTGCGAGGAGAGTGAGGCTCATGTTAGAGTATGTAGGAGAGAGGGAGATTATTTTCCAGTAAAAGTAGGCCTTAGACAAGGATGTGTGATGTCACCATGGTTGTTCAATATGTTTATAGATGGAGTTGTAAGAGAAGTGAATGCTTGGGTGCTGGCAAGATGTTAAACGATAAAGAATCTAACGCAAAGTGGAAGTTGTCACAGTTACTCTTTGCTGATGACACTGTGCTTTTCGGAGATTCTGAATAGAAGTTGCAGAGGTTGGTTGATGAGTTTGGTAGGATATGTAAAAGAAGGAAATTAAAAGTGAATGTAGGAAGGAGTAAGGTGATGAGGATAAAAAAATTAGGTAGCAGAATATTGGATATCAGATTAGAGGGAGAAAGTACGGTGGAGGTGAATGTATTTAAATATTTTGGAATGGACGTGTCAGCAGATGGATCTGTTGAAGATGAAGTAAATCATAGAACTGACGAGGGGGAAAATGTGAGTGGTGCACTGAGGAGTCACTTTATCCATGAAAGCAAAGAGGGGGATGCATGAGAGTATAGTTATGCTAATGCTCTTGAAAGTTAGGAGGAGGTGCGAGATTACCAAAACTATTATCCAGAGTGTTGAGGAGGGGTTGTTGAGGTGGTTCGGGCATATAGAGAGAATGGAACAAAACAGGATGACTTCAAGAGTGTATAAATCTGTAGTGGAGAGAAGGCGGAGTAGGGCTCGGCCTAGGAAAGGCTGGAGGGAGGGGTAAAATAGATTCTGTGTGCTTGGGGCTTGGACTTCCAGCAAGCATGCGTGAGCGTGTTAGATAGGAGGGAATGGAGATAAAAAGTTTTTTAGGACTTGTCGTGTTGCTGGGGTGTGAGCAAGGTGTAGACAGCCTGTACTGTCAGAACACACAGCCTAGCCGTCTGTTCTGACTAGTTCATATTTCGCGGCATTTAAGTGCTGCCCTCTGTAGGCTCACCCAGGTCAGTGGGAGGCTGAGCCCACTCAGTCTCACTCCTAGGCCGACCGACTTGATAGGCACAAGTGCTCCCCCTTCACGGACTGGCTTGCGGTCATTCCCTCACACTGCCCATTGTGTACTCACTCCTATCCAATTAAAGCCAAACTAGTCCACGGCCATATCATTGCTACCTACGCTACCTTCATCAGCACTAAACTGCTGTTCAGCAGCAAGAACAGTAATAACAGTGGTGGCAGCGGTGGGATATCTTTGCTGTGTCAACTTCCCTTTGTGCAAGTGAATTATTTTTATTTTTTGCATTCCAATTTGCAACTGCCAGCACCAGCAATCTTTTTCTGCGTGTTGAGAAAGCTTGCAACACAGTTTAGTGTTGTGTAATACCTGATTTATTTTAAATTTTGTGCAATTTTTGATTACAGGAAACTCAATGCTTGCATGATCCCTGACCAATTTCCATTGCCAGTTCTCAATGACCTGTTGCAGAACATCGGTGATAATATGGTCTTTTCGACTCTTGATCTTCTTCAAGGGTTTTGGCAGATCCCCCTCGATGACCAGAGCAAAGAGTTGACAGCTTTTTCTACATTGACCAGTCTGAATCAGTTCAGGAGAATGCCTTTTGGCTTGTGCAGAAGTCCGATCACATTAGTCGTTTGATGACGATGATTTTCCGTACTCTCCTAGGTGATATGCTCATGGTCTCCCTAGATGATCTCATCATTAGGTCACAAAATGTCTCTACATATCTCAAAAAACTTGACAGGGTATTGGACAAACTAGCTCAGGCTAACCTTAAGGTAAAGCTCTGAAAATGTCAGTTCCTCAGGAAGGAAATAAAATTTCTGGGTCACATAGTGACTTAGAATGGCAAAAAGACAGACAAGTCTAAAATCTTGGCTGTACAGAAGTTCTCTAAACCTACGATGGCAGATTCAATCTGTTCCTTCATAGGCCTAGTGGGTTTCTACTGGTTTCTCCACCATTGCCACACCCCTGACATGCCTACTTAAGAAGGATGCCTCTTTTGAATGGATGTGTGATCAAGAATGAGCTTTTGTTACCCTTAAGAATAAGTTAACATCTGCCCCAGCCCATAGATTTCCAGATTTCACCAAGGCATTTACCTTCATGATGGATGCCAGCAAAGTTGGCATCGGTGCAGTCTTGTAACAGAAATCTAATGGGAAGCAACAGCCTATTGTCTATACTAGCCGCATCATTACTAAAGCAAAAGTCAATTACTCAGTGACTGAGCTAGAAGCTTTAGCCATTTATGGGCTTTGAGTCACTTTCGAGATATCATTTTCCAATACCCAATAAAGATTTACACTGATCGTCTACCTTTGTTGTCTCTATATGCTAATAAGAACCTCTCGGGAAAGCATGCTCGGTGGTTCCTCACGTTCCACAACTACAACCCCAACATTTGCTATGTACTAGGTAAGCAAAATGTTGCAGCTGATCCCCTGTTGAGGCATATAGCATTTGTGAGTGTTGACAACTCATTCTCCGTCGAGGATCTTTTGAGAGCCCAATGGCAGGCCCCTGTGTGATCACCAATCCTTCGATTCCTGACCAAGGAAGACGTTAGCTTGCGGGTCCAGTCTCCTGTTCTGCTGCAGGACTTAATAGTCAACCAAGGAGTGCTGTGCTGTGTGGCACACTTGGTGGGCCCCGGCAAACCGTACACCAACTGGTGATACCATAGTCCTCAGTAGCAGCTACTCTCAGGCTGATCCATGATGTCCCAGGTGCAGCACACCCCGGGAAGGAACGCAGCATCAAACAGGCAAGAATGAAATACTTCTGGCTTAAGATGGCAGCAGAAATTGCCAAGCAAGTACACCAGTGTGTTGTTTGTCTACAGCACAAGGGTGCTGTCAAGGGTCCCAATCCCATATTGAAGTATCCCATTACAAAGGAGCCCTGGGAGAGAACTTCTGTCGACCTGCTGACGAACTTCTTATCCTTGGAGAAGGGTAATAAACACCTGCTTGTAATGGTAGATAACTTCTGCAGTATTGCATGTCATTCTTCACCATTCCTGCCCACGAGTTCTTCTGCCAGACAATAGGTCAGAGTTCATAAATGCCATTATGCAGGATGTTTGTTCCAGATTTAACATTCACCAAGCGCCAGTAGCTTCACGCCACCCTGCGAGTAATAGCCTTGCTGAACGTACAAACTACAAAGTCCAGCAGGTGCTCAGAGTAACTGTTAACCCAAGTTGTACCACATGGGATGAGGCTATTCCAGTTCTTCAGTGTATGTTAAACTTTTCCCTCAACAGATTGATTGGTGTGACACCTCATTTTGCCTTGTATGGCTACAACAAACTTTTATCATATGAAATCCTGCTTGCTCCTCAACTTACTTATGACACTGATGACACCAGTGTGGTTAAGATACAGATGACACAGCTTGTTATTCAACGAGTATGAGAGAACCTTATGGAAGCTGCAGATAGGTTCACATATGGTCGCAATGCCAACACTAAGGCAAGCAAAGTGGAACCAGGTTGCAAAGTTTATGTTGTTCAACCTGATGCAGACCCCTGGTATGCATAAACTTGTTCCCAAATTTGTTGTCCCTTACCATGTCCTACGGCAGCTTCATGGCAATAAGTTTGAGGAGAGAGAGGTTGCTACCAGAACTATCAAAGATGCTCACCTTGACTACATGAAGTATACTGACCATGTGCAAGCTGAAGCAGAGCTGGAGTTGCATGCATTGCAAAGCCACAATCAGACTCGTCCGAGCGACAACCCATCTACTTCTTCACCCGCTACTCCTACAACTGATGAAAGTCCTGCAAGGCTCCATACTTATGGCCTGAGACCCAGGATAGCAGTACATTTCTTTGACATTAATGTACCTACTGACTTGTCTGAATCCTACGCTGTTAAAGGCAACATTTATGAAGGGATTCAGGGAAACCGGCAAGCCGGACCTGTGTCCTGGAGATGAAAAATATACAGTGTCTGCACTCTGGAGGGGTGTTAATGTTGCAGTTTTATAACTGTAGTGTAAGCGAGTTTCTGGCAAGACAGTGATGGAGGGAATGATGATGAATATTTTTCTTTTTCGGGACACCCTGCCTTGGTTGGAGACGGCCGACGTGTTAAGAATAATAATAATAATATTTGTCTCACCTGAGGTGAAATTTCTCTGTGCTTCAAGGGAAGAGCGCATCACCTGAGCGCTCTTTCCCTGCGTTTCTGACACACCTGTGCTGCTCCACACCTGTGCTAGCTTCCCTGATGCGCTCTTTCCCTGCGTTTCTGACACACCTGTGCTGCTCCACACCTGTGTTAGCTTCCCTGATGCGCTCTTTCCCTGCGTTTGTGACACACCTGTGCTGCTCCACACCTATGTTAGCTTCCCTGATGCGCTCTTTACTTGCGTTTCTGACACACCTGTGCTGCTCCACACCTGTGTTAGCTTCCCTGATGCGCTCTTTCCCTGCGTTTGTGACACACCTGTGCTGCTCCACACCTGTGTTAGCTTCCCTGATGCGCTCTTTCCCTGCGTTTCTGACACACCTGTGCTGCTCCGCACCTGTGTTAGCTTCCCACAAGCTGAATACTTTATTATTTGTTCATGTTCTCACCTTTAATTTATATCTGACAATTTCTCTACGGATGATTAGTTCTTGTGTGATAAATGGTTTAAAACCGACAAGTTGAAAACTGAGAAATGCATTGTCTCAATCTTCAACTGGTTGGTTTTTAGTCATGTATGACATCTGTCAGACACTACAACATCGTGGGATCTTGACACAAGGAATTCTTCAACACCTGTCCAACCTTTGGGGCGAAATCCTACTTCTACATTTGAATGTGTCAAGTGTGATACCTCCTACGACTGCTTCACCTAATCTCAAATTCCTCCTGCTCTTCACCATTCTCCTTTCTAAGGACTGATGAAGCCACTGTGTGGCGAAACGTTTCTTCAGTAAGGATTCCCATATGTTGCATAAGTGTCTCAATCATTAATTCTTGTGTTGGGTTTCATCATTTACATACAAATCCAAAAACACTTTCATCGATTTTATTACTAGCTTGATAGTAAATTCTGTGCTTGAGACATGAACTTTCCGTGGCATAGGAACCATTGCATGCATCTTCCATTAACATCCAAATTCATTCTTACACTTCGTATACATTTAAATCATGATTAAAATTTATCCAGTTATTTAAATCTCATATATATTTTAAAATAAAATAGATTTCTGAAGGTGTCTGATAGCTCTGGCATGATGAAGGCACGAAGGTGGAGTGCTGGAGAAGAAGATACGAGGGAAGTATGTAAACAGAAGAATTCAGTGAAGATGTTGGTCACAGAGACCATTTGTTTCTCACTTCTCTATCATTTATCACCCTGGTATCAATATGCACTATTAGTGGCACTCTCTGTTATACTTCTGTATCAGTTATTAACTGATCAGTTATCAACTGATGCCACTCTCTGTATTATTTTATACTCACATAAGAATCACTCGGTAGCAGCTGCCGTATTATTTAGAGAGATTCGCCAGATTAGTTTTTCATTGAAATGTCAGTGACAGAAAAATGATTTATGCTTCCTAACTTGATATGGTTACTGTTTTAAATTTGTTTTCACACTGACTCGATGTGTTGGCTGTTACGCAAAAATGTGGAATATCTGGGGGCTTGAGCCTGGTCTAAGGGCAAAGGTAAAAGTTACACACATCTCAAGCCCAAACCGGCCACCCAGGGCTATCCCAGTTAAAAACAGAAAGCGCTAAACCAGTATGTGTTACTTCAAGGGGTTGGTTAACAGAGGGTTAGGCAAAAATCCCAATTAGGAAAATATATCTATTTAATCACCATAACATAAAAACCTTAATTCTACACGCCCAAATGAAGGTACACACAGCTGGCTGGAGGTTCAGCCACCATAACACTAGGCTTCGTCAGCGTCAGGCCGTCATGACACCACAAACCTCATTTCTTACTTCATCACTCATCCCACAGCACCCTGACCATGTCAGTGCCTGGGTTAACATACAGGTAAGCCATATGAAAGCCTATGGCTTGAATTGGATAAACAAAATGAGTGTATTATTGCAAACTTAACTTAAAATATACAGCATCTCCGACGCCAGCTTCTACCGCCATCCTAACGTCACGTGACCTCCTCCCCCACGCTTACTCTGCGTACCCAAACATCCTTGGAAAATAAATCAATAACTCCATTCTTTATAATTATAGTTAGAGTACTTTACAGTACCTCCAAAAGCACATTATGAATTATAAAATTATTCCTTACAACTACAATATTCATATTATTATGGCACACTTCCCCACTAATATGTACATACGATGTCATGGAGAACCCTGCATAACACCCCCACCCCCAGACCATAGGTCTCACTCTGCTAGTGGGGTCCCAACGGACACGGCTAGGCAAAAAGAAAAAAAAAAAGAAAATAAGCCCCACATTAAGGTCTGAGGCAACTGGCAAAATGATAACTGGGGAATGACCACCATACAATCACGGTCTTTTGGTACTACAAATATGCAATATTTACAAACTGAGGTACTAGAGTGCAGACATATGAAACTCATTGAACATAAAAGTGATCAAGTTCTATGTCCAACGAGCTCACAGTCACACTCTTAGACAGCTGTTTTAGGAAAAGGCACCATTACAACACAGCGCTGGCCAGGCGCTGGCATTGATGCATTTTACCTAAATTACATCAAGCAAACTTATAAACAAGCAAGTAAACTTTATACAAAAGTGCCCCTGAGGAATGCCGTTTAATGAAGTAACACCAAAGTTCAGTATGTTGCAAAGCAGACCAAACTGTATGTGCCACCAAAAAAAACTTTTAAACAGTAAGTACATTTTCCAGGAGTTCAAAGAAAAGAAAAACATATGTTACATGTTAAATTCTATGGAGAAAACAACATCACATTATCACTCCCATCTCACAGCAATCTTTAGTAAACAAAACTGGTTCCCCATGACACACCTCTGCGAGAATCAGGAGAGCACAGGAGAGGGGAAAATCTCAGGCCCCTAAAAACAACGGGTGGATAGGCACATAAATCTTGTTGGTGGGACTGCGGCCGTAAAACCCTGGAGTCATCACTGAAGACCCCGAAAAGGTGGACCTCCCAGGCCGCAACCTACATGTCATTCCAAGGACCCAGGAGTCACCCCAGTGGTGATCCAAAACGGAAAAATTGAAAAAGAGTCCTGGAGAACCAAAACACCTCGGATCAAAAGACATGACCCAAACAGTGGAGGGCATCACCGCCAGCCCCACATTCACTAAAACATTAGGTCCAACAGTCCCTATACCAACATAAAACAGAGGCGAGGCATTCCAGCCAACACCTAAAAAACGTAGCATACCTTACCTAGGCATGGTCTTTGATGTGTCTACCCCCCTAAATACACACACACTAGGGAATCCTGATACCTCCAGCTCCAGCTCAACCTGCCCTTCTCCTTTGGATGGCCCAGAGTTCCATCTACTCGTCTACCGCAAACCACTGCAAAATAAGAATAGATAAGTGATCTATACACTACATTGTGCACTTTAAACACGAGACAAGGCATCATCAGCAACCACATTCTCCGCTCCCTTCACATAACGAATCACCAGATTAAGAGGTTGGAGAAACAAGGCCCACCTCGTAAGTCTCTGATTGTGGTTCCTCATTAAGTGAAGGAAACGTAAAGGAATATGGTCACTATACACAATTAAAGGGTGAACTGATTTAGATATATGCACCTCAACATGTTGCACTGCCAACACTAAAGCAAAAACCTCCTTTTCTATGGAGGTATAACTTCTTTGGTGCCTGCTACTTTTTGCTGAGAAGCAGCCGAGTGGCATTACTTCTCCTGCTCTACCCTGCAACAAGACTGACCCAACCTCTGTATCATTTTGCAAAACCCGGGGTGGGTAACTCAGGATTACACATAAAAGATCTTGAGGGTTAATGGCATACAAAAGGTACATGGACAGAGATATTAAAGTTACAAATACGGGTGTGTCCTTGGCACACATGGTCGTGGGAAGCAGATGATGCACCCACTGTTCATTCACACAATTTGCATGTAGTTCATAAAGAGGAGACAAAACCTTATTTTTTAACTGTACCTGGCGGCAGTCAGTGCACGTTTTCAAGGTATCACCTAGTGTGAGACCAGTAAAAAACAACGTCCACCGACTCTCGCTGGATACAAATACAGTCTCTAGAAATAAACACTTCACTTCCTTCAAGGAACCTATTTCACCCCAGCTTACATCATGCCAGACCTGCTGACATTTCACAAAATCGGAAACCTCTACCTCATGGGGTTTAACATGGCCCCATTTTTCAGCATCCCAAAACTCTTTCACTAAGGTGCACCAAGGCTGAGCCAACACTTCAACCAGTCTTTCAGAAGATCCAAATCTTCCACAATCTCTTACAATTTTCCTGCTTACATTATCTTTCTCAGGGACTTTATCCATCATCATTTTGAAGTCACCACACAGTTCCATCATAGCCTTCCCAGGACCCGGTTCCAGTGCCAATCCCATCTCTCCAGCTTCCAGAATGTGTAGCACCACCTCATAGTCCCATGTCATCCTGGGCGGACTGGCAGACTGGTGCACTAGTGCCATCGACCTCATCTTAGCCAAGAATTTTCTGAAACCGAGAAAAAACACCGCCGGGGAAACATCACCATCCTCACGTAGCACATGACTTAATGATTCCAGAGTGCTTCCCCACACGGTAACGAAAGGGAGGGGAATTCCCTCCTCCCAGTCCTGGTACTGGGGAAAACAAATATGCATTGCTCTGAGAGACTGGGACAACCATGGAGCTTTTCTTTGACTCCTAGGATGATATACATTTGTAAATTTAACCTCAAGTAGGCCTCTCAAAACTACATGACATTTCATAAAATATGACTTCTGGGTGATTTGTGCAAAGCCTAAGAGACAAAAATGTTTCACCAGAAATCTCAAAACCACACACACAAAATTATTCAGAAAGGGTACAGACTCTGGTAACCTGTTAGAAAAGGAATTTATTAATAACCACTGATTATTTAGCTCTCCCGTCTTAACACTGAAATGCCATTCCTTCAGAATCTGTAAAAAATAGAGACAAAGACACTTTAATAGTTCTGCCGCGTCCACGTAAGCACAGGTCCTCTTAAAAAGAGTCTTGCTCATTTGATCAACTTTGCAAAATAAACACTTGGTAAATTTGGGAACCACATCCTCCGCGACAACTGATAAATGAATAGCGTTCCGGAGGTCACAACCTTCCTGGGCCTCACTCAGCTGCTGCAGAGTCAGGGGAGTTTTTCCCACATCAGCACCAAGACCACTTCTCCAACCGAGTTCCGGTTGAGCCGGTTCATCACTGCTCAGAATCTCCTGCAGGTCAGACTCAATGAACAGGCTCCCCATGCCCAAACCATCACCACAGTGTGCAGAAGGGTCACAGTGAGGCACAGCTCCTACCTTGTTCCCCTGTTTAGTCCGAAAGCACATTGAAAAATTTTCAGGTACCGTTGCTCCAATTGGGTCATTACCACCTTGTAAAGCAGGGTCCTGCAAAACCAAACATTCCTCACTTTTGAGGAGTCCCACAACATTGTTGCCTAGTAGAAGGTACATCTTCTGCAATACCTACAGGTAGGTACCCAGACTGGTACTTAGACTCTATCCATAACCTGTGCACTGGAGTCCTGACAGGGACTCCAGTTATCCCTTTAAGAAAAATGTCCAATCCGGTGTAGGTGTCATCCGACACTGGCAATACACCCCTGTGAAGCAAGGTGTATGTGCTACAAGTGTCCCTCAAAGACATAACACCCGTGACCCTACCTTCATTTTGGTGTAAGGCCACAGTAGACTTACTTGAATAGACCTTCATCCGAGGGTCAAAGACTGCTGGTCTTCTTTGGATACCTTGGGGCAAAACTGCAATGCAAGCCACATCATGTGTAATTGGTGTATTTACTGGAGAAGCATCTGTCGCAGCCTGGTCCCTAAGCATCTTTCGACAATATGGCTGCAGGTGGCCCTGTTTATTGCAATATGTACAGTGATAAGGTTTAAAGGCCCCCTGCCCATCTGACCTAGGTTGGATCCCTTGGTTCTGGGGAACTGGGCTCGTCCCACCTGTTCCTTGTAGTCCTGGACCTGTGACAGCTGACTTAAAACCTCCTCGAGTGGGTACTGGAAAATTAGGGTTATTAAAACCCTTGTGGTTATTAGGCTGATAAATGGGTGACTTAAACTTCCGAAATTTCTTATTCCTATTTGTGGGTGGAGAAAACTTACCATTATTAGTATGTAGGGTGTGGTAACTGCTACCAAATTTTTGGTTAGCTAAAAATCTGTCACCCAGCTCTAAAGCATTATTAAAATCATCAAGATCCTTCTCCTCAAGATATGCCTTAAGGTCAGGAGGAACATTTCTCAAAAGATCCTCTAACAAAATTAAGGTAATTACACCTTCATAATTGCCTACCACCCCCCTTTGAGCGACACCACCTATTTAGAAGTGACATCTTCTCCTTACCATATTCCACCAAAGACTGCCCTGACTGAAACTTTAGTCCTCTGAATTTCTGCCTGTACCTTTCCGGCAACATTTGATAAGCCAGTAAAACTACCGCTTTTAGCTTATGATAATCAGAAAAGGCAGATCCTTCTAAAGAACTAATAGCCTGTAACCCTTTACCAACTAATTGGGTTCTTGCTAATGTCGCCCATTCCTTTTCCAGCCAACCTTGGGATTTGGCCGTACTTTCAAATAACAGAAAAAACTGGTCTGGGTCTTTCTCTAGGAATTTGGGCACAAATTTTATGGCTTTATCCAAATGAAAAACATCTACCCTTGTGTCTGTGTCTGGGTGAGAAGCAAGCTGCCTCTCTTTTGCTCTTTCTTGAGCCCTAAGCTCCTCTAAGGCTCTCTGTTCCTGGATCTTTGTACGCTCAATTCTTAACCGTTCCTTTTCTTCTGCAACTAGGGTTAATTTCATTTGTAAAATTACTACTTCCTTATCCAGGTCCTTATCATGGGGATTTGATTCAATGTCACCTTCCAAATGCATGTCATCCACAGAATTTTCACCAGTGTCAGCCATTTTGGGAAATAATAGCACCAAATCTTACTACCAGCCATAGAACTTACTGATATAAAATAATAAAGCACACAGCAAGGTACATATACTGAAGTAGTATATTCACAAGCAGTTGTCATTTGACTCCCCCAAATTAAACAGGATTGCACACAAAAAGAAAATCCTGGCAGAAAAAAAAATAAGAGCTACTGCACCTGCAAAGGCAAATTATTTCCAGAAATTTAGGTAAGCATATCCCCCTAAAAATCAGCAAGATTGTACCTGCAAGGGTAAATTATGCACAAAATATCAAGTATTAATAACACCCTAAAAATCAACAATATGGCACAGAAAGGTAAATGATTTATAGAGTATTAATTAATAATAACACCCTAAAACCAGCAATATTATACAGAAAGGTAAATTATTCACAGGGTATTAATTAATAATAACACCCTAAAAACTAGCAATGTTGCACACAAAAGTAAAGTATTCACAGGGTATTAATTAATAATAACACCCTAAAAACTAGCAATGTTGCACACAAAAATAAATTATTCACAGGGTATTAATTAATAATAACACCCTAAAAACTAGCAATGTTGCACACAAAAATAAATTATTCACAGGGTATTAATTAATAATAACACCCTAAAAACTAGCAATGTTGCACACAAAAGTAAATTATTCACAGGGTGTTAATTAATAATAACACCCTAAAAACTAGCAATATTGCAAACAAAGGTAAATTATTATTTTAGTGTGAGTGTTATAGTGAATGCTTCCTCTGACCAACCCAGTAAAGAATGATTATTGACTTTCCAGGTTGCAAACTTGAATTACCACAAAAATTTGATAATTCTCCCATTTACAGGCCCCCATGTTACGCAAAAATGTGGGATATCTGGGGGCTTGAGCCTGGTCTAAGGGCAAAGGTAAAAGTTACACACATCTCAAGCCCAAACCGGCCACCCAGGGCTATCCCAGTTAAAAACAGAAAGCGCTAAACCAGTATGTGTTACTTCAAGGGGTTGGTTAACAGAGGGTTAGGCAAAAATCCCAATTAGGAAAATATATCTATTTAATCACCATAACATAAAAACCTTAATTCTACACGCCCAAATGAAGGTACACACAGCTGGCTGGAGGTTCAGCCACCATTACACTAGGCTTCGTCAGCGTCAGGCCGTCATGACACCACAAACCTCATTTCTTACTTCATCACTCATCCCACAGCACCCTGACCATGTCAGTGCCTGGGTTAACATACAGGTAAGCCATATGAAAGCATATGGCTTGAATTGGATAAACAAAATGAGTGTATTATTGCAAACTTAACTTAAAACATACAGCATCTCCGACGCCAGCTTCTACCGCCATCCTAACGTCACGTGACCTCCTCCCCCACGCTTACTCTGCGTACCCAAACATCCTTGGAAAATAAATCACTAACTCCATTCTTTATAATTATAGTTAGAGTACTTTATAGTACCTCCAAAAGCACATTATGAATTATAAAATTATTCCTTACAACTACAATATTCATATTATTATGGCACACTTCCCCACTAATATGTACATACGATGTCATGGAGAACCCTGCATAACATTGGCCCTGATAACAGGAATGACTTCTGACATGGCATAATCGATCGAAATATAGCTTACATACAAGGAATTTTCCCTATAATGGCCCAGAGGAAAAATAAACGCATAAGCAATAAAATGTGATCCTTTATTGAAAACGTTTCGTCCACAGAGTGGGCTTTATCAAGTCACCTGGGTGAAAGTTACGTGAGAATTTATAGGATGGAGCCAGGTGGAGAATGCTGGGTAGGATGGATCTGAACCCGCATGTTACAATCTTCCGAGTAGTGAGATGGAGGCTAGGAGATTGGACAAGTATATGAGTAGACCTTCTGCAGTGTTACTCCATTCTTATATTCTTATGTGGGATAGCGATGAAGAAGTTTCTTGGCAAGTGTTTCAGCTATGTTATAGAAGCCGTTGATCTGGTTGAAGTTGTTGAATATACAGATAAGTGAGGAGTCCAGGATTCTTCGGTATTGAGTGTTGTCTTCTCTGGAGACAAATCTTGCGTTTCTGTAGTTGATTAAATGGTTGTGTGGATTTCCGATCTGCCTGCGTACCGGTGTTCTGAAATACTTCCAATGGCTCAGAGAAACATTGGCTCTCAAGAGAGTGGTCCATTGTTTTCCATTGAAGTGCAATATCTACCTTGATTTGTTTAGCAAACACACATAGCTCACAGACTGAGGACCCGGGATCTCTTCCCTGCTTAAGTGAAAAGTTTGGCATGTTTCTTTACACATGCTGCCTTGTTCACCTAGCAGTAAGTAGGTACCTGGGTGCTAATTGAATGTGGGTTGCATCCTGGGGGACAAGCTTAAAGGATCACAGTGGAAATGGAAATGAGATCGAATGTCCTTGATGACGCACTAACTTTAATACAAATACAATTTATTTCATTGTATGGTGTGATTTACATTTTATAAAAATGTTAAATGCAAAGAAAGTCACTAACATGCCTGAGCATTTCTGGCTATTATCTTATCTGAATCATACTTTCATAACCGTAACCCCAGTGTCAATAAAAATTTAATAGTTAACAGGCAGCCTATACACACACACATACAAACACACACACGTAGTAGCGACTAATGAAAAGACAGGGATCAGGAGCGGAGATTCAACCCCTGCAACCACAAATAGATAAATACATCACACAAATAGGTGAGTACCTCAACGAAGTGAGTAATAGGTGAGAGCACACACACATACACATACACACACACACACACACACACACACACACACACACACACACACACACACACACACACACACACACACACACACACACACACACAAACACACACACACCTAGTAGCGACTAGTGAAAAGGCGGGGATCAGGAGCGGAGATTCAACCCCTGCGACCACAAATAGATAGGTACATCACACAACTAGGTGAGTACCTCAACGAGGTGAATAATAGGTGAGCACACACACACACACACACACACACACACACACACACACACACACACACACACATACACACACGTGAAGCAGTATCGCTGGATAGTGCTCCCAGGATTTAGCGTTCTAGTGGCTGTCCTAAGATATTATTAGCGGTCATCGTACGTGAGTGAATCAGTGAACATACCTACAAGAGTGTAACAGCTTTCAAGAGTGCGAATAATGTGATAAGATCAAGAATTTTACAATTTAAATTTGAATGAATTGTGAGTGAGGGAGGGTAGCAGTCAGCTGATCAGGCTGCTGGCCGCAGTGTTGACACAAAATATCCAAAATATCCAAACAGTTAATTGGGTTAACGGTGTGATCTGAAATATTAACAAATACATATGTTAGTTGGTTATAACAGCAGTGTAGTGATAAGATCATAAAAGAGTGATTAAGTAAATACTGAAAGTAAGAAAAAATTAGTCAATCCCCAGCTGTTGGTGTTGTGAATGTAGCTAACATCATCAGATTTGTTATGACCATAATACTGTACTAAAGAAAAAAGAGGGAATACCAAGTCTTAAAAGAAAAAGAAAATAAAAACTTGAATGCATGATAAAGTTCCTGAAGGAGTTACAAAATTGAAGGAGTTGACAGCAGCCGACCAGCAGGAACCTCCATTGTTGTGCAGACGACATCACTTGCCTATTTGTGGTTAATTTTGGTTAGTGTCTAAAGTCTCAGTGTCTCGCCCTGCTGGTTGTTGCTATACCATCACTCTCTCCCTATTTCAGTACCAGGAGATAGATAGTGGTAACCCTGATAATGTTTAGTAAATTATCTAAATATCTCCAGGTAAACTCCAGAAGAGTTGTGTAGCCTAGTGAACCCCCCCCCCTGACAGCGACAAGCTAGTAAACAAGTACGCACATACAAACACACGTGTGCACCAGTAAACAAGTACGCACATACAAACTCACGTGTGCGCCCGTAATTATTATTATAATAAACATTAGTATATATTAATAAGGAATTGAGTGAGAAAAATAATCCTATAATCTTCAAAAAGTAAAGTAGCGTAGTGTGCAAAGATCTGGGCTGGGAGAGTACTGGTGAACCAAGAACAACGAAGATCTGGGCCGGGAGAGTAC
Source organism: Cherax quadricarinatus (assembly GCF_038502225.1). Taxonomy (NCBI): domain Eukaryota; kingdom Metazoa; phylum Arthropoda; class Malacostraca; order Decapoda; family Parastacidae; genus Cherax; species Cherax quadricarinatus. The sequence goes on from NC_091376.1 coordinate 17,631,278, forward strand.
CGGTGAACCAAGAACAACGAAGATCTGGGCCGGGAGAGTACCGGTGAACCAAGAACAATAACAAATAGTGTTAACGTGATCCCCCCCCCTTTTTCAAAGAACGACAAGCTAGTAAACACACACACAAACACAAGTGTACACAACTAATATTATATAGAATATATTAGTGTATATTAATAAGGAATTGATTGTGAAAAAAAATTTTATAATCTTCAAAAGAGTAGCGTAGCCTAGTGTGCGCACGCACACCCACACCCCCACACACCCACCCACCCACCCACACCCACCCACACACACCCACCCACACCCACCCACACCCACCCCCACACACCCACCCACACCCACCCACACACCCACACACACCCACACACCCACACACGCCTACACACCCACACACACCCACACACACCCACACACACCCACACACACCCACACACACCCACACACACACACACCCACACACACACACACACACACACACACACACACACACACACACACACACAACACACACACATAACACACACACATATGCAACACACACACACACACACACACACACATTGCCAGACTCACACATACACTCCCTCCTCCCCCACCGACATCTCACTCCTTCACCTGATCCCTCCCCTCCCACTTTCACCCTCCCCCTCCCCACCTTTCCCTCCTTCCCCCTCTCCCTCTCCCACTCACCCACTTGCTTCACTCACCTTCCCACTCCCCCTCCCCACTACTCTCCCACATAGCCACAGTTCCTCCTCTACCTCCCCCCTACACTCTGACATACACAATACTAACCTAACATACAGCATTACATAGGTTTCCCACTCTGAGGCAATCAGGATAAAACAAAAATGGGTTGCCAGAGAGCAACAAGAAAAACCAAGAGACAGGAGGAGGAAACTGCAAAGGAAGATTGGGCAGCAGAGCTCACAAAAAGGAAACATGAATGGGAAAAGAAACTAGAAGAACTTAGCATGAGAATGGAAGAGAGGATAGACATGGAAAGCAGGAAGTGGGAGGTGCAAGTCAAAGCAGCAGAGGCCAGGATACAGAGTTTAGAAAAGGAACTGAAAAATCTGAAACAGCCTAAAGAACTAAAGAACATTTTGGGATTGACAACAGAGACTGCTACCTCAGTCACAAATAAGGGGACTGTAGGGAAAGGAGCAAAACTGCAAGTAGAAGCTCAATCAATCGAGACTGTAGTAAATGAAAGAGCTAAGCTACATGTGGAGGCCCTAACAGACCACAGCAGAGCCCAGGGAAAGCCGAGAAGGGAAAATGACAGGCCACTGAGCCCAAGTACATTAGCTAGTGAAACTGAAGAAAGGAAAGCTGCAATGGAGGAAATAAAATTGAATGAGGGGATACACAGGGATATGCAGTTGGAGCATGAAAGGGTGAGGTCAGTCTTTGTGTATGGGCTCCAGGAAGTTGAAGGGGAAACATATGAAGCAAGAAAACAAGGGAAAAAAAGCAATTGAAAGCATCATGAAAGCAATAGGAGAAGACAACATGAACCAGCTGGAAATTTTTCGGAGAACAGGGGGGTTTGTAAAAAAAAGAACCCGGCCAGTGAAAGTGACCTTCAAGGCAGAATCGACTCGGAACAGGATCCTGCAGGAGAAAGCACGATTAAGGGACATGCCAGCATACAGGAAGGTGTATCTCGACCGTGACAGAACACAAGCAGAAAGGAAGAAACAGAGAGAGATGGTACAAAGGCGAAAGGAGGAAAGAGAGGGGATGAAGAAGACAGACAGGAGATCACAGACACATGAAGATCAAATACAGCCTCCCTCACAACTTCCTACAGAAGCCTCTCAACCAGGTCAACCCCAGTGCAACTAAACACTCTAAACCAAAACACCCATGCCACATCCAATGCCCCCACCCACTGCATTATAAACTCCACCCCCACAGCAACCACCCATAGTTCCTTATAAGATCTCCCACTTCCCCAACCCCAATACACCTCCCAGACCACAATCTTAGAAAAGAAGTTGAAGGTGTGGTATACAAATGCAGATGGAATAACAAATAAGTATGAGGAGTGGCACGAAAGAATCAAGGAGACATCCCAAGACATAATAGCACTCACAGAAACAAAACTCAACAGAATAATAACAGATTCAATCTTTCCATCCGGATATCAAATCCTCAGGAAAGACAGAGGGAGGAGAGGGGGAGGAGGAGTTGCACTGCTCATTAAAAACCAGTGGGGGGTTGAGAAAATGGAAGGAATGGATGGCACGGGCGAAAGGGACTACTTAGTAGGAACAATCCAGTCTGAGGGACATAAGGTGATAATTGCAGTAATGTACAACCCACCACAGAACTGCAGGAGGCCAAGAGAAGAATACGATGAGAGCAACAGAGCAATGGTCGACACACTAGCCGATGTGGCCAGGAGAGCACACATGGGGGAGCAAAGGTACTAATTATGGGCGATTTCAATCACAAGGAGATTGACTGGGAAAACCTGGAGCCCCATGGGGGTCCCGAAACGTGGAGAGCCAAGATGATGGATGTGGTACTGGAAAACCTCATGCATCAACGTGTTAGAGACACTACCAGAGAGAGAGGAGAGGATGAACCAGCAAGACTGGACCTTGTATTCACCTTGAGTAGTTCTGACATCGAGGATATCATGTATGAAAGGCCCCTGGGACCTGGTGATCATGTGGTTCTGTGCTTCGACTACATAGTTGAGCTCCAAGTGGAGAGAGCAGCAGGAATAGGGTGGGAAAAACCAAACTACAAAAGGGGGAACTACTCAGGCTTGAGGAACTTCTTTCAAGACATTCAGTGGGAGAGGGAACTGACAGGAAAACCAGTACAAGAAATGATGGACTATATGGCAACAAAATGCAAGGAGGCAGAGGAGAGGTTTGTTCCCAAGGGAAACAGAAATAATGGGAAGAACAGAATGAGTCCTTGGTTCACCCAAAGGTGTAGGGAGGCAAAAACTAGGTGTACTAGAAAATGGAAAAGGTACAGAAGACAGAGAACTCAGGAAAATAAAGAGATTAGCCGAAGAGCCAGAAACGAATATGCACAGATAAGAAGGGAGGCTCAGCGGCAATACGAAAATGACATAGCATCGAAAGTCAAGACTGACCCGAAGCTGTTGTACAGCCACATCAGGAGGAAAATAACAGTCAAGGACCAGGTAATCAGACTGAGGAAGGGTGATGGGGAATTCACAAGAAACGACCAGGAGGTATGTCAGGAGCTCAACACAAGATTTAAAGAAGTATTTACAGTGGAAACCAGTAAATCAGAGCAGGGGGGTGCACCAGCAAGTGCTGGATGAGGTACATATAACCAAGGAGGAGGTGAAGAAGCTGCTATGCGAACTTGACACCTCAAAGGCGGTGGGACCAGACAACATCTCTCCGTGGGTCCTTAAAGAGGGAGCAGAGACATTGTGTGTACCATTAACGAAGATCTTCAACACATCATTTGAAACTGGGCAACTCCCTGAGGTATGGAAGATGGCAAATGTAGTCCCAATTTTTAAAAACGGAGATAGACATGAGGCACTAAACTACAGACCTGTATCATTAACGTGTATAGTATGCAAGGTCATGGAGAAGATCATCAGGAGGAGAGTGGTGGAGCACCTGGAAAAAAACAAGTGTATAATTGACAACCAGCATGGTTTCAGGGAGGGAAAATCCTGTGTCACAAACCTATTAGAGTTTTATGACAAGGTGACAGAAGTAAGACAAGAGAGAGAGGGGTGGATCGACTGCATTTTTTTGGACTGCAAGAAGGCCTTCGACACAGTTCCTCACAAGAGGTTACTGCAAAAGCTAGAGGATCAGGCACACATAACAGGAAAGGTACTGCAATGGATAAGAGAATACCTTACAGGGAGGCAACAACGAGTCATGGTACGTGATGAGGTGTCAAAGTGGGCGCCTGTGACAAGCGGGGTTCCACAGGGGTCAGTCCTAGGACCTGTGCTGTTCTTGGTATATGTGAATGACATAACGGAAGGGATAGACTCAGAAGTGTCCTTGTTTGCGGACGATGTGAAGTTAATGAGAAGAATCAAATCGAATGAGGATCAAGCAGGACTACAAAGAGACCTGGACAGGCTACAAGCCTGGTCCAGCAACTGGCTCCTTGAGTTTAACCCCGCCAAATGCAAAGTCATGAAGATTGGGGAAGGGCAAAGAAGACCGCAGACACAATATAGTTTAGATGGCCAAAGTCTGCAAACCTCACTCAAGGAAAAAGATCTGGGGGTGAGGATAACACCGAGCATATCTCCTGAGGCGCACATCAATCAGATAACTGCTGCAGCATACGGGCGCCTGGCAAACCTACGGATAGCGTTCCGATACCTCAGTAAGGAGTCGTTCAAGACTCTGTATACCATTTACGTCAGGCCCATACTGGAGTATGCAGCACCAGTTTGGAATCCACACCTAGTCAAGCACGTCAAGAAATTAGAGAAAGTGCAAAGGTTTGCAACAAGACTAGTCCCAGAGCTACGGGGATTGTCCTACGAAGAAAGGTTGAGGGAAATCGGCCTGACGACACTGGAGGCCAGGAGGGTCAGGGGAGACATGATAACGACATATAAAATACTGCGCGGAATAGACGAGGTGGACAAAGACGGGATGTTCCAGAGATGGGACACAGACACAAGAGGTCACAATTGGAAGTTGAAGACTCAGATGAATCAAAGGGATGTTAGGAAGTATTTCTTCAGTCATAGAGTAGTCAAGCCGTGGAATAGCCTAGAAAGTGAAGTAGTGGAGGCGGGAACCATACATAGTTTTAAGGCGAGGTATGATAAAGCTCATGGAGCAGGGAGAGAGAGGACCTAGTAACAATCAGTGAAGAGGCGGGGCCAGGAGCTATGACTCGACCCCTGCAACCACAAATAGATGAGTAAACAAATAGGTGAGTACACACACACACACACACACACACAGAGGTATGATAACAGATGCCATCTTTCCAATGGGATACCAAATCCTGAGGAAAGACAGAGGGAACAGGGGGGGGTGGAGGAGTGGCATTGCTGATCAAAAATCGCTGGAATTTTGATGAGCTGGAGAGAGGAGACAGCGGAGAAGAAAGTGATTACATAGCGGGAACACTTCACTCTGGAGGTCCCAAGGTGGTAATAGCAGTGATGTATAACCCACCACAGAACAGCAGGAGGCCAAGGCAAGAGTACGACGAGAGCAATAGAACGATGGTTGACACACTGGCTAGAGTGGCCAGAAGAGCTCATGCATGCAGGGCAAAGCTCCTGATTATGGGTGACTTTAACCACAAGGAGATCGATTGGGAGAACTTGGAGCCGCATGGGGGCCAAGATACATGGAGGGCTAAGATGATGGAGGTGGTACTGGAGAGGATGAACCAGCAAGGCTAGACTTAGTATTCACCTTGAGTAGTGCAGATATCGAGGACATCACATATGAAAGACCCCTTGGGGCCAGTGACCATGTGGTTTTAAGCTTCGAATACACAGTAGAGCTACAAGTGGAGGGAGATGCAGGAAGGCCAGGACGAATGAAACCAAACTACAAGAAAGGGGACTACACAGGAATGAGGAACTTCCTGAACGGGGTTCAGTGGGACAGAGAACTGGCAGGGAAGCCAGTTAATGAGATGATGGAATATGTAGCAACAAAATGCAAGGAGGCTGCGGAGAGTTTTGTACCCAAGGGTAACAGGAATAATGAAAAAGCCAGGATGAGCCCATGGTTTACCCAAAGGTGCAGGGAGGCAAAAACCAAGTGTGCTAGGGAATGGAAGAAATATAGAAGGCAAATGACCCAGGAGAATAAGGAGAGCAGTCGTAGAGCCAGAAACGAATATGCACAGATAAGAAGGGAGGCCCAAAGACAATATGAAAATGACATAGCAGCGAAAGCCAAATCTGACCCAAAACTGTTGTACAGCCACATCAGGAGGAAAACAACAGTCATGGACCAGGTAATCAGGCTAAGGAAGGAAGGAGGAGAGACAACAAGAAATGACCGTGAAGTATGTGAGTAACTCAACAAGAGATTCAAAGAAGTGTTCACAGAGGAGACAGAAGGGGCTCCAGAAAGAAGGAGAGGTGGGGCACACCACCATGTGCTGGACACAGTGCACACAACCGAGGAAGAAGTGAAGAGGCTTCTGAGTGAGCTCAACGGCAATGGGGCCAGATAACATTTCCCCATGGGTATTGAGAGAGGGAGCAGAGGCGCTATGTGTACCCCTAACAACAATATTCAATACATTTATCGAAACAGGGAGATTGCCTGAGGCATGGAAGACAGCAAATGTAGTCCCAATCTGTAAAAAAGGAGACAGACATGAAGCATTAAACTACAGACCAGTGTCACTGACATGTATAGTACGCAAAATCATGGAGAAGATTATCAGAAGAGTGGTGGAACACCTAGAAAGGAATGATCTCATCAACAGCAGCCAACATGGTTTCAGGGACGGGAAATCCTGTGTCACAAACCTACTGGAGTTCTATGACATGGTGACAGCAGTAAGACAAGAGAGAGAGGGGTGGGTGGATTGCATATTCTTGGACTGCAAGAAGGCGTTTGACACAGTTCCACACAAGAGATTGGTGCAAAAACTGGAGGACCAAACAGGGATAACAGGGAAGGCGCTACAATGGATCAGGGAATACTTGTCAGGAAGACAGCAGCGAGTCATGGTACGTGGCGAGGTGTCAGAGTGGGCACCTGTGACCAGCGGGGTCCCACTGGGGTCAGTCCTAGGACCAGTGCTGTTTCTGGTATTTGTGAACAACATGACGGAAGGAATAGACTCTGAGGTGTCCCTGTTTGCAGATGACGTGAAGTTGATGAGAAGAATTCAGTCGATCGAAGACCAGGCAGAACTACAAAGGGATCTGGACAGGCTGCAGACCTGGTCCAGCAATTGGCTCCTGGAGTTCAATCCCACCAAGTGCAAAGTCATGAAGATTGGGGAAGGGCAAAGAAGACCGCAGACGGAGTACAGTCTAGGGGGGCAGAGACTACAAACCTCACTCAAGAAAAAAGATCTTGGGGTGAGTATAACACCAGGCACATCTCCTGAAGCACACATCAATCAAATAACTGCTGCAGCATATGGGCGCCTAGCAAACCTCAGAACAGCATTCCGACATCTTAATAAGGAATCGTTCAGGACCCTGTACACCGTGTACGTTAGGCCCATATTGGAGTATGCGGCACCAGTTTGGAATCCACACCTAGACAAGCACGTAAAGAAACTAGAGAAAGTGCAAAGTCCCAGAGCTAAGAGGTATGTCCTACGAGGAGAGGTTAAGAGAAATCTACCTGACGACACTGGAGGACAGGAGAGATAGGGGGGACATGATAACGACATACAAAATTCTGAGAGGAATTGACAAGGTGGACAAAGACAGGATGTTCCAGAGATTGGACACAGTAACAAGGGGACACAGTTGGAAGTTGAAGACACATATGAATCACAGGGATGTTAGAAAGTATTTCTTCAGCCACAGAGTAGTCAGTAAGTGGAATAGTTTGGGAAGCGATGTAGTGGAGGCAGGATCCATACATAGCTTTAAGCAGAGGTATGATAAAGCTCATGGTTCAGAGAGAGTGACCTAGTAGCGATCAGTGAAGAGGCGGGGCCAGGAGCTAGGACTCGACCCCTGCAACCACAAATAGGTGAGTACAAATAGGTGAGTACACACACACACACACACACACACACAAACCTAACCTAACAAAACACATTAGCTTATAAATCCCCCACCATACACATTTTTACGATAAGCTGGAGCAGTAGAACATCCCAACAGGATAAAAACAAAATGGGCTCTCAAAAGGGAGGATGTAAAGGGAAGGGAACCGATGATGGCTGGTCGGAAAAGAAAGACTGGATAGAGTGGCTCAAGAACAAAATGGAACAACAATGGGAGAAAAGGTTAAACGAGCTTTGCAGTAACATGTTAGAGCAATTATCTGCAGAGAGCAAGAAGTGTGAATCACGAGCTGTAGTAGCTGAGGCAAAGATACAGAGATTGGAGGAAGAAATGGGTGTGCTGAAGCAGGATCTAAAGATGAGGTCCGAAAGGAGCAAGATGACTGAAATGGGAACATCAGCAGGCAGCGAGGGGATTGAAGGAGGGGATGGATCTAAGCAGTCTTTTGCAGCAGTAATATCAGGCCATCATGGTGTCTGGGAGATGATTAGGAAAGCAGCAAAGGAGATGCTTATATCAGATCCAGAGATACAGAGGGAAAAGAAATGAGAAGAGCAGAGGAGAGGTCAATAATTATTCATGGGCTTCAGGAGGCTAAAGGGCAGACCTATGATGAAAGAAAGCATTGGGAGAAAACAGAGATTAAGAACATCATTGAATTAACAGGAGAGAAGAACATGTCTCAGGTATAAAATTTTCACAGACTTGGGGGGTATTCGAGGGAAAAAAAATCGACCAATCAGATTGACATTCAAGACAGATGTGGTACAGAACAGGATACTACAACAGAAATCACTGTTAAAAGACTCTCCAGATTATCAAAAAGTGTTTCTCAATCGAGACAGAACACAAAAGGAAAGAGAACTAAAAGTGAGAGCAAGACAGGACCAGTGCAAGGAAAGAGAGACAGGACAGGCAACGATAAACAGGAAAACTCAGCCTTTGAGGGAACATCAAACACAACTGCTTACAGAAACCTCTCAACCCCTGTCACCACAGTAAACAGAAACGAACCTCACTCCATAGCCACCACCACCCTAAGCACTAATTCCACAATCACAGCAGCCTCCCATAATATTGTGCCCTGCCTCCCACCCTCCCAGCCTGCACCTTCCTCTTCCATCTCCCAAAATACAGTAATGGAAAGGAAGCTAAAGGCATGGTACACCAATGCAGATGGAATAACAAATAAGAGTGAAGAGTGGCAAGAATGCATCAATGATGTATCACCTGACATCATAGCACTAACAGAGACAAAACTTACAGGGATGGTAACAGATGCAATTTTTCCACCTGGATATCAGATTATGAGGAAAGACAGAACAGAGGAGGGGGAGGAGTAGCATTGCTCATAAAAAACCAGTGGAGTTTTTAGGAGATGGGAGGAATGGAAAGAAGGGAAACAGACGACTTCATTGTAGGAACACTTCAGACTGGTGGTCCAAAGGTAATGATAGCAGTGATGTATAACCCACCACTTAACAGCAGGAGAACAAGAGAAGAGTATGATGTGTGCAATAGGGCAATGGTGGATACACTAGCTGAAGTGACCAGGAGGGCTCATGGGTAGGACAGAATTGCTTATAATGGGGGATTTCAATCATTAGGAGATTGGGAAAACCTAGAGCCACATGGGAGACCAGAAACATGGAGGGCTAAGATGTTGGAGACTGTATTGGAGAACTTTATGCATCAACATGTTAGGGATACAACCAGAGAGAGAGGAGAGGATGTTGCAGCAAGGCTGGATCTCATATTCACCTTGAATAGTTCAGACATAAGGGATATCACCCATGAAAGACCCCTTGGTGCTAGTGATCATGATGTCCTGAGTTTTGAATATCTTGTCGAGTTAACAGTGGAGAATGCAGCAGCACGAGAACAAAGATAGAAACCAAACTTCAAAAAAGGAGACTACATAGGAATGAGAAGTTTCCTGCATGAAGTGCAGTGGGAAAGAGAACTAGATGGAAAGACAGTAAATGAAATGATGGAAATAGTAACCACTAAGTGCAGGGAGGCAGAGGAAAGGTTCATATCAAAGGGCAACAGAAAAAATGGTAAGACCAGAGTGAGCCCATGGTTTAATTGAAGGTGTAAAGAGGACAAAGCCAAGTGCAAGAGCATGGAAAAGGTATAGAAGGCAAAGGACTCAAGAAAACAAGGAACTGAGCAGAAGAACCAGAAACGAATATGCAAGGATAAGGAGAGGCGCCCAGAGGCAATACGAGAACGACATAGCATCAAAAGCCAAATCTGAACCAAATTTGTTATACAGTCACATTAGGAGAAAAACAACAGTCAAGGACCAGGTAATCAGGCTGAGGAAAGAAGGAGGGGAGCTCACGAAGAGTGACCAAGAAGTATGTGACGAACTAAACAAAAGATTTAGAGAAGTACTCACAATAGAGTCAGAAATGCTTCCAAGAAGCTGTGGAGGTAGGGTGCACCAGCAGGCGCTGGACACAATACACATAACCAAGGTAGAGGTGAAGAAACTGCTAGACGAACTCGATACCTCAAAGGCGGTGGGCCCAGATAACATATCTTCATGGATACTGAGAGAGTGAGCAGAGGAACTGTGTGTGCCATTAGCAGCAATCTTCAGTAAATCTATCGAAACAGGGCAGTTGCCTGAGGCGTGGAAGACAGCACATGTAGTTCCAATTTTTAAGAAGGGGGACAGACAAGCAGCATTAAACTACAGACCAGTGTCACTGACTTGTATAGTATGTAAAGTCATGGAAAAGGTTATCAGGAGAAAAGTAGTGGAACACATTGAAAAGATTGGGCTCATACATGACAGTCAGCATGGCTTCAGAGATGGGAAATCCTGTGTCATAAATTTACTTGAGTTCTACGATAAAGTAACAGAAGTAAGATAGGAGAGAGAGGGATGGGTAGATTGCATCTTTTTAGATTGCAAGAAGGCTTTTGACACAGTACCACACAAGAGACTGGTGCAAAAATTAGAGAAGCAGGCAGGAATAAAGGAGAAAGTACTGCAATTGATCAGGGAATACCTGACAGGAAGGAAACAACGTGTGTTGGTACGTGCTGAAGTGTTGGAGTGGGCGAATGTGTCGAGTGGGGTTCCACAAGGTTCAGTCCTAGGCCCAGTGCTGTTTCTTGTATACATGAATGACATGGTGGAAGGAATAGATTCAAAAGTGTCACTGTTCGCTGATGATGTAAAACTGATGAGGAGAATACAAGTGGGAAAGGATCAGTTAAGATTACAAGGGGATCTGGACAAACTACAAGTATGGTCCGACAAATGGCTCCTGGAGTTTAACCCCAGTAAGTGTAAGGCCATGAAGATTGGGGAAGGACACAGAAGACCGCAGACGGAGTACAAGTTAGGAAACCAACAGCTGCAAACGTCAGTTAAAGAAAAGGATCTTGAGGTAAGCATTATAACGAACATTTCCCCTGAGGCACACATCAATCAAATAACTGCTGCAGCATATGGGAGACTGGCAAACCTGAGATTGGCGTTTAGACATCTGAGTAAGGAGTCATTTACGACATTGTACACAGTGTACGTAAGGCCTATACTGGAATACGCAGCGCCAGTATGGAACCCTCACTTAGTAAAACACGTCAAGAAATTGGAGAAAGTGCAAAAATTTGCAACACGATTAGTCCCGGAACTGAGGGGTATGTCTTATGAGGAGAGGTTAAGGGAGTTCAACCTGATGACACTAGAGGATAGGAGGGATAGAGGGGACATGATAACAACGTATAAAATACTAAGAGGCATTGACAACGTGGACAAGGATCGAATGTTTCAGAGACGGGATACAGAAACACGGGGACACAATTGGAAACTGAAAACCCAGATGAGGCATAGGGATGTTAGGAAGTATTTCTTTAGTCTTAGAGTTGTCAGGAATTGGAATAATCTGGAGAGTGAAGTAATGGAAGCAAGTTCCATAAATAGGTTTAAGAAGAGGTATGACAAATATCATGGAGCAGGGAGAGAGTGAATTAGTATCGACCAGTGAAGAGGCGGGGCTAGGAGCTATGACTCGACCCCTGCAACCACATATAGGTGAGTACACACACATCATCATCATCATCATCATCATCATCATCATCTGCAAACATCTGTCTATATATTTTTTGGTATATCATTCACATTTACCAACAAAATTACAGGCCCTTCCACTGATCTTTTGCAAAACCCTAATTCTTACACTTTCTCAATTGTAACATATCTTTCAGCACTTCAGCATTTGCCTCCTTCACATAGAGTATTCTTGGATCCACTGTAATGCATTGCTTGTTATTCCTACCTACTTGTCATGATTTTGCCCCAGTCTGTTAAGAGGTGCAGTATCAACTACCGTCTTGATATTCAGGAACAGGCAGCCCATCTAATCCTTTACCTCCTGATTCACGTCTACTACTTTGTCATAGCCCTACAGCAATTTTATGTGGTAATATTTAACATCTCTATACCAATGCTGCTTTATAAAACTGATTTCTTCAAGTGTTCCAATATTCTCCTGATAGTCTTCCTTATTCCCTTACACAGTATACATGTTAAATTGTCTCTAGTTTGGTGTTGCTTCCTCTGTCTGTCTGTCTGTCTGTCTCTTTCTCTCCCTCCCAACCCCTGTCTGTCTGTCTGTCTGTTCTCCCATCCCTTGTGTGTGTGTGTGTGTGCTCACCTAATTGTGGTTGCAGGGGTCGAGACTCAGCTCCTGGCCCCGCCCCTTCACTGATCGCTACTAGGTCCTCTCTCTCTCTGCTTCCAGAGCTTTGTCATACCTCGTCTTAAAGTTATGTATGGTTCCTGCCTCCACTGCATCACTTGTTAGGCTATTCCACTTCCTGGCAACTCTATGACTGAAGAAATACTTCCTAACATCCCTATGACTCTTCTAAGTCTTCATCTTCCAATTGTGACCTCTTGTTTCTGTGTCCCCTTACTGGAACAACCTGTCTCTGTCTACCTTATCTATTCCACGCAGTATTTTGTATGTCGTTATCATGTCTCCCCTGACCCACCTGTCCTCCAGTGTCGTCAGTCCAATTTCCCTCAACCTTTCCTCTTACAACATATCCCTGAGCTTCGGAACTAGCCTTGTTGCAAACCTTAGCATTTTCTCTAATTTCTTGACGTGTTTGACCAGGTGTGGGTTCCAAACTGAAGCTGCATACTTCAGTATGGGCCTGATGTACACAGTGTGCAGTGTCTTGAACGATTCCTTACTAAGGTATCGGAACACTATTCTCAGGTTTGCCAGGCACCCGTATGCTGCAGCAGTTATCTGGTTGATGTGTGCCTCCGGTGACATGCTCGGTGTTATGATCACCCCAAGATCTTTCTCCTTGAAGGAGGTTTGCAGTTCTTGGCCACCTAGTCTATACTCTGTCTACGGTTTTCTTTGCCCTTCTCCGATCTTCATGACCTTGCACCTGGCAGGGTTGAATTCAAGAAGCCAGTTGCTGGACAACGTGTCCAGCCTGTCCAGGTCTCTTTGTAGTCCTGCCTGGTCCTTATCTGATTTAATTCTCCTCATTAACTTCACATCATCTGCGAACAGGGACACCTTTGAGTCTATCCCTTCCATCATGTCATTCACATGTGTGTGTGTGTGTGTGTGTGTGTGTGTGTGTGTGTGTGTGTGTGTGTGTGTGTGTGTGTGTGTGTGTGTGTGTGTGTGTCTGTCTGTCTGTCTGTCTGTCTCTGTCTCTCTCTCTTTCTCCTTAATATTGGGAATATATATGCTATCTTCCAGATATCGGCCAGTTGTTTCCTGTGCATGTGGTTTTTGTGTGTATACGAACCTACATGTGGTTGCAGATGCGTGTGTGGGGGGGGGAGAATGTTTGCGTGTGTGTCTGTGAGTATGTTTGGGTGTGTTTATTCGCCTATATGTCGTTGTATGGGTCGAGTAATAGCTCCTGTCACCGCCTGTTTGCTAGTCGCTACTAGGCCCACTCTCTCAGTTCCAAGAGCCTTATCATACCTCTTCTTAAAGCTATGTATGGATCCATCCCCCACTACTCTGTCGTAACAGTGACATGTTTGACTCCTTAACGTTTACATGTTATTCTTAGGTTTGCCAGGCGCCCATATGCCGCAGCAGTTATTTGGATGGTCTGCCCCTCATGGGATGTGTTCAGTATGATGCTCACCTAAAGATCCTTTTCTATGACCCCCTAGCCTGTACTCCGTCTGTGATCCTCCTTATCCTGCCCCAAGCTTCATGACTTTGCACCTGGCTCTAGTCGGACCAGGCTTGCACCTGGCACTTGTCGGACTAGGCTTGCACCTGGCACTTGTCGGACCAGGCTTACAGCCTGTCAAGATTCCTTCGTAATCCTACCTGAACCTCGTCCGATTATATTCTTCTCATTAATTTCTTATCGTCTACCAACAGGGACGCCCCTGAATCTATCCCTCTCTATCACGTCATTCACATATACAAGAAACAGCACCGGACCTAGAACTGACCCTTGTGGAACCATCACTCGACACATGCACACCCATTGACACCTCGTCATGCACCAACGCCAGTTGTTTTCTCCCTGTCAGATATTCCATGATTCATTGTAATACTTTCTCTGCTATTCCTGCCTGCTCCACAGACGAGTACTCATCTAATTCACCTAATTGTGGTTGCAGGGGTCGGGACTCAGCTCCTGGCCCCGCCTCTTCACTAACCGCTACTGGGTCCTCCCTCTCCCTGCTCCATGAGCTTTATCATACCTCGCCTTGAAACTATGTATGGTTCCTGCCTCCACTACATCACTTGCTAGACTATTCCAACTCCTGACAACTCTGAGATTGAAGAAATACTTTCTAACATCCCTTTGACTCATCTGAGTCTTCAACTTCCAGTTGTGACCCCTTGTTTCTGTGTCCCATCTCTAGAACATCCTGTCTCTGTTCACCTTATCTATTCCACGCAGTATTTTGTATGTCGTTAACATGTCACCCCTGATCCTCCTGTCCTCCATTGTCGTCAGACCGAGTGTGTGTGTGTGTGTGTGTGTACTCACATAATTGTGCAGGCAGGGGTCGAGACTCAGCTCATTGGACCCGCCTCTTCACTGATCGCTACTAAGTCCTCTCTCTCTCTCTCTGCTTCCTGAGCTTTGTCATACCTCGTCTTAAAGCTATGTATGGTTCTTGCCTCCACTACATCACTTGTTAGGCTATTCCACTTCCTGACTCTGTTACTGAAGTACTTCCTAACATCCCTGTGACTCATCTGGGTCTTCAATTTTCAAATGTGATCCCTTGTTTCTGTGTCCCCTCTCTGGAACATCCTGTCTCTGTCCACCTAATCTATTCCACGCAGTATTTTGTATGTTGTTATCATGTCTCCTCTGACCCTCCTGTCCTCCAGTGTCGTCAGTCCGATTTCCCTCAACCTTTCTACGTAGGACATTTACCTGAGCTCCGAAACTAGCCTTGTTGCAAACCTTTGTTTTGTGTGTGTGTGTGTGTGTGTGTGTGTGTGTGTGTGTGTGTGTGTGTGTGTGTGTGTGTTCGTGAGAGTGTTAGTTACTAGTTTCAGAGGCACTTGCCGATAGACACTTTGCCTGGTTGGCGTTTATTTTTGTATGTATGTATGCATGCATCATATATACGTACAGCACATGTGTGTACATATCAATATTTATACTAGGGCGTATGTGTATGTGATGTGCATTTGTGTTTATATGCTTGGAATTGACTACATGTGTCTCTGTCCTTGTGTGTGTGTGTGTGTGTGTGTGTGTGTGAGTGTGTGTGTGTGTGTGTGTGTGTGTGCTCACCTGATTGTGGTTGCAGGGGTGGAAACTCAGCTCCTGGCCCCGCTTCTTCACTGATCGCTACTAAGTTCTCTCTCTCTCTGCTCCATGAGCTTTATCATACCTCGCCTTAAAGCTATGTATGGTTCCTGCCTCCACTGCATCACTTGCTAGACTATTCCACTTCCTGACAACTCTATGACTGAACTAATACTTTCTAACATCCCTTTGGCTCACTTGAGTCTTCAACTTCCAATTGTGACCCCTTGTTGCTGTGTCCCATCTC
Organism: Cherax quadricarinatus; assembly: GCF_038502225.1. Classification (NCBI taxonomy): domain Eukaryota; kingdom Metazoa; phylum Arthropoda; class Malacostraca; order Decapoda; family Parastacidae; genus Cherax; species Cherax quadricarinatus. The sequence continues at coordinate 17,647,039 of NC_091376.1, forward strand.
TGGAACATCCTGTCTCTGCCCACCCTATCTATTCCATACAGTATTTTGTATGTCGTTATCATGTCTTCCCTAGCACCCCTGTTCTCCAGTGTCGTCAGGCCGATTTCCCTTTACCTTTCTTTGTAGGATATTCCCTTTAGCTCTGGAACTAACTTTTTCTCAAACCTTTGCATATTCTTAATTTCTTGACGTGCTTGACCAGGTAGGTGTGGGTTCCAAACTGGTGCTCCATACTCCAGTACGGGCCTGACGTACACGGTGTACAGTGTCTTCAAGGATTGTTTTCTATGGCATCGGAATGCTATTCTCAGGTTTGCAAGGCACCCATATCCTGCAGCAGTTATCTTATGTGTGCTTCCAGAGACGTGCTCGATGTTATACTCACCCCAAGATTTTTCTCCTTGAGTGAGGTTTACAGTCTTTGGCCACCTAGCCTATACTCCGTCTGCGGTCTTCTTTACTCTTCTCCGATCTTTATGACTGTATTTGGCGGGGTTAAGTTCGAGAAGCCAGTTGCTGGACCAGGTGTCCAGCCTGTCCAGGTCTCTTTGAAGTCCTGCCTGATCCTCATCTGATTTAATTCTCCACATTAACTTCACATCATCTGTGATCAGGGACACTTCTGAGTCTACCCCTTCCATCATATCAGTCACATATACTAAAAATAGCACTGGTCCTAGGACTGACCCCTGTGGGACCCCGCTCATCACAGGCGCCCACTGTGGTACCTCATCAAGTACCAAGACTCGTTGTTGCCTCCCTCTCAGGTATTCTCTGATCCACTGCAGTGCCCTTCCTGTTATATGCGCCTGATCCTCTAGCTGCCGCACTAATCTCTTGTGAGGAACTGTGTCGAAGACCTTGCAGCCCAAGAAAATGCAATCAACCCACCCCTCTCTCTCGTGTCTTACTTCTGTTACTTTGTGTGTGTGTGTGTGTGTGTGTGTGTGTGTGTGTGTGTGTGTGTGTGTGTGTGTGTGTGTGTGTGTACTCACCTTACTGTGGTTGCAAGAGTCGACTCATAGCTCCTGCCCACGTCTCATCACTTGTCGCTACTGGGTAATTCCCTGCTCTGTAAGCTTTATCATACCTCTTCTTAAAGCTATGTATGGTTCGTGCCTCCACCTCTCTTTCCAGACTATTCCACTGCCTGACAACTCTGTGACTCAAGAAATACTTCCTAACATCTCAGTGACTCATCTGAGTCTTGTCACTGTGTTCCATCTCTTTAACATCTTATCTCTGTCCACGTTGTCGATACCTCTCAGTATATGTTGCTATCATGTCCCCTTGTCTCTCCTGTCCTCCAATATCGTAAGGTCAGTTTCCCTTAACCTCTCCTTGTAGGACATGCCCCTTAGCTCGGGGACTATTCTCGTTGCAAACCTTTGCATTTTCTCTAATTTCCTGGCGTGCTTGCGCAGGTGAGGGTTCCAATCCGATGCAGCATTCTCTAATATAGGTCTCACGTACACGGTGTAGAGTCCTGAACGACTTCTTACTGAGATGTCGGGAAGCTATTCTTAGGTTTGCTAGTCACCCATATGCTGCATCAGTTATTTGATGTGCACCTCAGGAGATATGTTCGGTATTATACTTACCCGAAGATTCTTTTCCTTGAGTGAGGTTTGTAGTCTTTTGCCCCCTAAGCTGTGCTCTGTCTGCGGTCTTCTTTGCCCTTTCCCGATCTTCATGATTTTGCACTTGGCAGGGTTGAACTCTAAGAGCCAGCTGCTATACCAGGCCTGTAGCCTGTCCAGATCCCTTTATAATCGTGCCTGTGTGTGTGTGTGTGTGTGTGTGTGTGTGTGTGTGTGTGTGTGTGTGTGTGTGTGTGTGTGTGTGTGTGTGTGTGTGTGTGTTTGTGTATGTGTGTGCGTGTGTGTGTATAATCAGAAACTTGTACTCATCTATTTGTGGTTCCAGGGATCGAGTCATAGCTCCAGTCCCCGCCTAGTTGCTAGTTGCTAATATGTCCACTCTCCCTGCACCAAAAAACATAAATCTATGTTCGGACCCGGCCTCCGCTAGTTCACTATCCAGATTGTTCCGCTTCCGACAACTCAGTGACTGAAGAAATACTTTCTAACATCCCTCTGAGTCATCTGAGTCTTCAACTTCCAATTGTGACCACTTGTTTCTGTGTCCAATCTCTGAAACATCCTCTTAGCACTTTATGTGTCGTTATCATGTCCCCCTATCCATCCTGATTTCCAGTGTCGTCAGGTCGATTTCCCTCTCCTCATAGGACATGCTCCGGGACTAGCCTTCTTGCAAACCTTTATACTTTCTCTAATATCTTAACGTGCTTCACATGGTGTGTGTTCCAAACTGGTGCTGCATATTCCAATATGGGCCTCACGTTCACGGTGTACAGTCTTGAACGATTCCTTATTGAGGTGTCGGAACGCTATTCTCAGTTTTGCCAGGTGCCCATAAGCTGCAGCAGTTATTTGGTTGATATGCGCCTCAGGAGATGTGCTCGGTATTATATTTATCCCAAGATACCTTTCCTTAAGTGAGGTTTGCAGTCTTTGGCCCCCTAGCTCGTACTCTGTCTGCATGACTTTGCAATTAGCGTGGTTAAACTCCAGGAGCCAGTTGCTGGGCCAGGCTTTCAGCCTGTCCAGATCCCTTAGTAGCTCTGCCTGATCCTCATCCAGTTGAATTCTTCTCCTTATTAGTTTCCCATTGCCAGCATACAGGGACATTTCTGAGTCTTTCCCTTTCGTCATGTAATTCACAAATACCAGAAACAGCACGGGTCCTAGGACTGACCCCTGTGGAACCCCTCTTGTCACCGGAACCCACCCTGACACCTCGCTACGTATCATGACTCGTTGTTGCCCTCCTGCCAGGTATTCTGTGTGTACGTGCGTGTGTGTATGTGTGTGTGTGTGTATGTGTGTGTGTGTGTGTGTGTGTGTGTGTGTGTGTGTGTGTGTGTGTGTGTGTGTGTGTGTGTGTGTGTGTGTGTGTGCGTGTGTGTGTGTGTGTGAGGAAGGGTACATCCTTCCACAAATTTCCATGTCGATTTATTTCCTGTCAGGTAGAGGAAGGCACATGAGCGGCTTCCTTTTTGATGCCTGTTCTATCGATCCCTTCCTGGACACCTGCTTTAAGTTATTCCCATAAATAATAACTTACTTTGATATCACTGACAGATCAGTTTCTCATCTTTCTATAAAAAGCAGAGAACGTTCACCGTCTCTCTACTGACGATGCTTACGTCCAGAATTTTTTTCACTTTGAAAGGGATTTTTATGTTGGGACCGTAAAGACAGCGGTACCTGCATTCCATTGCTTGTATAGGTCATTTGAGACACCTTATTGAAGGGCAGGTGAAGAGGGGTAACTTGATGCCGCAGGAACTCCATCAAAAGAATTGCTACTGCCCTAACATTTTTCGTACCGAAGCTGATTGCATGCTATTTTACAGGCTTCGTTTATACATACATACATATATATATATATATATATATATATATATATATATATATATATATATATATATATATATATATATACATACATATATATATATATATATATATATATATATATATATATATATATATATATATATATATATATATATATATATATATATATATATATATATACAATATATATTATTGTATCCACGAACGAGGAGTATTGATCATTAGCAGCACTGCACTAGCCAAGGATTCGAACCCCTGTTGTTCTGGCCCACCACTGTGAGCAAGAACCACATGACGCCTTAACCTTCAGGACCATCCAATCCTACAATCTTAACTATATATATACATATATATATATATATATATATATATATATATATATATATATATATATATATATATATATATATATATATATATATATATTATAAATATATATATATATATATATATATATATATATATATATGTGGCTTCTCTTGCATAGTTAAGATATATATATATGACTGTGATTATATATATATATGTAGTGCCGAATAGGCAGAACTTGCGATCTTGGCTTAAATAGCAACGCTCATCTTGCCATATAGGACAAGTGAAAATTTGTGTATCCAATAATTTCGCCAAAATCATTCGGAACCTAACGAAAAAAATATATTTCACTGTGTTTGTTTAGTATTAAATTATTGTAAACTAATCTAAAATATATATAGTTGGGTTAGGCTAAAATAAATTGTTCTTGTTATAATAAGGTTAGGTAAGTTTTCTAAGATTCTTCTGGTGCAAAATTAAAAATTTTTACATTAACATTAATGAAAAAAATATTTCTTTAAACGTATAAGAGAAAATTTTAGAAAGGACTTAATTCTAAATGAGTTCTTGCTAACTGACCAGTTTTACATATTCGGCACGTCATATATACATACATATATATATATATATATATATATATATATATATATATATATATATATATATATATATATATATATATATATATATATATATATATATATATATATATATATATATATATATATATATATATATATATATATATATATATATATATATATATATATATATATATATATATATATATATATATATATATATATATATATATATATATATACATATGTAAAACTGGTCAATTAGCAAGAACTCATTTAAAATTAAGTCCTTTCTAAAATTTTCTCTTGTACGTTTAAAGATATATTTGTTTCATTAATGTTAATGTAAAAAATTTTAACTTTGCACCAAAAGAATCATAGAAAACTTACCTAACCTTATTATAACAAGAACAATTTATTTTAGCCTAACCCAACTAAATATGTTTTAGATTTGTTTACAATAATTTAATACTAAGCAAACACAGTGAAATATATTTTTTTAGTTAGGTTCAGAATGATTTTGGCGAAATTATTGCATACACAAATTTTCACTTGTCCTATATGGCAAGATGAGGGTTGCTATTTAAGCCAAGATCGCAAGTTCTGCCTATTCGGCACTACATATATATATATAATCACAGTCAGGCGATCTTAACTATGCAAGAGAAGCCACAGCACCCAGCCTGGGTGCTTGGTTCTTGTAGGATTGGGTGATCCTGTAGGTTAAGGCGTCATGTGGTTCTTGCTCACAGTGGTGGGCCAGAACAACATGGGTTCGAATCCTTGGCTATCACAGTGCTGCTAATGATGAATACCACTCGTTCGTGGATACAATAATATATATATATTATGTATATATATATATATATATATATATATATATATATATATATATATATATATATATATATATATATATATATATATATATATATATATATATATATATATATATATATATATATATATATATGTCGTGCCGAATATGTAAAACTGGTCAATTAGCAAGAACTCATTTAAAATTAAGTCCTTTCTAAAATGTTCTTTTATAGGTTTAAAGATATATATTTTTCATTAATGTTGATGTAAAAATTTATAATTTTGCACCAAAAGGAACTTAGAAAACTTACCTAACCTTATTATAACAAGCGCAATTTATTTTAGCCTAATCCAGCTAAATATATTTTAGATTTGTTTACAGTAATCTAATGCTAAACAAACAGAGTGAAATATATTTTTTTCGTTAGGTTAAGAATGATTTTGGCGATATTATTTCATACACAAATTTTCATTTTTCCTATATGGCAAGATGAGCGTTGCTATTTAAGCCAAGATCGCAAGTTCTGCCTATTCGGCACGACATATATATATATATATATATATATATATATATATATATATATATATGTCGTGCCGAATAGGCAGAACTTGCGATCTTGGCTTAAATAGCAACGCTCATCTTGCCATATAGGACAAGTGAAAATTTGTGTATGCAATAATTTCGCCAAAATCATTCTGAACTTAACGAAAAAAATATATTTCACTGTGCTTGTTTAGTATTAAATTACTGTAAACAAATCAAAAATATATTTAGTTGCGTTAGGCTAAAATAAATTGCTCTTGTTATAATAAGGTTAGGTAAGTTTCCTAAGATTCTTTTGGTGCAAAATAAAATTTTATTACATTAACATTTATGAAAAAAATATATCTTTGAACGTATAAGAGAAAATTTTGGAAAGAACTTAATTTGAAATGAGTTCTTGCTAATTGACCAGTTTTACATATTCGGCACGACATATATATATATATATATATATATATATATATATATATATATATATATATATATATATATATATATATATATATATATATATATATATATGTCGTGCCGAACATGTAAAACTGGTCAATTAGCAAGAACTCATTTAAAATTAAGTCCTTTCTAAAATTTTCTCTTATACGTTTAAAGATATATTTTTTTCATCAATGTTAATGTAAAAATTTATAATTTTGCACTAAAAGAATCTTAGAAAACTTACCTAACCTTATTATAACAAGAGTAATTTATTTTAGCCTAACCCAACTAAATATATTTTAGATTTGTTTGCAATAATTTAATACTAAACAAACACAGTGAAATATATTTTTTTCGTTAGGTTAAGAATGATTTTGGCGAAATTATTGCATACACAAATTTTCACTTGTCCTATATGGCAAGATGAGCGTTGCTATTTAAGCCAAGATCGCAAGTTCTGCCTATACGGCACGACATCTATATATATATATATATATATATATATATATATATATATATATATATATATATATATATATATATATATATATATATATATATATATATATATATTTATTTATTTATTTATATATATATATATATATATATATATATATATATATATATATATATGTATATATATATATATATAAAAACTAATGTAATTATTGTTTTTGTTAATAAAGCGTTGTGTAGTAATTAGATATTTATTAAAGACAGAGAAAGAACAGAGCTAGGCAGGAAGTGTCACTATTTTGTCATTATCCAGCCTTGACTAAGTTACTGTCATCAGTTATCCAGCCTCAACTGTGTCTACATAACTGTCATCAGTTATGCAGCCTCAACTGTGTTTATATAATTGTCATCGGTTATCTAGAATTAATTGTATCTACATTACTGACAAATTATCTGGGCTCGGTTATGACCCTCGTTAAGTGGATAGGCTTTAAGCGCAGTTAACCAACCAACTTATTACTCAGTGTAACATCCAGTTAAAACAATTTACTGAACAGGTTTGTAAATTAACTCAACAGTTCATTGAATGTAAATGCACTACGTCATCAGTATAACCAGTCAGGGCAGTTTACTGAACGTACACATTATTCCATCAGTAAAGGAGCCAGTCACATCAGACTCAACAGGGAATACAACTCAAGGGAGTTCAACAGTTTCCAGTAATTTACATGTTTCATCGTATTTATGTGTGCCGTGAAGGGTCTCTGTACATTCTCCAGGCTGGTGTGTGAATATCTGCTGCTCGTGTTGGAAAGGGCCAGAAGACTCCGCATTTCGTCTTTTCCTTCAGAATCAAGAAAAGTTCTGTGTATGTGAATTCAGTGAGGGAACATAACGGTCACCTATAGGTAGGAGGTTAGGTTAGGTAAGGTTCGTCAGGAAACAGGACAAATGTTTCCTGACGCGGGTCTTAGTCAGATGATGACCCGCCTTTGGAGCTTTTGGTCATCTGACCGAGGCCTTCCGCTGGCTTACCGGTCCACCCCTTTAAAAATTATGGTCATTAATAACCATTGTTATTTTTTTGTTTATGCCTATAGGTAGGAGAGGTCGTTGAGAGGAGGCATCATGGAGGAGGAGGCGGCGGAGGTTGAGGGGTAAAACTGTCCCCGCATACACCCGCGCATACACCGTGTGCTCGTGTTACAACAATGGAGTGTTTGTTCACCGTGTGTATAGTGTATATAGTCTATAGTGTACAGAGCATAGTATGTGCATGGTATGCGCATTGTGGAAAATACTGTATATATTTTCCAGAAATTCAGCATTTATATGTAAATAGATGGCCATACTGTATTTAATAATATTTATGTCATAGAAAACGGAAAGCCTGCGTCTGCGCAGACGAGACTCGCCATCTTGGTTTTGAATTTGTATTAGAACGTTGGTGTAATGGGTAGAAATTTTCGTGCTCTTGAGGTTAAAATTGTGTTGACACCTCTCAAATAGGAGGCAAAATTGTTGGATGTGCACTCCTGCATAACTTGAGATATCAGACGACTGGACAAGACAGCTCCAGGAACCTCAGATAAGCTCTCTAGATTTGTGTGTAATTCTGGCCAGCATTATTTTCATAATTTAGTTAGAGTGAGGTTTTCTGAGTATGATACACATTAATCTCCAGTCAAATTGATGAGTGATATTAAGATATATTTTCCTTCTGTTATGTAATTGTGTATATATAATCCTTTTTTAATTTTAATATACAGTCCACAAATTTATATATTTACCAGCATTCCTGGTGATGTATATTTCATTTAATTAATAGGTCCAGAGCAACTTGTGGATATGACAGTGGTAGGTATCGAAGGGGGACATTTTTTGCGACCTAGGTGTCCCAAATTCCTACTTGTCTAACTGATAAATAATAATTATCTGTTCATTTACTGTTATATACATAATGATACATTCAGCTAAATGCAATTTTCCAAACGCATAGCGTGTGTAGTGTATAGCGGTGTGTCGATGATAGTGGGGGCTGTGCACAGAGCATAGTGGTGTATAGTAACATGTGCACAGAGCATTGTGGTGTATAGTTGTTGCAACCCCTGAATGGGTTACAATGATTATTATGTATATATATAATGTATATTATCTTTTCATATAATTTTATATTGCTTATATTTGCGATAATAGCTAAATCGTAAATATATTGTTTTATATTCTTATTTGACTTATGTTGTTAGGATGTACATATTAAGTGCTCAGTTCAAGTCTTGATTGTCAAACTACTGTAATTATCGCTTGTCGCTCGTTATACTGCCGGCTTCTGAGCTGTGCTGTCCACGGGGCTATCACGTGAACGAGGAGGGGGGGTATCCTCACCTCTCGTGAAGTATTCAGTCTGCTCGAGACTCGCTTGGTGGTTGGACAGATTGTCTGTCTCATTATTATTGTTAGTTCTGTAGAACTCTGTTCACAGAACATTGTATAGACTTAGTGATTTTCGACGTTGTACTGAGGTTGTGTGTCGCTTAGACACTCTGAACTTCTCAGGTCCTTAGCTATAGCTTCTGACCTAATTTTGTACTGGTTTCTGTGTATTGTCACAGTCGGGTTTTTCCTATGCTGAACTTAGATTCAGTAGTATGGGAGTTTTGTAACTTTTGTGGAGGATCTGCTGATGGTCCCTACTTAGTGTCGTTATATTATCTCCTTGATCCTGATTGTGTCGCAGTCGCTTGTTATATGACTATTGGGCTTAGCATTCTTTTCATTGTTCAAGCAGACTGTTCGGGTTGCCAGTCGGTCAAGAAGTTAGTTTATGTGAGGACTTTGTCAGTCACTTGTTTAAGTCTAGTCGAGTCGTGAGACATAGTGAACTACTTAGAGCACTTACACACATACAAACTTACTTGTACATATTTGTAATATCTTATTAAATGTTAGTGTACCAGACGGTACTTAAGAATTATAAATGTGATATGTGCTTTCAGCACAATAATATTGAACTCGAGAGATTGATATTATTTTCATTACTGTGATTGATTTAATTTACTTTGATAATATACCTCTAGACTTAATAAATTTATTAAATTTTAATTTCTCTAGTTAGTAGCCTACCAGTTGTAATCCTGAAGCACTATTGAATAATACTGAATTTTAATGGATAATTGGACAAGGATACTGACTACTTGTTACGAAAACCCAGTAACAGGCTGGATGCTAGAAGGGCAGTCCTTTCTAATATTCAATGGAGATCTCTAAGCTTTTAGCATCCACTGGAGATCTCTAAGCTTTTAGAATCGCGTTTTTTGTAACAATAGTGACTTGTCCTGGGAGGGAGTGAGTGCCCTACTCCGCCTCATCACACATCTTCCACTCGTCCCTTTCTTCCACCGCCCACCACAAGGACGGGAGACCCCTCTCCTCTTCCCCACCACCACCATGAACCACATGCGGTATGTGCCATGTGCCATTTTCCCTTCAGCCTGGGCTTACCACACAATCTGAGGTATGGCAGATGATGAAGCCAGCCAGCCACAAAGCCATGGAAACAATGCACCCAACAATGAAAGAAGAGGCTCATGTCAGGTGTGAGGAGAGTTTCGAGCACGCAACAGGGATGGCCGCATTCGTGCACACAATGAGTGTGCAGGATCACATATGCCCCCAGCAGAGAGCAGCCCACAGCCTCCACAGGCAGATGACAATTCCAATGGCAACCTCGTCACTTGCAATAACCTTTTGTTGGCATTCAAATCCACTGCTAGCAGTACACTATCCCACATCCCTAAAGCGGCTCGCCCATATGCAGCAGGGAAATTCACAGACCTTCTTAAGCGCAACCTACTCTTTTTCGGCAATATCTGTCTTGCAGTTCCTGAAAGACGAGGCAAACTGCTAACCACGTCAGTTATCAAGGCAGTGCGCAACTACCCAAGAACGGACAACTGTGTCCCTCTGCCCCATCATCGCAGGAATCACAGAGGTAGACCCAAGAAAAGTCCCACTGAAAATGAGAAAATTTGCGCACAGGTTAGCAAAAAAATTGAAGAAGGTAACACAGTGGGAACAATAAGAATAATTACAAGTGACGACACTGTAGCCCCCATGGATGAGACCACGGCCCAAGCACTAAGAGACAAGCATCCAACCAGGGACACCATAGCCATCAACGACAACCCTGAGGTTGAACAATTAATTTTGCCAGAATCGAAAGTCTATAAGGCGATCGTGTCATTTCCAGCAGGATCTGCAGGTTACACTGGAATTCGACCTCAGCACCTCAAAGAGATGGTAAATCCAGTACTCGGTGAATCTGCATCAATTCTTCTCACCGAGTTAACAACTTTCGTCAACAATTGCCTGGCTGGACGAATCCCAGAAGAAATTAAACCTTTCTTTTTTGGAGCCTCACTATGTGCTTTGAAGAAGAGGAATGGGGGAATCAGACCCATTGCAGTTGGAAACACTCTTCGCCGTCTCGTTGCCAAAGAAGCAGTGAGAAACTTTCGCCTATAAGCTGCCACTTTACTCCATCTTCACCAACTGGGCTTTTAGGTCTCTCAAGGCAGTGAAGCTGCAGCTCATGCCGCAAGGGCCTACATCAGGGACCTACCAGAACACAAGGCCATAGTCAAACTTGATTTTAGAAATGCCTTTAATATGGTGAAGAGAGATGCTGTTTTGCCAGCTGTTCGGGATTGGTTCCCCAGTCCCTTCATTTCAGCCGGCTACAGCAAACCCTCAATTCTTTTGTTTGGAGAACATGAAATTCAGTCATCAGAGGGTGTTCAGCAGGGTGACCCACTCACTCCACTTCTCTTCTGCTTGGCAGTAAGAGAACTAATTTCCAGCCTACGCAGTGAGCTCAATATCTGGTACCTGAATGACGGCACTCTGGCAGGTACTGAAGAGTCCCTGGTGGGGGACCTACGACTGGTGAAAACACTGGGAGAAGACTTGAGACTCATCCTCAATCCCTCCAAGTGTGAAATCATCGCAGCGAACCAGGAAATAATCAATGCTGTGCGAAGAATCCTCCCGGAATTCTCAACTACCACTCCGTCCAACAGTACCCTCTTGGGGGTAACCGCTGGGTCACCAGGCCATCGACACTGTCCTCAGGGACAAATTGAATGACCTGATGAGAATGGAATGCCAAGACTCACTTACTTCTTGAGGTGTGCACCCTCTTTTGACAACCCAACACTCGATGAATATGACGCACACTTGAGATCAACTTTTAAGAAGGCACTGAACCTGTCACTAGAGGATGAGCAATGGGATCAGGCAACCCTCCCAGTGCGACTGGGAGGTATTGGGGTGCGTAAAGCAACGCATGTTGCTTTATCTGCTTTTCTGTCTTCGTGTTTGGCTTCCAGTGCATTAGTCAAGAAGATAGTACCCGAACGCTTGAGAGACGTGGTAGGAGCTCAAGACCACAGGTTTACTGAAGCAGCGATTCGGTGGGACACCCTTACAGACTCCTCCAGTAGACCAGCTCCTCCCAAACAGCACAAACAGTCTCACTGGGACAAACCGATCATGGAAAAAATCGCCAACACAATGCTCTCCAATGCTGGCAGTGAAGGCACCACACTCAGGGGATTTCCTGTTAGCTGTTCCCAGTTCCTCCCTGGGCACCCGTCTCGACCCACAGGCCATTCGGATTGGTGTTGCTCTTCGCCTAGCCGCCCCCATCCTCACCGAACATAGGTGTATTTGCGGCAGGGCGACAGCTGATCAATTCGGACATCATGGTCTTGTGTGTCACACAGCAGAAGGGAAGTATGCCAGACATGAGGAGGTTAATGACATCATAAAGAGAAGCCTCGCCACAGCCCGTTTCCCAGCTCAACGGGAACCCCAAGTACAGAGGTCTGATGGAAGTCAAAAGCGTCCTCATGGAGCCACTATGCTACCTTGGAAGGATGGAAAGCAGATTGCCTGGGACTACACCTGTGCTGCCACATTGGCAGACACCTACTTGCCATACTCCGTAGTGGAAGGGGGTGGAGCTGCCAGCCACAGGGAGACCCAGAAGATCCGAAAATATGAAGACCTTCCCCCTTGCTATAACTTCATTCCGATAGGGTCGGAGACCCTTGGAGCATGGGGCAAGTGTGCTCTAAAGTTCCTCAAAGAGCTGGATGAAAAGCTCATCATAGAAACCAAGGACCACAGGGCGACCAGCTTTCTCTTTCAGAGACTCAGTGTTGCGATCCAGAGAGGAAATGCCTGCAGCATTCTGGGCAGGTAGCCTACCGCCGGGGAGCTGGACGAAGTATTCGAGATGTAGCTCTGAGTTACGTATGTTGTTTTACTTTCTGTTGTATTTTTGTAAATGTTTGGCCAATGTATTTTGTCTTTAAATGAAACATACTTCAAATATAGGGGGTGGTAGGAGAAAATTCTCAAACAGCTTCAGGGAAAACCTTGAGTTTTCCCTGAAGCAAGTATATATATATATATATATATATATATATATATATATATATATATATATATATATATATATATATATATATATATATATATATATATATATATATATTTTATTAACACACTGGCCGATTCCCACCAAGGCAAGGTGGCCCGAAAAAGAAAAACTTTCACCATCATTCACTCCATCACCGTCTTGCCAGAAGGGTGCTTTACACTACAGTTTTTAAACTGCAACATTAACACCCCTCCTTCAGAGTGCAGGCACTGTACTTCCCATCTCCAGGACTCAAGTCCAGCCTGCCGGTTTCCCTGAATCCCTTCATAAATGTTACTTTGCTCACACTCCAACAGCATGTCAAGTATTAAAAACCATTTGTCTCCATTCACTCCTATCAAACACGCTCACGCATGCCTGCTGGAAGTCCAAGCCCCTCGCACACAAAAACTCCTTTACCCCCTCCCTCCAACCTTTCCTAGGCCGACCCCTACCCCGCCTTCCTTCCACTACAGACTGATACACTCTTGAAGTCATTCTGTTTCGCTCCATTCTCTCTACATGTCCGAACCACCTCAACAACCCTTCCTCAGCCCTCTGGACAACAGTTTTGGTAATCCCGCACATCCTCCTAACTTCCAAACTACGAATT